>NW_017728886.1:17734081-17741028 GCF_001723895.1 Crocodylus porosus
TTGAGTCCCACCATATTTCCGTAATCCCCACTATGTCCGGGCTGGTGTCAGCCAGCATGAGGGCGAGTTCCTCCTGCTTGTTACCCATACTACGAGCATTTGTGTAGAGGCATTTGAGGCCTCCTGTGGATGTGTGTACTGACCCCTTAGTCCCAGTGTTACCCTGGCCCCTCTCTCTTACCTGTTTATTCGCTTCGCTCATTGGTCCGGGCTGGCCTGTAGTTGTGGGTGCTGCTTGGTCTGGCAGTCTGATGTTTCCTCCACCCTCATCTTCCCCTTCCCCCAACGAGCCTCAGTTTGAGTCAAAGGGGGGTGGTGTTAGAATTGAAAGATTGGAGAGTGTGGTTTTCTTGTGAGAAATGTGCCTGTGGCAGGACTGTCCCTAGGGGCGCTGTGACCTCCCCTAGCACCCTTGCCCACCGTGCCAAGTTTGGGTCCTGAACGCACCCTCTATCTCGCCCACCATGTCTTTGATCTTATTATCATCAATGGGAGGCTGCCTTCTTGCCCCCTTGGCATGGAGCCGGTCTTGCTATGCCATGATTCTGGGGCTACTCCCTGTGCCGGCCCTCGCTGGCCTGTCTCTCTGACTGTTCTAAGTGGCCCGCTCTCTCTTCAGGCTTCCTAGTAGACTCGCCCTTCTCTCTGGGGCCTAGCCCTGGGCTTGCCCCCTTCCGGGGCTTCCCCTTCACAGGCAGTGCCCCACTGGGCCTGCCCAATGTCCAATATACATGCCCTCTCCCGGGCCTGCTCCAAGATACTCGCGCCTCATACGCTCCCCTGCCCACACTGGGCCCTTGCTTGCGCTTCTCATGCTCTCTGCCCCCACCGGGGCCCCTTGCTCGCACTCCTCGCCCACTCTCGGGCCTGTGCATGTGCTTCTTGCGTTCCTAGCTCGCACTCGGGCCTGTGCTTGTGCTCCTCACGCTCTCCGCCCGCGCTGGGGCCTTGTTTGCACTTCTGCCCGCTCTGGGGCCTCCTATGCCTGACTCGGGCTTCCCAAGGTTGGGGCTCAGGCGGCCTTAGCCTTACCTGGCCCCCAGATCCCTCTTCGGATCCTGCACCCGACTCGGGCTTCTCAGGATTGGGGCTCAGGCGGCCTCAGCCTCGCCTGGCCCCCAGACCCGCCTTCTCAGGTCTATGCCCCACTGGGGCTCTTCCCAATTGGGGTTCCCGATTGAGGCTCATCCCAATATCGCCCCACTGGGCTGGGGTTGGGACCCCCCCCCCACTCTGACCCACCTTCCTGGGCCTGTGCCCCACTGGGCTTCTGCTTCTACCAAACTTCCCAAAGCTGCCCACTCGGGGCTGGGGTCAGGACACCCCCACAATGCAGCACCCTCAGTGGTGCCAGGAACACCCCCACTTTACTGGGGAGCTCCTGATGAGGCCTCCTCCGCCCCTACAGCCTCACCCAGTCCTCCAGTGTAACGATAACTAAACAGAACCACAAGCCACACGGCTGTAACATAACAATAAGCCTACTGGCTAGAACGTACACTCCTGTCAGGGGTCTCTCCCCCTGTCTCATCACGTAGACTCTCAGTCAGTCAGACAGACAACCGTGCCATGTTCTGCTCCGCAGCAGAGTTGCTACTCCTCCAGCTACCAGAGGGGAACTAGCTCTGGCCTTAGCCTTCTCTTTTTATAAAGGCCAGGCCTGGCCCCCCTAGAGGTCAGCTGACCCAATTAGTTGCCACAGTAACTGGCACCTGCTGCCCTAATGGATGGCAGCTAAACTCATTTACTACTATTCAGTAGCAGGCAACCTAGTGCCCTGCTACACACCATTATCTAGTAGCAGGCACCCTGGTGTCCTGCTACAGTGCCCCATTTCACACAGGAAACAGACAACTCTCTCACACCACCTACTACAAAGAAGTGCAGGAAAATGCTACTCCCCCTTTCACCTTGAAACCCAAAACTGCAATCAAATCATTTCTGTCAGAACTAGAAGAAAAACTACAAACCTTGATTCCGCCCCCCCCCCCGCTACTTCACCACCACTACAGACCTTGATCATCCCCCCCACTACTTAACCAGCAGCCACC
The DNA here is from genome assembly GCF_001723895.1 of Crocodylus porosus. Classification (NCBI taxonomy): domain Eukaryota; kingdom Metazoa; phylum Chordata; order Crocodylia; family Crocodylidae; genus Crocodylus; species Crocodylus porosus. Next base: position 17,736,133 of record NW_017728886.1, read on the forward strand.
ACTTCTCCTCTGCCACCCAACCACAGTGCAATGTAGGCAAAGCACCTAGCTGTGGTGCAGTGTGAGCAAAGCCTTCCTGGTGCTGAACACCCCCAAAGTCCCCATTCTGCAGACTGGATCCAACATCTCTATGGATGATAGGTTACTGACCACTATGGTAAGGCATTAGAAGAAAGAGAGAGAGAGAGGTTTGAGGCTGTTGTGGGTGAGAAACGTGTGGTTGTTCTTGGTATAGGTTGCTCATTTGTTAGCAGAGAAATTAAAGAATTAACAGCTGATAGTTATTTCTTTTAAGTTGAGGTCAGGCAGCTGAAGTAACGTTTTCCTGTGCTCCACATCTACTTAGTGAGCGGGAGACATTAATGATCTGGTTACAGTTGCCTAATCTTGTTCCACTCAGTTGCAGTATGCTATACCACTATCATTCACACCAGCATGACTCCCTGTGGGTCACTGGTATGTCCTAGCCTTACCTGCTCCTCCACAAGAGATGTTGGGGGAAGTGCAAGAGATGGTAACCCTCCCCTGGCAGCTCTAAACCATTGTTCTGTGCAAGGAGTATTCTCTGCCACTTCTGACCAGAACACAGTTCAAGTGTGCTGTTCCCATGGTGTCTCAGAAATGTTTAGGGTTTTAAGATAAGAAAATAAATAATATACTTAAATACTACCTAATAAACAGTATTCCTACTTTGCAGCTGGTAGTAGAACAGCCCACACTTGCATTTGTTTCATTACTGGTAAATTTGAAGAAAGGGCTTCTTGCTTGTTTAGCTGCAGTCACAAGAAAGCTAGTTTTCCTTTCATGCATTTTTTTCATAACCAGTTAACATGCTTTCCAGTAAGACAGGGTTTGTTGTTCTGATCCGTTACTTATCTCAATCTGGTATTCCTCTCTCTAACTTTGTTTCGGTGATGAAACACAGATCTGCTGCTTCTGCTTCTGCATTTACTTGCTCTCTGTTAAACTGTTTTCAGTATGAACAGTTCTAAATTCTGTGAAATATCAAAGCTGGGTTTTGTGGAAGAAATATGCATAGAAATTATTCCAGGAGTTAATGAGAACATTCCTTTTAATGGATTCTTAAAACTTTATTACAAATCTGTTAACTTACTTTTTTCTTGAATACTAATCTCAGCAGGGTTTAGGAATGGAGAAACACTGAAAGCTGAGCTATAAATACTGTACTGTTGGGCAGTAGTCTAAGTTTCCTTTATTGTTTCTGTGTCCTGCAGGCAGGCAACCTCATCTGGCTAGATTTGGACTTTAGCGCACAGATTATCTGGACAAAACTCCTGTTTTCATCTAATAGATCCTTACTTTATATAGTGGAGGTTAATGCAGATAAATTGTATTTCAAAAGGGGTTGTTTCAGTCTCCTAACTGATTACAGTTGGTTTGGTGATTTAGGGGATTTTACTTTGTCTCCATGCCATATCCTTACCCATCCAAAAGGGTATTTGCTTTATTTCTCTGGGCTGACTTCATAATAACAGCCTAGGGATTGTATTACACCTCCCATTCTGTCAATGAGTGGAGGACTGGACAGGAGCATAACAAACCGGTATTGCTTCAACTGCCTGTCTCCAAGGTAAGGCTAATCAGCTTTTGAAACCTGCAATCAGGGATTGCTTTATCTCTGTCCTTTATTTCCTAACTTCTTGGTGCCAGCTGTTTCTGTGCTTCCATTGCCAACTGAGACTCTGACTCTCCCTGGATTAGTAATGTCTGTTGTGCATGAGAAATTTGAGCACAGTTTTCTCCCTGCCTCATATAAAGCACCTGTATGAATATTACCTAATTCATTCTAAAAAACCACAGTGAAATAAGATTTATTATTCCCCTTTTACAGCTAGATAAAATGAGGCTGAATGGTTTGCCTGTGACCCTGCATTTAGTCCACAATAGTGTAGAGAAATGTGTGAACTCCAGTCCCATGCATATTTCTTCAGCACACACACTGCCTCTGATTTGGAATAGGTTGATTCAGCCTCTTAGCTGATGATAACTAGTTTAAAGGATTGAACTTTGCCTCCCTGCTGCATTCACATTCATCCAATGGGTGTTTTGTTGTATATCTCTGTCTAATCTAATTCACGTCATGAGGATTTAATGAAATAATGTTTATCCAGTGTTTTGACAACGTATAGTCAAATGAATGCATCCAACAGGCACCTTGAGCTAATGGATAATCTACTGGACTGAGACTTAAGTTACCAGTTTTCACTTCCAGTTCTGTACTGACTTGCTGGTTGACCTGGGACAAATGTCTTTCCTTTGCTATACCTAATTTTCCCCATCTCTAAAATACAGATAATGATCACAATATTGACTTATTTCAGAGGAGAGGAAGAGATGGGTGTTAGTATTATATTAATAGTAATAGTAGTGGTATTCTACAGTCAAGGCAAGAGTTGTTACAAAAGTCAGAACAGAATATGGTGAATCTGACGCAGTAGGTATGATTGCAAAGAAGTAGAGATTTGCAAAAACAAAAATATACATTCACAAATAGAATTAACATCTCGAATAAATTGTTCATTCTTTTGATTATGCTACAGAACCTCTGCCACCGTAGCAATGCCAACGTAAGTATATCGGGAGAGCCCCCTAGTGTAGGCACAGCATATATCAACAGAAGGAGCCTTTCTGCTGATAGTTACACCACCTGAATATGTGAAGCCTTTCTTCTGACCACATGGATGTGCCACACCAGTCATTTTACTGCAGTCATTTTGTCAGCCAGGGATTCTGATTTTTTTCATGTTCATAGCCAACATGGCTATGCCAGCAAAACTTAGTCTTGTCGACTTGGCCTGTCTTAGAATGTGTGCATGTAAGAGTGTTTTGTGCACATATGTGCCTGTAAGCAATATATAAACATTTAAAGGATCACTTTTTCCCAAGTTAGATCATTTTAAGGCTATCTTTTTTTATACCTCTGTAAGAAAATTCTGGCATATAGTGATAGAGTTCAGTCTGTGCTATGCCAATAAGTGAAGTAATGGATTTGGGTGTATGACTGTTTACATCTCACTTGAAATCTGGAGGACTTGGAACACTAGACCACAGTGTTTAGCATTACTGTCCAGTGTCAACATTAAACTATGAGGGACTGATCATCAGGTGCTGCCTATTGGCATAGCTCTTTAGGGTCCTTGGAAGTTTGTTGATCTATATCAGCTGAAGATTTTGGCCACAAAATTTAAAAAGTTGGTGGATTTGTCTGTAGAAACAAAGCAGTATTCTTATGCTGTAGCTGTTAACCTAAACCTTGAACATATATAAGGGATGAGGTGCACACAGAACAGAACCAGAATGAGTTTCAAAGAAAGGAAAGGATGCAGAGAAAGGCATAGAAAGAGTCGGACAAATATTAAAAATAGATGCACAGAAAAAGAAAAAGCACAATAAATGATCATTTGAAATTTTCCTTAGTTTAGTTATCACCAGAGATCTTTCACTAGAGCTGGGGAACTCCCTTCTCATCAGTGCAGAGGCAGAAAAGGATCTTGGAGTCATTATTGATGCCAGAATGAACATGGGCCGACAGTGTGGGGACGTGGTCAGGAAGGCCAACCGTACATGCATCCACAGTTGCATCTCAAGCAGGTCCAAGGAGGTGATACTTCCCCTCTATGCAACACTGGCCAGGCTGCAGCTGGAGTACTGCGTCCAGTTCTGGGTGCTGCACTTCAGGATGGATGTGGACAACATGGAGAGGGTCCAGAGGAGGGCCACCCTCATGATTGGGAGTCAGCAGGGCAGGCCCCAGGAGGAGACCTGAACCTGTTCAGCCTCCACAAGAAAGGGCTGAGGGGGGATCTACTGGCTGTTTACAAACAGGTCAGGGGGGACCAGCAGGCACTGGAGGAGTCCCTGTTCCCCTGAACACTACCAGGAGTGACTAGAAATAATGGTTACAAGCTGGCAGAGGGTAGATTTAGACTAGATATCAGGAGGCGCTACTTCACGGTCAGGGTGGCTAGGATCTTCCAAGAGAAGTGGTGCTGGCTCCTACCCTGGGGAACTTTAAGAGGAGTCTGGATAATCACCTTGCTGGGGTCTTTGACCTGAGTACTCTTTCCTGCCATGGCAGGGGGTCTGACTCGATGATCTGCTCAGGTCCCTTCTGACCCTGCTAACTATGAAACTATGCAGTTAGCAGTCATAGTTCTTCCAGAGTTACCCTTCTAACTTATGAAAAACCAAATTTAAATAACATGAACTGGCAAAGAAGTTCTAAGACCCTGGTTTGCAAATGACTGGCTTTCATTATTTAAAATAAGATATATATGAACCAGATACACTTTTATCTGGCTGTAGTGGGCTATTTTCTGGCCTCTTGTATTCACAAGAGTATCTGGTATGCAGAGGGTGCACAATAGTCTTTTCCTATTGTCTTTATGATGCCTCTATACAAGCTGACAGTATAGCCCTAGGCTCGAGCAGGAATAAAGAGCTTGGGCATGTGTCTCTTGCAGTATCTCAAACCCCTTTGAAATGCTGCAAGATGCATGTGTGGGAACAAACAAACATTCCCCGCACTGCATATCTGCAGCGCAGGGGCAAAATTTGGTACCTGGAAATAAAACTCGGGAAATAAAGTGAGACGGGGCACAACCTGAGTAACCGGAGGCTCGGTCCTCCACAGAGATGCTCTGATTGCCAGCCAGAGCATCTCTAAGGTTGGCCCTTGCTCTGTTGCTGAAGCACACTGCCTGCCCGTGCAGGGCAAGCAGCATGCAGGCTGCAGGGACCTGGACCTGGGATCTGTGCCAGGTAAGGGGGGGGGCTGAAGATGGGGGGGAGTGGACTATGAGGGGGCTCCGTCCAGCCCTGGCCCCTGCACACTCCCCCGATCGTTCCCCCATCTGGCACCACCCCGATCACTCC
>NW_017728886.1:17741039-17766790 GCF_001723895.1 Crocodylus porosus
TGGGCAGGGGGCTGGACTCGATGATCTCCCGAGGTCCCTTCCAGCCCTAATGTCTATGAAATCTATGAAATATGAAATCAAACTGTATAAATATTTATAATTTATTTTATTATAATGATAGAGGCACTAGTAGGTTTCTGAATTGCTTTAAAATTGTAAATATGTCAATAAAACATTGCCCAACTGATTTGATCCCTTTCTCTTTCATATATGTATATGTATCTAGTGGTCTTTTATTTTAGTTGTGGAAGAACATGGATTTTGGGTATTTTCAAGAGTGACTTTGGAATTTTTTATCTAGGATTTTGCAGCTTTAATATCAGAATTCCTGCTAGTGAGGCAGGTATCAGGACCTAGGCAGAGGTGCCTGCTCAGAGCTGGCATCTGGGACCCAGCTGAAGGTGGCTGACCTCGTGACTACTTTTGGCCAGGAAGACGTGCTTTGACAGTTCAAAGCAGGCCACCACACTAGGAACATCTTTCAGGCAATAGCTGCCCAGATGGCCAGGTGGTGGCACATTTGCCGCACGAAGGCTAACTATGCAGCCACAGCCCACTGGCAGTTGGCCCAGAGGTGCAGTCCCCATCTGGGTCTGGAGGGCATGCAGCCTTGGGGCCACATGCTGTTGCAAGTGGTAGCAGGTAACAACCAGGCAGCAGTCCCCACTGCCAGACTGCTGCAGTGGGTAGTGGGTGCAGAGAACTCCCAGGGCTGCTTCAGCAGTCCAGCTGACACAAGGGGTAGTGTCCCCAGGTGCCAATTGGCCAGGCCTCAGAAGGTCCTGACTATTTGTGACATTCATATAATGTGGGCCCTAAGGCCCACATGGCTAACTAGTAGCCCCTATTGTATGGGGGCTAATGGGTGAATGCTACAACAAAATACTTGGGACAACAAAGGAAAAAAAGGATAGGAGTGATGTGAGGGTCAAAGGGTCAAAACATGAAAATGAGTGACAAGGACACCCTCCAGGCCCCACCCATCAGTCCTCAAAGGTGTCCAAGGAGCTGGTGGGTGCTGCCCACTGGTGCTGTGCCTGGAAATGTTTATGGACAAGTGAGAGGAAAGTGGCCCCACAGTCTCTGGGCACCTTTCCAGCCAGAGTCTCCTTCCTGGTCAAGTACAGGGCTCACTTGACCAGGGCCAGGAGGGGGCTGACCAGGAGATCCCAGGACTTGGTGGGGCTGTGGATAAGGTGACCAAAACTAAAAGGTGGTGGGTGAAATTCAACCAGAACCTCAGGAGGAGGTTCTGGAGGTGGAGGGGCTGCAACGTTGTGCACTCAAGAGTCATGTGCACCAGGGTCTCCCTCTGCCCACAGAAGGAGCAGGAGACTGGAGTATCTATGAAGCTCATCACATACACACCTATGGCGACGGTTCCATGGAGGAGCTGCCAGCTGAGGTCCCTAGTGGCTCATGGGGTGAGGGTAGAATACAGACTCAGGCACTGGGATGCCCCAGCCACACATCTCGCTGAGCAGGTCCCTCCACTTGGTGTTCGGATGGAATGGCAGCATGATGGATTGTGTGGCACATGAGCGTATAGAGGTAGCGGTGATGGATGGTGGAAAAGCAGACCAGCCTGGTGTCCTCCAGCTGGCTTAGATGGTGGGGTGGGGAGTGCCACAAAGCCAGGTGAGGCCCTACAACAGACTGTGGTGAGCTGGAGGACACGGGGACAGGGACTACCATCGTGCAGGTTCTGGTCAACAAGGATGAGGACATCAGGAGGTAGGGCAGATTGGACCCCCCCCAAAGCTCCTGACTGTTTGTATCATCCAATTGTCATGGGCTCTGAGGCCCACGCGGCTAACTATGGGGCCAATGGATGGATGACACAACAGAATACTTGGGACAAGTAATGAAAAAAACGAGGATAGGAGTGTCGTGTGAGTCAAGGGGTCAAAACATGGAAATAAGGGTGCCTGAGGGGAACACCGAGCAGAGCCCCCTGGCCTGCACCCACTGGTCCTCAAAAGCATCCAAGGAGCCAGTGGATGCTGCCCACTGGTGCTCCTCCCAGAGACGTGCATGGAGAAGTGAGAGGAAAGCGGCCCCACAGTCTTCGGGCACCTTCCTGGCCAGAGCTTCCTTCCTGGTCAAATACAGGGCCCACTTGGCCAGGGCAGGAGGAGGTTGACCAGGAGGTCCCAGGACTTGGGGCCGTGGATGGGGTGACCAAAAACAAAAAGGTGGGGGGGTGAAATTCAACCTGAACCTCAAGAGGAGGCTGTGGAGGTAGAGGGGCTGCAGCTTGATGCACTTGAGGGTCATGTATGTCAGGGTCTCCCTCTGCCTAGGAGGCTGGGGTGTCTGTGACGCTCACCTCTGTTGAGGAGCTGCCAGCTGAGGTCCCTAGTGGCTAATGGGATGAAGGTGGAGTACAGACTCAGGCGCTCACCGAGCAGGTCCCACTACTTGGTGTCTGGGTGGGACGAGGGCAGCGTGATAGACAATGTGGTGCATTAGTGTGTAGAGGTGGCAGCAATGGATGGTGGAGAAGTGGACTGCTTTGGTGTTCTCCTGCTGACTCAGGTGGTGGGGCAGGGAGTGCCGTGAAGCCAGGCAAGGAGCTGGCCCCACGACAAATTTTGGTGGACTGGAGGAAAAGTGTGGGGAGGGAGTGCGGAGACCACTGCCACGCGGGACCTGGTCAACAAAGGCAAGGGCGTTGGGAGGTAGGGCAGATTTCACCTCCTGCACCTGTCAAAGTTCCTGACAGTGAGTAGCCCTGAGCTACTTGCCAGGACAGCTTTTTATACTGTTGGGGCCAGCACAGGTGCAGGCCCCAGCCTCTAGCTCCACCTCGCTGCAGATTTAGGAGGAGCCAGGCAAGGTTATTTTGCCCCAAATGGCACAATTTGCCCCACACTGAAGTGCATCTCTGGGCACTTGCACTGAGGCAAAAAGCTCCAGCTCAGATTTTCACCACTTCTAGTTGAACTGCTGCAAGCGCATGTGCCTGCATGGACATGCCCCCTGAGCTCACAGAGCCATATAGAATCTGGCCTTTGGTAGTTTCCTTCTGGACTACAATTCTACAGTTTATTCCTAATCTAAAAAAATTTCTTACTGTTTTTAACTGCTGGCTGAAGATTTCCCCTTGTGTTCTTTAGCTTCCCTTATCAATTTTTAACAGCCTTTGATTTATACTTATGACTGTCAGCTTTCTCCTCCTTCCATTTGGAGTTTTTGTTTTGTTTTTTTTGTCTTCTATAGCTGCTTTAATTTTTCTTGTAAAGAAAAGTGGCTTTTCTGAATGGGCAGACTTCTTTTCCTATTTGTGGTTTTTGCAAGGGGATATCAATAAAAAGTTTTAAATGATTCTTAGTTAGCATTCACATTATTTCATTTATTTATTTTATTTTTTTCTCTGAACTGACATGACTTATAATTGTTCTCAGATATGAGAGACATGCACTTAGATGGCTTTTCGCTGAGTGCTTTGTTCCTTCAGTTAACATAAGCAAGGCTTTTTTTTAAGAGGGCTTTGTTGTCAATGTATACCACTGATTACAAACTTTTAAAGGCAAGAGCCACAGTTGCTGGAACCCAGCGTGACCTCTTAAGAAGTTGGTTGATACTCATGGTACTGTAGCCCACAGCCTGCTCTCAGAAGGAAGCTAAGCAAGGTGCAGCCAGCCCTGTACCTAAGACGCACGTAACTGAAAAAAAAAAATAGAGCCACAAAATGGACTTTTCCCACTGACAGCAATTTACATGGTGCTCAGTTTCTTGATCATAACCTGCAATTACAACTCAGTTCATATTGTTCACATGCAATTCTGAAATACCACTAGGTTAAGTAATGTTATTTTGGACTTCTTTGCACTTTTTGAGCTTTACAGATCTTCCACAGTAGTTTGTGAAAAAACATTCCACATTATTTGTTTCATGTTCACAAATTTCAGAAATTTTAGAAAAGGTCATTTTATGACCAAACCTAACTTGCATTTCTTTTGTCTGAAGGCTGTTTGGGTTATCTAATGCCCTACTGAATATACTGTATAACTCAAATATAAAACAACCTCGTAGTATTTAGATTCTATATATGGAAAACTTATAAATTTGTTTAAAATGTTCAGTTATAGAATCTAATTATTGGAGATTTGCCTTAAATTTGTCCCCCTCCCACTGCTATAGCAGAGAAAATTAAGTCTGGGGGATCAGGTACCCCCCCTTGCCCTCTACCCCCAACATCTTCCCTGTGTACCCCTTTCCCCACTCCTTGTGCACATGGAAGTAAGGGACAAATTTGAAAATACTGACCTTGAAATAAACATACCTATAGTAAACTGCATATAAGCGAATTATTACGGGTACTCATAGACTTAGTTCATCTAGAATTGATGCATTTATTTTTTTTGAAACTGCTGCAAGTTTTAGTGCAGGTACTCGATAAACATGCTTTTAAGCATCACTTTCATACTGACCTCTGTATAGGACAAACTATGCATGACATTAATCCAAAGCCAAAAGGCTCTTGGTGTACCATATAGTTCATTGGACTGACCCCCAGCAGAGCTGACAGTATTTCAGGCCATGTTGATCCCACACTCAGCACTGTTTAGTATATATGTACACTCCAGATACCGCCCCCCAACGAAATATCCTTGGGTTAATTAGCCCCCAACTTATGACTGGAATTGGGTGTTCTTGTCATGAGTCCTGGGATCCTCCAAAAATATATATAGAATGAGGCTCCGAACAACCTTTTACAATTTTACCTCCTGAAGGGCAGGGCCACGTTAATAATCTGCAACAGGCTGAGAGAGGTGATAGACAGATTCTAGATGAACTGTTTTAGTCCCCATATGATGTTGTTTGATAGACCTTTAAGGCTGGTAAATAAACAGGATTCCTTGGAAATGGGAAAGAATGGCACAGCTCAGCTGTGGAAGTGAAGAATTTAAAATGTATTCACTGTAGTGGCTCACTGTGACTAAAAAAAGAGTCGATGCTTAAGAGATCAGTGTGAAATGGGGACTACCATACATCTTATTCAGATAGGCTGCACTAACCTTTCCTTGTAATAGGTTCCCATCACTATGTTTGCCCAGTATGGGCCATGCACTTTATAATCGTGCTGAACGTTGGCTGCATTTCATTAACTTCATAGTTGCTTTCCATTCCTGAGCACATGCTGCTTTTGGCAGGAGTTTAATGATAAAGAATGTATTTAATGAGGTTTTCTTCTATGTGCACGTAAGATGAAGAGCTGTCTCCCCACCCATGGTGGGGGGATGGGGAACCACATCTTGTATTCATGTAAATATGGTACTTAGGCTTTAGAGTGCAATTTAGGGTGGCCAGTGGCTACCTCAAGCACCAAAAGAGGTTGTAAGCCACATTAGTGTGAAGTCAGGTAGATGTCAGGGCAGGAACAAGTTAGTATCCATGGTGCTTTCCTGCCAGGCACCAGAAGGAGAGGGATAAATTAGTGCTCTAACTGGGGTTAGCCATTGGGGTTTCATATACACTGCATGAATTTCATAGATTTCATAGACATTAGGGGCTGGAAGGGACCTCATAAGATTCCCTTCCCCCCCCTCCTCCCTGTTGTAGGTGGGAAGTCAGCTGGGATCAAGTGACCCCAACAAGAAATAAATCCAGCTGTTTTTTGAAGGAGTTCAGAGTAGGTGCTTGCACCACCTCTGGGGGGCTGGAGTTTGTTCCAGACCTTGGACACATGGACTGTAAAGAAATTTTTTCTTATGTCTAGTCTAAACTGGCCTTCCTGGACTTTATGGCCATTAGACCTTGTTATCCCTTGGGGAGCTCTGGTGAACAGGTTCTGATGTACCCCTCTTATGAAGTTGTAGGCTGCCACCAGATCCCCCCCGAGCCTTCTATTCTCCAGACTGAAGAGTCCCAAGTCCTTCAGCCTCTTCTCATATGGTCTTTCCTCTAGGCCATGGATCATACGAGTGGCTCTCCTCTGGACTCTCTCAAGCTTCTCCACATCCTTCCTGAAGTGGGGGGCTCAGCTGTGGTCTCACCAGGGCCGAGTAAAGTGGGAGGACTTAATCAGTGATTGTGTTGCACTTATCACTGCCTCTTTCAAATTAATTAATGTGGTATCTCGCATTCTGAACCTCATTCAGTATTATGGTCTGTGGCAGTAAAATCCCTGGAATTAACAGTTTCATAGTGTGATAGTATGTAAATCACAATGTTCTTGTGGGAACAGGAATATAAATACAAAATTGTGTTTATATCTGATAAGTGGCTAAGAATACCATTTGCTAGTTAATAGTTAGCTTTGAGAATATTCAGTGAGGAAGTTCCACAACAATACAGTTGGAGCACTCACAGGATCATAGGAGAGAAGGGCTGGAAGGGACCTCATGAGATCATCTAATCCAGCCCCCTGATCAAGGGAGGATCATCCTTGACTAAACCATCCCATTCAAGTGTCTATCTAACCCGCTCTTGAAAATTTCCAAGGAGGAGGATTCCACAGTTTTTCTAGGTAGCCTGTTTCAATGTCTGACTACTCATAATCAGTGTTCTTCCTAACCTCCAGCCTAAATTTCCCCTCCTGCAACTTGGTTATGGCTCCTAGTCCTGCCCGCTAGAACCACAGAGAAAAACACACTTCCATCCTCTCTAATTGCTTTCCAGGTATTTGAAGGCTATCAAATCCTTCCTCAGTCTTCTTTTCTGCAGATTAAATTACCCTAGTTTTTTTTTCCTATCCTCATAAGTCTTGCCTCCCAGACACCTAATCATTTTTGTTGCTCTGCATTGAACTCTTTCCAAACTGTCCACATAATTCTTGAAGTGTGAAGCCTAAAACAAGACACAGTAATTCAGGTGAGGCCTAACTGGTGCTCAGTACAGTGGAAGACTCACTTTCTTTGATTTGCAAGTGACATTCCTGTTGATGCATCCCAGTATACTGTTGGCTTTTTTTTTTTTTGCAACAAGAGCACGCTTTTGGTTTATATTTAGCTTATGGTCCACTGTAACCCACAAGTCCTTTTTTTGCAGTACTACAGCCTAGCTGTTCACTCCCAAGTCTGTATTTATGAATGCAATTATTCCATTCTAAGTGCAGGATTTTACACTTGTCCTTGTTGAATCTCATCTGATTGATTATGGACCATTTCTCCAACCTATTCAAATCATTATGGACTGTAACCCTTCTCCCTGGAGTATATGATGCAGTAGAGGTAGGCAACGTTTTTTGGCCAGACCGCTGAAAACCCCCACAATGCCTACCTTGGAAGGTGCTGGAATGCCAGCATGCCAGAAAAAGAAAATGAGGGCAGGGAGTACATGGCAGGATGCCCTGCTTGTGCCTCTGCCCCCCAGCCAAGGTTCCTGCCCCCCAGCCCAGGTTCAGTAGCTGTCAGCACCTACCCAGAACCTAGGCCAGCTGTAAACATCTGCTGCCGCTCTCCCCCAGCCACAGCTGCCTCCCAGACCCGGCCCCGGGCTCTGGAGAGGCAGTGCATATTGGCAGTGCTCGCTGCTGTGTTGCCCTCGCCACTTCTGCAAAGCAGCGTTGGAACCCAGCACAGCATGGGGCACAAAAAGCTGCCTGCTTCTAGCTCCCTGCTGCCCTGCCACAATTCCCCTGTGTGCACAAGAGCAGCATGGGCAGCAGCACAGGGTTGTGCCCCCCCTTGCTGCTGCCCCCACCTGCATGGAGGACAATGTGGCTGCACTGGCACCAGAAACTCAGGTAAGGAGGGGGAGGAAGGAGCACGATGAAAAACGGCCCTTCCACCCCATGGCCGGCGCTTCCTGCTACAGCCACTCGCAGCCCATGTAGGGCTGTCCTGAGCCGGCATAGGCAGCCCCACATGGACTGTGAGTGGCTGCAGCATGGGGCCCTGGTCACAGGAGACGGGGAAGGAGTGCAGGGAAAAGTGAGCAGGCATAGGCAACCCTACGTGGGCTGCAAGTGGCTGCAGTGCGGGGCACCAGGCACAGAGGGGCCGCTTTTCCCGTACTCAGCACCAGCTTGTAACCCAGCCCCGCTGCCAGCCTGGGCCCCGTGCCAGCTCTGGGTTCACCCATCGGGGGCTGTGCATGGCAGCAGCAGCTGTGGTCCCCTCACTTGCCACGCCAGGCCAGCACATGAGCCCCAGGCGGGCAGCAGCAGCAAACGCTGCCCAGCGCAGCAAGTGGCGGGGACTGCAGCTGCTGCCACCGCAGTGCAGCCCCAAAGGGTGAGCCCAGAGCTGGCACGGGGCCCAGGCCAGTAGTAGGAGCGGTTACAAGCTGGTGCTGAGCGCGGGAAAAATGACACCTCACCCGCCCTGTGCCTGGTGCCCTGCACTGCAGCCACTCACAGCCCACATGGGGCTGCCTGTGCCTGCTCACTTTTCCCTGCACTCATTCCCTGTCCCCTCCTCCCCCCCTTACCTGAGTTTCTGGTGCCGGTGCAGCCACATGGTCCCAGGCCACAAGCCCCTGCTGGGGCTTCCGGCTATGCGGTTGGGGCTGGGCAGGCCCTGCTGTTGTGGGAGTCTGCTGGGCCTCCCCTGGGTCCTACTGCCCCTGGTTCCTGTAATTTTTTTCAGGAACCAAAGACAGGTAAATATTAATTTTCTAAATTTTTTAGGGGCCCCGTGGGCTGGATAGAGTGACCTTGTGGGCTGGATTCAGCCCGCGGGCCATATTTTGCCCACCCCTGAGCTACCCAGAGCTGGGGCCTGCTGCAGCTAGGAAGCTGCAAACAACTGCTGCCTCCCTGGCCCCAACACGTGCCAAGGAAAATGGCCTCATGTGCCATGCTCAGCATGCGTGCCGGAGGTGGCTGACCCCTGTGATACAGCATCTAACTAGGTGTCATCTGCAAATTTGCCAAGTGTGTTGTTGAAGCTGTGATTATTCAGGAAACATTTGGCAGGGTTTCAGAAGCAGGATCTGAAGAAGAGTGCTTTGTGCTCGAAAGCCTGTCAAATTTCTTTCCCAAATATACATTTGGTCCAATAAAAGATGTCACTAAAAAACCCTTGCCTCTGCAATATACCATTGTGTTATATTGTTGTACGTGGAAGAGAATATACTGGAGGAAAAAAAAGTTGGGATGAAGGGATAATATTACAGAAGTTTTATAAAAAAACCCAAACTTGGCAACTGCTATGGTTGTAAATCAATTGATAAACTGTATATTTATTTAGTCCTACCTGTAAATGGGGGAATGGTAATATGTGAATATAAGACCATTACTCAAGGTTTCCCTTTGTCTTTTGACATTCAGGTATATGTCTCGAGTCCACGGCATGCATCCAAAAGAGACCACACGTCAACTGAGCTTAGCCGTCAAAGATGGTCTTATTGTTGAAACCCTGACTGTGGGGTGTAAGGGATCAAAAGCTGGTATTGAACAAGAAGGATATTGGTTGCCAGGAGATGAGATTGTGAGTATAATATGTATCAGAAATTAAATTTTCTACAATGTTGAAATGGAGCCTGTTTGCATTTCTATTAAGTTATTTATAGATGCTCTATTGGTGCTATGTATGAGCAGTGAAGTAATGTTTCACAAGCTTAGTTTTACTATTCAGATATTTCACTGAAAAGCTTTTATTTAAAGTCCTCCTTATTCAGTAGAAAGTCTTCTTGTGGAGCTCTGCTTCTGCTATCATAAAATTCTGCCAATGGCCTTATAAAATGTAACTCAGTCACTCCATACCCTTATGTAGTTTCACTTCTCCCATGGTCCAATGTGGAGACATTCATTGTAATGTTACTGGTATCGCTTGGTCTCCTCTGACATCTTCAAATATCCAGAGAGATCCTTAAAGCAATACATCTCTTTAATAAGATTTTTTTAAAAGGGAGAGTTGATTGATGGTGTTTTACTTTGAATCCAAGGGAGAAAAAATGAGTCCCTCTAGTCCCTTTCAAGGAAAAGTTATATGTGTGTGCACGTACATACACATACACACATCTATATATGTATGTGTATATAGGTGTATCTGAATAACAACACGAGCTGTGTTGTTCCAGATGTTTAGAAGAAATCTGGCAGTCTATCAAGAACATTTTTAGAAAATTAGCTCTAGGCTTCCAAAAATTGCTTCAACAAACATATAAAGTGTATATTTAAATCCAATTAAATACGTACAAAGCTATGTGAAGGCATTAAAATCATGTGTCCTCCATCCTTGTGTATATGAAATGGAACACACTAAGTGTCTGCTAACAGTGGTCCCTCTGAACTATTCCCATCCCAAACACTGTGTTATTTTTGCAGAGAATGACAACCTGAAAGTGAAACAGAGTAGGCTGTTGTTTAAGATGGTAGAAATGCAAAATTTAATAGTATGAATAATGGAAAGTATTACACTTAAAATTATGCTATTTATGCTAACCTAAATTATGCTAACCCAAGTTTAATGCACTTTGTCACTGTTAAGGTGCTCTCTTTAATCTCATTAAACACTCTCAGGCTGGATTTTAAAGTACATATAAAACTTATTTTTGCTATTCCATTGCTAGGGGATAAAAATAAAAAGCCTCACAAGTCTTAACATGTCATTTAAACCATGCTGACATTTCCCTTATTCCAGTAGCAACAGCTAACAGAAACTAGGTGCAGTCTTACACAGCCCCTTATGTGTAAGCTCATAACAAGTCTGTTGTGTTTTATACTCAGGCAGAGTCTTCATTGCATAGTGAATTCATAATATGTACACTCCAGGGAACTTCTCATGAGCCTAACTCAAGTGAGAGTGGCCACAGTACAGTATAATGTGGCCTCTGAAGAGTTAGGCTTTGGGCTGTAACCTACACAATTTAAGTTAAAAACACAATTGTGCCCTTCCAGTTCAGTGTTTTATGTATGAATAGGACTTGAGTTAACTTTACAGTGAGGACAAGCCCAGAGAAATCATGATGGGAATATGCTGGTGCAAAAAGGAATGGTGTCATCATGAAACAGAGTATAAATGTTGGAGGAATAGTAAGCAAATAGCCAGGTAGCCATGTTGATTTCAGCACCATTCAGAACTGAGTCAGTAAAATGTGTTTTGGACAAACAGAATTTAAAAGCAGATCCTGTGTGCGGCTTGACCGCTCAGTTCGGCTGACATCACTAGGAACTGGCTTTGCTCAGCAGATGCCAGGATTATGTTTTAGAACCTGATCCAAAACCTATCAAAGTCATGGGAAGACTCTTAACAAATTCAATAGGCTTTGTAGGCACTTGGAATTGGTGATGAAAATTATTTCATTGAGTTAACAAAGAAACTCATTGTCATACTGAAATCATTTGATAAATCCTTTTAAATTTTAGAGGATTTAGGCCTAACGCCATCTTATAGCACATAAGTAAGCTAAGAGTCAGAGGTGCTGAGTATCTATGCCAACACATCTACTTGCCTAAGTATGAATAAGCTGTCTAACTGGCGACAGCCAAAATGTTTGAACATGTTGGTCTTCTTACATAATGTGGACTGATCACTTTTCATAATAATTTTTAATTAAACAAATTATAAAGTAGCTGCTGTACATGGAACATAATTATTGTTTGATAACCTGTGATATTAGTTGCCTGTGTGTGCAAAAATAAATTACTCTCTCCAGGAAACTTACAGTGAACCATAATAAAGACACTCTTAATAATGTCATATTATCTGAACAGTTAAAATTCTGTCATATGCTTCAAAGTTCTGTCACAGGCTAAATGTTCCACACCTTTAGGGTGAAGTGTAAAGGTCTGTGAAACTATATTAAGATTAGTCTTTAAGCAGATTTCAGTGCATTTAGAAACACTGTTAGGAGCTGCCAAGGTATAGGAGCCTGACACACCATGGGAAAGCTTTTTTCTTTAGTGGTAACTTTTTATGGTAATATCTAAAAAAGAAAATAGCCTGATAAAATGCCAAAAACAAGAAAAAGTATAATTATAAAGATTTCTGAATAAAACTTTCAGTATAAAAGTGAAGCATGTTCACTTTTCTCCAGTATTTTTATTACTAACAAACTTAAATTCCAAATTGATAAGAAAATATATTCAGTGGAGTACATTTGTAAAGGTGGAGTCCTACGAAAAATATTCTTGTAAAAGCAGTAATTGTGTTTGTAATGCCTCCGTTTGTCCAGTTTCCAATTTGTTCACTTGGGTGGCAGATGTTGTAAGCACTAGGCAGTTACCAGTTTTTCAAAATGCATTCTCATATTACAGATATATGCAAATGGTTTTAAACAAAATGATTGAAGATCATTTTCTCTTTTAGTTATTTGCCAGGAATTTAGTTTCAAACAATGTCTTTCATGCTATAGTCGAGATCATTAATACCTAAGTCAGTGTAACTCCTTGCCTTGTTTTAGGCACTAATATTGTCCTCACCTCTTACAAAAGAAATTTGACCCTTAACCTCAGGTAATGATAGTTTACTGGGCATCTCCAAGGCTTCCTTTTAACTCTTTGCACAGCTTGTAGTGTCCAGGAAGCAAACCCGTAAATTCTTTTTAATCCTAGATACAACAGGCCGAGTTAGGATTAGAGTGGTAAGATGCTAAATAGATGTTATAAGGTTTGCACCTCTGTCTGATTCATAGCAGTGACTTGAATTTAGATGGGAACTGAGCTGATAGAGCCACTACCACCTCTCCTTCCATATGCCCCTTATTAATCTAGGTCCTTATTTCCAACTGTCCTTTGCTTTTATTTTAAAAATGCCCCAAACAAAACTCTTTTGGCACCAAAAAAATCCATTTCAGGTCCACCACAAATTAAATTATTTAATAATATTTTTTAATTCAGTGGCCAAACCAGAACTAATTCTTTAGAATTATTTTTAATTATTTTTAACAAGGCCAGATTTTCTTGTGTGGAGATTTATGAACCATTTTGGCACTGATTTAAATCCTTAAAAATGATTCTAATGTTTCAGGTAGTGTAGCATTTCCCAAACTTTTAATATCAGGGGCACATTTTTTTTTCTGGGTTAAAATTGGTCATACACTTCATTCTTACACTGGAAAAGATGTGCATGTGTGCGTGGACGTGTGTGTGGGTATGTGCGCTTGCAATGCATTTCAAAGATATTCCATTCTCCGGCCAGGAAATCATACCAGTGCTGAGGTGTACTGTTAACAAAATGATACCAAATACATCTTTGTTTAAGCAAAAGATTAGTCTCTGTACCAGTGGGCACGTCTACTGCAGAGCTGACTAATTAGCTCCACAGTAAAACGTCACCATCTAGATGTACAGAGTATTAGGCCACCGTAAATTAATGAACTCTGCTGTAGGATACTACTGGCAGATACAAGTACTATCCTGTGGTGGAGCAACGTATGCCGCCTCAATTTACATGTACATGCTGACAGGGCTGGCTCATGCCCTAGCCAGCCCCTCACTAGCTTATTGAACCAGGTCAGAGCAGCCTTGAGCTAGCAGGCTGACTTCTGGGGCCCCCTGTCGTCTGGGGTTGCTCCACCCTGGCTCACCGTGCTATAGTACCAGGTACACATGCAAATGCGGTGCCTGGGAGCAATAAACTCTGGTGTGAACTGCGTCAGAGTTTATTGCTTTACATTAGCAATCAGGGCGTGTGGTAAAGGTGATATACTAGACCAACTAGATTTTTGCAAAAAAAAATTCTTCAATTGCAAGCTTTCGGACACAAACACCCTTCATCAGGCATAGGAGAAAAGATTTAAAAGTTCTCCTGGGTAGAAATTGCTTTGCATTAATAGCATGTGTAGATGTGCCCAGTGGTTCTTAACCTTTTTGACCTCTAGCTCCCTTCTCCATAACATTTCTGAATTCAAGGCACCCCTGTGGAAAATCACTGAGATTAGGTAAGTGATTCGCAGCTTTTTTTAACCTCTAGGCCCCCTCCATATCTTCTCTAAATATATATCTATCTGGTACCAACTAAGGGTGGAGGGGGCAGGACCCCACCCTGCTGTGCCTGGCCCTTTTCACTGTCTGTGTTTCCTCCGCAACTTCTAATCAAGGGCAGAGTATAAATGTTGGAGGAACAGTAAGCAAATAGCTCACAGCAGAGCATACTGCTGAGAGAATTAGGGGGGTAGGTGGAGAGTCTAACACAGGGGCTGCCTTGGAGGCAGAAAAGGGCAAGGGAAGGTAGCAGCAGATACAGCCCCGAGAGGAGCAGCTGCAGGCACTGCTGGAGTAGCTGGGGCAGACAGGGTGTCAGACCAGGGAGGAAAGCATTAACCTCCTCATGTGGGAATCTCACAACATACTTCCCTCACTCTTTTGCAGCAAACCCTTTGAAAATCACTGAGTTAATATAATAGAGAACATGACCTGGCAAGGTAGTTCTTGGCAAAAGAGGATTAATGAATGTTCTTAAATATCAGTTGTCAGTTAAACAATGAATTTTGTTTATTCGTATCCTGAAAAGCTAGTGATCTGGATCACCCCTTGTGCAAACGTGGTAAAATCAGAGGAATTGCATGAGAGGTACCTTTTGGCTCTTTGACTGGCAATAAGGTCCTAAAAGCTGGTCTGCCATGCTTATTACAAATAGACGCTCCTTTTACTAACTTAAAAATGTTGTGATTTTTTCTAAAGGTGGATCTTACAGAGGTTATATATAATGCTTGAAATATTAACTCTTCTCTATAGGTAATCAGTTTTAGAAACACATAGAATCATAGATAAGTAGGCATGGAAGGGACTTCCAGAGGTCTAGTCTAGCCCCCTGCCTGAGGAAGGATCATTCCTATGCAAATCATCCTGTTCAGACACATTGTGTAATCTCTTTGCAAAACTACAAAGTCAGCCCTGACACAACACAAGACATAACACCCTAACCTGACGCAGATAAAGTGGGGGAACCATAGTGGTCTGCTGCTGTAAGGTTTGTTAATATACATGCAAGAGATCCCAAGAAGAGGGCTACACCCTCCCCCCCCACTACAGAGGAAGATGAAAACCCCCAGAGTCTGTGCCAATCTGATTGTGGGGTAAAAGATTGTTGGGTAAAATTTCTTTCTGACCCCAAATATGGCATTTTGGTTTAATCTTGAGCACAGAGGCAAGACTCTCTAGCCAGAAACCTCTGGTTAAAGTCCCAGCAGAAGCTTTAGCACACCTCAGTCAAAATCCCCATCCTTGGCTGCAACCAAAGCCTCTGATGAAAGCTTAAAAAAACCTCCCTGACACGTGACAAAGGGGGGCTGTGAGGGGTGCAGAATTCCCTCCCAGCCCCCACTGCTCTTCCCAGCAGAGCCCAGAAGCATGGGAAATACTCATAGTAGAACATAGGCACAGACCTATTCCTAAATCATCCCTGACCATTGGGTGTCCAAATCTCATCTTGGACACCTTACTGATGAAGAGCCCACAACTTCCATAGGCAGTCTGTTCCACTGCCTCTCTGTTTCAATAGTGAACAAGTGTTTCCTGATACCCAAACTAAACCTACTTTGCTGCAGCTCCAACCCATAGGTCCATATCTTATTCTCATTAGCAATACAGAAAAGGGTGTTTCCCCTCTTCTTTATGGCAGCCCTTCAGGTATTTGCAGACTGCTATCACGTCCCCTTTTAAGTGCCTTTTTCCCAAGATGAATATGTCTAGCTCCTTCAGTTTTTTCTCGTATGACTTGCCTTCCAAGCCTTTGGTCATTCTTGTTGCTCACCACTGGACCCTTTCTAACTTCTCCATGTCCTTTTTAAAATGTGAAACCCAAAAGTGTACACAGGGTGAGTCTACACATGCATTTTAATGTGCATTAGTCTATTTTAATGCACACTAAAGCGTCACAATAAATGTGCTGTTTAGCTAATGCATATTAGAATAGGCTAATGCGTGTTTTTCTAGCACCTCAAAATAGAGGTACTGAATTTAATGGGCATTACTTAAAGTGCATTAATGAACATGTAGATGGTCCCACAGTAGTCGAAATTAGGCCTAACCAATGCCAAGTAGACACGCAGTATTCTCAATTTAAAGAAAAAATCAATTTATATTTACTCTTAAAACCAAATGATACTATTTTACTTAGAATGAAGTTGTTCTGCTAGGACAGATCAAGTTGACATACTAGACCAGTAACCACTACACCCTTCACACTGGTTTTGAAATTGGCTTTGTAGCAACAAACTTTGTTGCTGGTGCAAACCAGAAAGGCTCTCTATTTGACTCTGTCTTTGCACTGTTTCTGTACCATTCAGATAGCAGTCGCAGGAAGAAGGTGATGCTTCTGAGTTGTCATGGTTTAATAAAGAGTCAGTCGTGTTCAGTTAATTGCTCTCGAACAAATGGTGGCAGCTCCTTTGGCTGGCTAATTCTGGTTTTGTTTTTTATCCCTACTCTGAACATTCAGCCCCCCTGATACCTCCACATCACTTTCCCTCAGACTCTTCCCTTGTAAATATTTGTTAGTTTAGTATAGAGTTGGTGACAGTTCATTAGCTTTAGTATTGCCAGCATACATGAAAGCATAGCATTTTGCTTATACACAATACATACTGACTTGCTAACTTTTGGAGGTTTTATGGTATTTGAAATAAAGAGTGAAACACCATAGTTATATTTGGAAAATAAAGGTACTTACTCAGAGTGACTCCAGATAACTTTGGGTTTGAAGTATGCCTGGACAAGCTCCATATCTTTGATCTTCCTCTGTTTTTCTTTACCAGTTTCTATGATCCAGGGCTGTAGCACTGCCAAGAGTTTTGAAATTTTGGAGACAGTTCTGAGGAAATCCCCAGAAGATTAAACCTTAGGTCAAAAGCTCATGCCAATGGTCCACATGCTTTCTTGGAAGCACCAGCTTCTTAGAAAAGAGCACTGTGGTTGTGGTATAACCTGTTTAAAATGTCCTTGGATGGAGTGGATACCATCTTGCTTGCCAAGGTTATACAAATTGGTTCAGTTTTGAACTAGTTATGGCTCCTTGAACCTCCACAAATGAAATAGTAGGTGATTCTAGCAACTGCTTTTCAGAGAGAGGGTCTTTGTAAGAAGACAAATGTACACAGAAGGGGAGTGAGCCTGAAGATTTTTTTAGCAGTCTTTTCTAGACTCTTTCCTGAATAAATAGTTGTAATAGAGTTCTCTCATCCTAGGCCTAGGTTGAGTCATCAGGTAAGTGAGCTATTCTTCTGAAACTATGACTGTGAAAATGAAAGCTTAAGTCATCTTTGTGGTTCAGGCAGTTTTGATAACACTCAAGTGTGTTTTCAGTTGTGCAGGTCTTTTCTAGTTGCCAGTACCCCTATGCTAGTACCCCTTTGCTGCAGGCATGTCATTTTTTTTTTGTTTGCTATTTCTTTTAATGTGACCATTCAAATTTTGGCTCCATAGCCATTGGTCATATCAGCTCTAAGGTGCTCTGCATATCCTTGATTCCAGAACCACATTTCTTTCTACCTGATAGTTTCATTACCCTTATAGCATAGTGGCCATGCCAGTTCTTGATAGATGGAGGGTGGTTCGCTGGCCAGCTACATGGAAGAATTATTTACCAAATTTACTCAAATATAAAATGACCCTGAATATAAGATAACCCTTGCATAATTAGATTCTGTATATGGAAAATGTATGAAACTGTTACAGTTTTCCAGGTATACAGTCTAATTATTGGAGGTTTGTCTTGAATTTGTCCCTCTACCACTGTTACAGCAAGGAAACTAATTCCATGTTGTGGGGTGTCAGGTGGCCCCTTTCCCCTCTGCCCTATCCAGTGTCTTCTACTTGCAGCTCCTTCCCCCCAATTTTGCTGTCAGACCCTGGTCCCTCTGTGCACGTGAGAGTGAGGGGCAAATTTGAAAACATTGATTTTGAAATAAACATTGATGTAGGGTATCCATAGGCTTGGTTCATTGAGAATTGATGCATTTTATCTTTTTCAAACTGCTGTAAGTTTTAGAACAGGGACCCCATAAACATGCTTTTAAGCTTTTGTACTGACTTAAATATAGGACAAACTATGCATGATGAGTACCATATAGTTCATTGGACTGGGCCCCAGCAGGGTCAATGATATTTCAAGCCATGGTGACCCCACAGCTTAGCACTGCTCAGTATGTGTGTGTACTCCAGATACTCTCACAAAGGAGCCATGTGCTAATTAGCCACTTACTCATGACTGGAACCAGGTGTTTTTGTCAGGAGTCCTGGGAACCTCCAAAAAGTGATATGCAGATGAGGCACAGGGCAACCTGGTCCAGCTCCACCTCATGGAGCATGGGGGTGGCTAATCATATGCAACAGGCTGAGAGATGGGGCAACAGAGGGATTCTGGCAGAACTCTTTGGAGTCCCATTTGGTGATGTTTGCCATTTAAGGCTGGTGAAGGAACAGGAATCATTGGAAATGGTAAAGAAAGGCACAGATCCCTGTGGGAGTGAAGAGGAGGTAAAAAGAATATTCAGTATAGTGGCTTACCATGACTTTAAAAAGAGTCAGCACTGAGGGGGACTGAGCATAATGAGCACTACCATGTATCTTACTCTGGTGGGCTGTAGTAACCTTTCCTTGTGGCAGGTTCCCATCGGTATGTTTGCCCAGTACAGGCCATGCGTTTTATAGTCATGTTCAGTGTTGGCTGCATGTAATCAACTTTGTAGTAGTTTCCATTCTATTGAACCCATGCTTATTTTATCAGGAGTTTAATGAGAGAGAATATACTTAATAAGGTACTGATTGTGGGAGAAAACCTTGTGGTATATTCAAGTAAAAATGATAATTTAGTATGCATTCACCATCAGAGGACATGAGAAAAAGCTCATCACCCAAGACTTAACAGTCTTTTTGTGTGTTGAAAGGAATTTTGTATTCCTTTTACCCATCCCCATTGCCCAGAATCTAAAGTCCTATATGAAATAGACAGATTCAGCCAAGGGAATAGCATCTGCCATGGTTGGCATTTCTCCAGCATTGTAGCCAACTGGTAAACCTTTGGACAAAAACTTTCCAGAAAGTCTCCTAGTTCAATGGAAAGCTAGAGATGCTCTTTCCATTTGATGACTTGCTAACTCCAGGGATGTATGTGATCTCTCCTCCTTGAAAGTTCAACCTACTGCTTATCTTTTGTCTCCTGTTTGGCAAAACTTTTCAAAACACTGTAAGATTCAGACCAAATATGGCTCAAGATGTCTGGAGTCTGGAACTACTGAATTTCCCTAAATCATTCTCTCTGGCTTCCCATCTTCCTTGGCAGACCACAGCTCAGTTCTTCAGGAAGATTTTAGCTGATCCAGAGTGCCTGAAAAGTAAGAGATTTTCTCCACAAACGACTTGCATACTTTTGCAAGTGTACAAGTACTTTCTGAACCTGGAGCATTTTTGTGCATTTATGCAAATACAGATAATTCGTAGGATCATAGGGCTTGAAGGGATCTCATAAGGTCACCTCGTCTAGCCCACTTTTCAAGGTAGGATCATCCCTGACTAAACCATCCTAGTCAATTATTTGTCTGATGTGCTCCTGAAAATTTCCAGGGACGGAGTTTGCACAGCCAGCTTGTTCCAATGCTTGACAAGATCATAGTAAGAAAGTTCTTCCTAATCTCCAACTTAAATTTCCTCTGCTGAAGTTTGAGACTGTTGCTTGTAACTCTATCACCTGTGGCCACAGATGTCAAATCCTTTAACTCCTTGTATATCAGCCATTTACTTGCCTAAAAAAGTAATGTGGAATACTGTGAATTCTTACCTGAGTGACAAATTTAAGAATAGTTTAACAGTAAAAGCTAAAAACCCTACTGCCTTTCGAGCACATAGGATCTTATCATGTAATTAAACTTGACCCAGTGAACCTTCCTAACTCTTGAGAAAGGTCTCAGGTTAGTTCTTTAACCTTAAAAATTTTCATTTTCATAGATTTTCATAGACAGGGCTTGAAGGGACCTCGGAAGATCGAGTCCAGCCCCCTGCCCCAGGGGCAGGAAGTCAGCTGGGGTCAGCAAAGTAAACATCCAATTGACTCTGAAAGGAATCCAGAGTGGGTGCTAGCTCCACCTCTGGCGGCAGGCAGTTCCAGGTCTTGGGGGCTTGGACTGTAAAGAAGTTCTTCGTTATGTCCAGTCTGAAACAGTCTTGGAGAAGTTTGTGACCGTTTGACCTTGTCATCCCATGGGGCGCTCTGGTGAACAGCTGTTCCCCCAGATCCTGATGTACATCCCTTATATACTTATAAGCAGCCACCAGGTCCCCCTTGAGCCTGTGCTTTTCCAGGCTGAACTCCCGTAGCTCTCAGCCTCTCATAAGGCCTGTTTTCCTGTTGTCTGATCATGCATGTGGCTCGCCTCTGCACTCTTTCAAGCTTCTCCACATCCTTTTTAAATAGTGGAGCTCAGAATTGGATACAGTACTCCAGCTGCAGCCTCACCAAGGCCAAGTACAGCAGGAGGATGATATCTTGGGATTTGCTAGAGAAGCATCTATGGATGTAAGCCAGAATTTTGCTCGCTTTGCTGGCTGCAACATCATATTGGTGGCTCATATTCATCTTGTGGTCAATCATGACCCCCAGGTCCCTTGCAGCTGTGGTGATAGCAAGCATAGCACTGCCGAACCTATAAGCAGGCTGTGGGTTTTTCTTCCTAAGGTGGAGTACCTTGCATTTTTCAGAGCTGAAGGTCATCAGGTTTTCATCCGCCTGTTTTCCAAGCCTGTCAAGGTCAGCCTGGATCACCATCCTGTCCTCAGGTATGGACATTTTACCCCAAAGTTTGGTGTCATCAGTGAACTTGGCCAGTCTGCTCCTGACAGCAGTGTCCACATCATTAATGAAGATGTTGATATCTTCAACTATTTACTGTGGCAGGAAAGTGATATTATATGGAGCCATCCTGTGCAGGGATCCTTGGCTTTTCATCATGACACTATTAAGCAAGGAATAAGCCTGTTCTCTGTTTCTGTTCCAATTTTTCCAGCTTCCCATTTGTTGTTTTTTTTGTTCATTCCACAATATAAGAAAGCAAGTGCTTGTGTGTACTGAATACTGCATACTGGAAAGGGCCTTCTGTATCTTAACAAAATAGAAGTTTAGGAAAAATTCAACAGCTTCTGAAGCTTTGGTGCCATACTGGATTTGAGTCTGTGTTTATGTTAGGAGATCTTTTCTTGTATCAAGGATCTTTCTAACTCATCACCTCCACCCCGTAGGCAGAAAAAGATGACGCTTTCTCTTCAAAACTGTGTAAAACAGTCTCTGGAACATCTTTTCCATGCTCTCTCAGAAGAGCTTTGGCAGCTGTACTTTTAATACTTTAATCTAGTATGCTGGAGTTTGTCTCATTTTTTTCCTGATACTTGTAACAACTTAGCAGTGTTGATGAAGTTCTCACGTCTTACAGGATGTTAGTACTGACTTAAGAGCTGGAAAATGATAATTTACTTGGTAATTTGAGGGTAAATTTTTCACATAGGTGCACAAAAAATTAACTATATGGTTTCTATTGATTGTCATGTAGCTCAGTCCTTTATGAACCTCTTTTGAAAATGTGCATCATAGTTTATTCCATGGTTTTCAGGCCAGCCCAGAAACACCCTACTGCTTTTTTTTTGTACGGATCCAGAGTTTCACGTGTCATTGGAAACTGTGAACCAGATTCTGTTCCATCTGTTAGACACATACATGGATGTAGGCACCTAGGTGTGACCCTATTCCACCTTGCTTGAGTCCCTGAAAATAGTTAATAAGTTACTAACTGCTGCTTTTTTATAACTCAATCTTAAGATTAAAATTTTGATGCATTACAAAAGTAGATGCATTGCTTCCTTGTCAGGGACTTGAACAGGGTAGACTAGAATTGCACTTGATTATTAAAGCCACTTAAACACCCAATAGGTGGAAGAGAATCTGTCCCTAGGTGTCTTAATAACGTGTTGTGAAACCTCATTGAAGTTGGTGAGCATAACAGCTACCCTTTGTTCTGGATAAATGTGAACAGACAGTAAAATTTCCTTATATTACAGTAGCTGAAACAATAGGAGGCAGCATCCACAACACAAACTATATGAAAGATGGGTTAGGGATCTGAACTATATGCACAAGGAGCTTAATAAGGGCCAAAAGTGTGTGTGTATATGTGTGTATGTACAGGGGTGGGTATTGTTTGAAGGAACTGGGTTTATGAGAGAGAGAAGAAGCAGCAACACCACAGAAATGCACGGAGGAGATAACAAAGAAACTCCAGGTAAGCATTTGTAGTATTATTCTGAAGTGCGGAGGAGAGTGGCAAAAGTGGTCTTTAAGGTAGTGTGCTGGCTGTAATGAGGCTTAGAACTATGAAGAAAAAACCTGTTCTTTGCAACTTGATTCCTAGATGCTCAGGGAAACAAAGCTATACGTATATGTTTAGAAAACTAAATAGGGTTGCATCAAAGGCAGCCCTTTATCCATTATTCATTTCTTTTTCTAATGGAAGCAACCTCATTTTGGCAGATTGTTTGGTTCAGAAGTAGTAATTCTGGTGGCAAGCATACAATCCAGTTTCTAAAGAGAGTGAATTGTGAGCTGGATTCTGTTGAACCCCCCTGGAACAAACAATGAAGGTGCTTGGAGAAATCAAACAGGGCCAAAGGAATGAAAACAGAGCCAGAAGGACTCAAAACAAGACCGGAAGCCTTCACAAAAGGAATTTAAAGCAGCATCTGGTGGTTTCCCAAGAAAGGTTTAAGAGAAGGCAGGCAGGGAACAGGCCATTACAAAGTGACTGGAGAGACTGGGCCGCTCAGCTAACCTTCTGTCTTGGAATAGCAAGACTGATCAACGGGGTGGCCAGCAACTCAGCTGCAGTGCACCAACGTGTTTTCTGTGGAGTTGGGAAGGGCAGGAAAGCTTTGGTCAACTTGAAACTTCTTAACAGAGGTGACAGAGGCATAAATTATGTTGAAAAGCTGTGAAATTATCTTGAGAAGAAAATCAAAAAGTCAAGACCACTGTGGAAGTCAGCCAGATGAGAAACAGGGCCAGCCAGAGGATGTGGGTAAGTCCAGATATTCACAACAGCTTTCTCTACTTTATTTGTAAAAAGTAGAAAGGAGAGGGAAAGAGACTTCATCTAATTTTGCAGAAGTTCTGTTATTTGATATAATTTCAAATGCTTCCAGGACACACTGGCAATAGGTCAATACACAGATACACAGCTGGACCTGGATTTGTAGCTCAACCTCAAGAAAAGGAAGTAAAAGACACTTGGAGCGGTTGTGGAATTTGCCATGAAACTTGAGTAATTCTTTGCGGCAGGGTAAGAAGAGAAGAGGAAGCAACGAAGGAGGTAGAAGATTATTATGTGCTTTATAAATGCTCCCTTTCTGGAATGAGCAAAAGATAACTCTGATTTGTATAAGAAGAGGAATTGGCAGTAATGCAAACATGCAGGGAGGCTGATGTGGTGAAAACACTGAACATGAAAAGGAGGAGTGTTGGATATAATAAGGCTGGCCAGGATGTAGAGCATCCCTTTTATCTAATAAAAGCTAAAGGGTCAAAGTTCTGGAGAGACAAGGATCATTCCACAGTTTTTCTTAAGGTTTGGGCAGTATATAGAGGCCTTGCTATTGGTTACATAAAAGGATCTGTGAAATGCATGGAAGTTGTGGACACTGAGTCAGATATAATATTTATTAGCTGGACATACTCGAAACTCTAGGAAATAGGGGATCCAAATTGCCTTTAAACAGGGACATGCCTGGGGAACCAGTACTCATCTAAAAATTCAGAAGATTAGTTTTGAACTTTGGACAATTGGAATTTTATCAAGGAGACTGTGTAGCAGATGAGCTAATACTCGGTTTGGATTTCATTATAGCTAATTAAATCCATGAGTTGATAAATGTCAGGAAAACTGTATTATAGATTCAGTCAATGGAAATTTCCTTTAAAGATGTGGCCCAGTGAAGCAAATATTTTGTGTGCAGTTGATTTACAATGAAAAACATACCTCACCTTCAGAGGCAGCAGCATATAGGAGCTTCCCAGCAGAGAAATTATGGGGACTAGTGAGACTTAATTTGAGACAAGGTCTCCAGAATTTTAGCTGCAAAAGTCTTGGGTCTGAAATCAGAGTTGGATCCATGTTCATTTGCTGAATATTTCAGGTAAACAACGAATAATAAAATGTGAACCACGGGATCTAGTAACTGCTGGTATAGATGAAAACAACGAGGGGGGAAGGTGAGTTCCAAAAGTTTCTGTTGGACCTGTTCCAGGGCAGTTTGATAAAACCTGAATTTTTCATGTCAGGGCAGTTTGCAACCTGAACTAAAGACAAATTGCTCAGTTTCTTGGTGTGGCTTTTGCTTCAATGAGTGCCACTTCTCTGCTCAGGTGGAGCCACGACAGTGGTTCTGCAAAGCTGATTGCAGAAGTGTGGTTCCCTTTGAAATAACAGCTGTAGCAAACACATGATGCAACTCCATGATCTTCCCCAGCTGTTTGCTACAGCTGCATATACCTCCTGCCTAATTCACAAACCCTCAGCCTTGCACAGGAACAAAACTTGCCCTTGCAAAGAATCCAGATTCATGTCAGTGAAGCTGAAATGCTACACTTCAGTGGAGAATGACAGAACAGTCTAGGAGTCTTTCTTGTAAGGAATGAGTAGTTCTGATCCAACACAAGATTGATACCGTGGAAAAACATTAAACAGCCAGTCACCATATACCAGTAACAAAGGTGGAAGAAGGCCATTGAGGAAATCCATCAGGAAAACATAATCATACCTTCAGCCATTTTTTTTAGCCATTGTAGTTTTGGTTAAGAAAAATCTTATGGCAGTACAATAGTCTATGTAGGCTGTAATGAAATAATTTAATTAATTTCACATGTTTCTTATCCAGTACTATGAACAGATGATGCTTTGGATACTATAGTACAGGGATAGCTAACCTGTGGCCCAAGTGGCATGGGCAGCCTGTAGGAGTGGCATGCAGCAGACTGGGGAGAAGACAGGCAGCACAGTGGCAGATAGGGCAACAAATAGTAATGAGAGCAGCAGATCAGGCATAGGAAGGAAGGTGTAGGACTAAATTGTGGCATGCCTGCCAAAAAAGTTAACCCCTACTGCTGTATAGGTCAGGTTGCGTTTCCACACAGGGTATTAAAAGTTAGCACTTTTAATACTGGTTATTGCAACAGGATCCAAAGGGCAAGTCCATGAAACTTTGGGTAGTGGCTTACACATTCTGTTGTGCATCTTTTTCATCTGAGAGGCTAATGGAGAAGGAATTGAATGGCATGTCTCTCTCAATGTACTTGTTATTCCAAGATGATATCCTTTTTGTGCTGGCTTCTCTGAATAGAACCTGTCACACTTACAAATGGCCTTTGGTAAGCCTCAAGTTGTTAATTAAAACTGAACCTAAAAAACCTGAGGTATTTCAAACAAGAGGCAATTTAGCTTGGGCACATCATTCATTGGGGAAGGGAGTGTACAGACAAAAAGAACATAGAGGTAATGCAGAACTGGCCATATCTCCCCAGGCTCTCACAGATGTGGACACTTTTGGAAGACTCTTGTCCTGTTAAAGTTATTTTATTTGTGGGGCTGCCAATATGGTCAAACTGTTGGATGTGCTGGGTGAGGAAAGGCTTCCCAGAGAGGGAACATGTTTCACTTGTTACCAGAGCATGGTTTGGCATTTGCAGTTCAGAGTGGACTCTGATGCCTTATATCTTGGCCAGCCTTTGTTTGAAAATCTCTTTCATATTGGGCACAGATACTAGTGTGTGTGGTTTGACCCCAGATCAGAAAGAATTGTGTAAAAAATAACTTATTACAACAGAAGTTGTAAATTCTCTGGAGATAACTTATTGCAACCTGAAAGGAGTTCTTGAGAGTAG
>NW_017728886.1:17766890-17802358 GCF_001723895.1 Crocodylus porosus
TATATATATAACTACTCTCAAGAACATTTCGATCACTATTTGTATGGGAGGAATGTTGTTGTCCAAACGGACAGTTCACTGGTGTTATAAATTTAGGAATACAGGACGGCAGCTTGCAGATGGCTTTGCTGGGATCCAGTGTTTCGTGAACTAGGGGAGTAAGGTGTTGGCTGCTGAAGGGAAGAATTATTGCTATGATGAGCAGATAATTATCACCTCTCTTCCCATAATAAGTGAAAATGGAATAGTGGAGGTGGACTGCAAAGCATCTAAAGGCCTCTGAAAGATTCTGATATTGAAATAGTGTGACCAGAAAATCATTTGGCAAATGCAAGCACTCTGAACTGTAGTATCACCTTCAACTATCACCAATAAAGCTTTGATTACTTTAGGAAAGTTTGGAATTGAAAGACAAAATATTGTTTATCATATTGGAAAACCGGGTGGTGATGGATTGTGCCACTGAAGAAAGAAGTTCTCAGGTGCTGTAATGTTTTCAAAACAATGGGACATTTGGGAAATATTTGAGTTGCAAAAACCTTAATTAAATAAAATTCCTTTTTGGCAATTTAAAGACTTGATGAAGGGAATTTGATGCAGTTGTGATGCAAGATCTCATGGGGGACCAGTAGAGGCGCTTTTAATGTGTTTAGGCCTCTACCTGAGCTAGTGTTTGGCAGTTATTTATTGGTATCTATGCACCAATTCATGAATTATACAGAGTGTCCCTTATGAGGAACTAGGAGGCTGTGAATATAGTAGAGCTCCTAGAGGATGTATTCTTAACCCAATTTAGTGTCCCAGGAATCTTGCAAACTGCTCAAGGGATGAAACTTCTAATCCACAGTGTTGCAGCTTGATTTGTAAGATTCTTTTGATTTGCGTCCTATGCAACCATAATCCAACAGACTGAAGAACACCTTCAGTTGGACTCTAGGAGCGAGGCCAGATGAGCACACACATATAGTTTGTGGTGCTGCAGACCCATCTGCGGCGCTACATACCGCATGCGCACACATGAAGGTATTTACTGGGCTGCTAATTTGCAGTGGAGCAGCGCACGTGGCAGCAGCATGTGCCACCTGAAATCAGAGCTTGACTGGCCAGAGCCACACTCCAGCTGCCGGCAGGCTCTATGCACCCAGCTCACTGCTGCTGGAGCCTTGGGAGGCCCCGAGGTGCTGGCCCCAGCCTCCCCACCTCACCAGGGGCAACTTGCTACGTGCCAGAGCACGCATGCATGGGCGTTCCCCAGGGACAGGTAGCAGCCACACAACTTTGTAATGCTGCTATCTGTCCCTGGGGAAACGCACATGTGCTCCATCTGGACCCACTTTAGGATTTTACCTGGGTACCTGTATAGAACGGCACCAAAGGGCTGAAAGCAACATACCCTATTCCTTTTGATGACTTACTGAAGAGCAAAGAATTTATAAAATATATTCCATGATTCCTCATGTTTGGCCTGAGCTATGGACCCCAGAAAATCTTCTATGTGGAAAACCTGAAGAGGAACAAAGGGACTTGGACAGTTTGGATTATGTGGAGAATATATCATCCAAAACTGGAGAAGGGACCACTTAACTAGAGGAAAATTAAAGATAGCTGTGGACAAAATTAAGATTCTCTCTCTGAATTAAAGTTTTATGGGGAAAGGGCTCCATGTGGTATGATTCCACAAGTTATAGAAGGAGGTTGCATAACACTTTGGAGTAACCCTGTAAATAATAAATGAATAAATGAAGTGGTATATAGGATACAGTTGGGCACAGGGACAAAATTCCAATTACTGGCAAGTCCCTGGGAGGTCTTAAAAGGAAGACCGCTTCAATGCACCTGCCCCTAGAGCCTGAGAGAGTAGTCAGAGAAATGGGCAGATGTTACAGCTTCGTTAACAACCTCTCCATTAGAAATAAAAAAGGTTTGTCTCAGGCAGCAGAGTCCATCAAAATAATAGACATTCATCGGGAGTTTATTAAAGAAGACCCTTGTGAGAAGTTGAAGGGAAACTGGACAAGGAGAAAAAGTCTCCAAGGAGATTTGGATAGGAGTACAACCAGTTTGGGCTACTGATGTGAAAACATCTTGGAAGAAAACAGTATATAAGTAGTCAAGCTTATATCAATTCTAATTAATAAATTACTTCTTTCTGTTTGGAAATAGGCCAAACAGGATGTCACCATTTTGGATTCCCTCGTGATGGTAGACAAACTCAACTGGTGTTATGATAGTGGTTGGGTGAACCCTTGTTGCAGCTGATGGATATGATAGCACCCTTCTTCATTTGAGGTAAAAATGAAGAGCAAATAAACTTTTAATGGAGAAGATAGGCGCCACTGTCTAAGAACACAGGCTGTATGCCAGGCCAAACAGGACTCTGGACAGGTTTGACTGGGGGATAGACTAGATGATCTGCTCAGATCCCTTCCGACCCTAGAAACTATGAAACTATGAAAATGTAGTGAGCTGTGGACGGATGAGAGAAATGGCAGAAGCCCTGCAGAAGCACACAGAAAGAAAGGAAGTGGGGGGAAAAAACCCCAAGGGACAGCCAGAAAGGACTTGGAACATTACCTTGAAAAACAGCCAAGAGGACCCTCGGGGGCGAGACAGTCCTGACTTCATCATCATTTTTTCCCACTGAAGAAAATGACTGACAAGACCCTTTATTTTGGCTAACCTTTTGGGTTCAGCAGAATAACAATAGGTTGGATGGTTTAGGAATAACGGAACAAAATCAAAAGATCTCCTTTCTGAAGGATCTTCATTGTTAGCACTTTGGAGGTTTGGGGAGTTTTTGATTTGTTTTAGGTTTTGTTTTTGTTTTTTTGTTTTTTTCTTGTCTCCATTTGCTAGTAGAATGGCATATGCCTGGTATCTGAGCTGTCATTAAGGGACATGGAGAAACCAAATGAACAGGTAAGAAATGACCAGTTAACATATCATACTGGTTTACATAAAGGTGAGGTAGCTTTCTAAAAAGAAAAAATCTATGCAGAAATGAGTTATTGAATATGGTTTTATTGTTACAGTTATCTATAGAAGCTTAGTGCTCCAATGATTATTAGAAAAATGATTAATTTACTGTTTGCTTTGCGTACCTTGCAATATTTCTAGATGCTGTTTCTTTTGCCTAATTCACTGAAGTGGCTTAATAGTTACATTTGTAACCTCTAGCTACTCTTAATTTTTCTGTCAGTGTATCTTTGACATCTCCTACTTAATGATATGTTAATTGTACAGCAGAACGACTCATTCTTCAACATGCAGATTACCTATTTCAATTATAGCCAAATAAATCTCCATTCCTAATGACTAAGCATTTCTTTTGTGCCCGCTTGCCGTATAATGGACATTTTCTTTTCCACTGAAAATTACTCTTTTCTTGACGACATTTATGCACTTTATTCTAAAGGTGAAGAGATGGTGATTCACTCTGTTCCACTGGGTTTATCCATATTCAAATTGTCATATATTCTGGATAGCCTGACATTTTTTCCCTGTGTTATTTTTCTGGAGTTCAGGCATAAATTTATATCTTTGTCTAAAGAAAGAGATCACACCTATGTAAAACATCACAAAGAAGTAAACTCACTTGTCATCCCTTGGGCCATGTTTTGCATCCTCAGTTCCCCAGTGACTTTAATGCAAAACTGTCTTTATGGTGTAATATTTAACTGATTTAAATATCAAACAGCAGGGCAAGAAAGTAACACCGCATCATCACAGCACCTAATTCTGTTTAACATAATATAATTCCTTGCCCGTGAAATGCCTCCCAAATTGGCTGGCCTGCTAATGTCAGTCTCCAAAGTCAATGAACAGCTGAATAAAATGAGGGGGAAAGAGCCTTGTGTTATATCTGAGCTATGTAACTTTGCTGCCAAGTTGGCTCCCTCTTGGGGGATGTGGCCAGCCGCTGGGTGCCTGTGAACTAGTGAACTTGGGCAGCCAGGCAGCTGCTGGATGGGGATTCCCTTTGTCTGCTAGTGCAGTGACCCAGGAGGCTTCCCCTGCTGCTCACAAGAAAAAAAATATTGGCAAATTGTATCTGTGTGGCCAGAGTTCCTGCTTCATTCCAAAGAGCCCTAGCCTAGGAATTTGTGGCACCTTTTCTTTCACAAATAGATCCACAGTGCTGCAATTTTTATTTTTAAAATGAGAATGCAGCAGTTGATAGTGCACATTAAATGATTTATTTTCCAAGTTTGCCCAAATACTGACATCCATTCAGTAAATTGTACAATGTTACAAGGATGTGTTTCTTATGTTTAATTGGTTTTCATATTGTAGCAAACACTTCAATCTCTCTAATGTTCTTGAAGATGTCAAAGTTTGCATGCTCCCTGGTTTGTGGTTTAATTTTTTTTTTAAGTAGCATAGATGTATGGGACATTTTTGGAGTACAGTGACATGAAATGTGGCAACAGTGCTAATAAGATAAGATAAAAACAAAAAAAATGTAGGACATTTATGCAGATAGATGACGGGGAGTATACTGTTACTATCACCTGTGCGTGAATTTCTTCTACCCCTGTACATATCCTAATAATCAGATGTGTTACATTATAGATACCAAGTTTTTTGTTTTGTTTTGCTTTTATTTTGAAAGGACTACAGTATGCAGCCTTTCTCCCAGACAACAGCAAAAAACAAGGTGAAAAACTTTTACACCATGTGGTCTTGAATTCTGTTATATTTTCTGTTATTTTCTACATTTCTGTCTTCCATTAGGATAGTTTAGATTATTACATTTTGAGTTTTGAGTTATTATATTAATCACTGTCATTATCCATATCACTTTAAATTCTGAGTTCAGTCTACATTATGTACCTGTAGTTTGATTTTTTTTTTTTTTTTTTCTCCTTGGGGGCTGGAGGTGGTTGTTCATTTTACACTTCAAGATGTGTAGTTGTAATGGTTCCCCTTTAATCAGTCATTTTTGGAGTGGCTGATGACACCTGGTGGTATATTTCATAAATGCAGACTTAACCATGTTTGCATCTGGGCATATTTTAAGCATTTTTACCTGTTGTGACTAAAACATTGGCAACTAGATTTTAAGTTGCTTAAATAACTCTGATTGCCTGCAAGAACAATATATTGGGAGCAGATTCTGCTCCTGTTGACTACCATATAAAGTGATGGACATATATGTGGTCAGCTTAGAAGAAAATTTATAATTTATTCCTGATTTTTTTTTTTCTGTTGAAGTCAATTGTGGAGCTTTTATAAGGGACCTGTTACCTTTTTTTTTCTTTTTTTTTTTTCTTTTTTTTTTTTTTTAGTTAATGAGTATTGTACATAAATGAAAGTTTTATTTTACATACACATGTACAGTAAATGTAAACTGAAATTTGTTTCATAATAAAATGAATGAATGAATTGGGATATTTGTTTTTAAATGTCTATAATGGGAATTCTGTGGGAGGTATCTACTGCTATTTTACATAAGGGTATTTATGATTTCTGGCTTGGACAACTTCCTCTTGCCAACAAATATATTTGCACATGGTTATAAAACTGTGCATCTAGTGGCAAGTATATTTCCACAAGTGAAACATCTGGAATATACAAAAGTATTTAGCTCTTTGAATATTCACTTCTAAATCCTGAACTACATAATCCTTTGGTAAAGTAACAATCTATCAGTAGCCCCATTAAAAGGCCTTTAGCCACCTTGGCTTTTATTAGGGCAAATCTTTGATCAAAAGTTAGATTACTTTTTCTTTAATGGCCCTCTTGCTGTTGGATAAAGTTTGCAAAGTTCTGTAAAGAGTAAGAGTGTTATAATAAATAAAAAGGCGCTCAGATATGTGTTTCATCTTGATTTTTTTTTGTTAGTCCAGGAATAAATGAAAGACAGCCACGATGTAGTATTTTTTAGCTGTTTCCAAAACATTCTGAAGAAAGAACCATACATTGCACTGCCTTTTTCTTTGTTGGGTTTTTGTGATGTAAGAATGTTTGTAGGTTTCAGAATAAAATTAAATGTGTCATCCTGAGGCCCACAATAGCAGATCCAGTGAATGAGGAACACAAAAATCTGACAGATTTCCTGTTCATCTTAACACCAAACATAAGTAAGCAGGGTTCTGAGCTCAGTGGGAATGTGGTTAAGATTTTTAAAAGTGCTATCCCTGCATTTTGTCATAGATGCTGACTGTCATAGAGTGTAGGGGATTTGGGTGTAGGATTACCCACGATACCCTTTGTTCTGGAGGTGTTTTCTTTTGAGGTGCATTGTGGTCACTCTTCTGTGACAAGGGAAGAGGAACTGTCACCTCTTTGTATAAGCACCATCTCTTCAATGGCTGTGGAGGCCACTCACACACATGGAGTAAAATGACAATAGTTCCCAGGCATGGGAAAATGAAGTGAGGATTGTTAGGATTTTGAAGCAGCCTTTAATGTGGTGAGAACATCTCTTTGCATAGTTAGTTCCACCTCCACAAAATGAGTTTAAAAGTAATTTGATCGGAGTTTATGAAAGTCATGTTTATTAAGAAGGAAGACTGCTTTTAGAGTTTGTTTGTTTATTTCCAAAGAATGGAAAATCAATCAAAAAGTAAAGTATTTGCCATTAAAAGGAATCAGTCCTACGTGCAATAGAGAAGCTATTTCCCCTATGTATGGGGAAATCAGTGGCAGGTCAAATAACATCCACAAACATAAACACTAAAGGGTGGCCACTAGCTATTCGGTCTCTGTTTTAATGTTAGAGACTCCTAGGGCTGAAGTCTGCCCCCAGATGCAGGCATGCTGCTCCCTCTGTCTTTGTGAGGCTTGTACACACGTACCAAAGGTCAGAGTTTGGCTCTTGAGGCTAAATTTTCAGGGAAGAATGTATCAAAATGTCTTTATCGGCCCAATCAAATTCTTTATCTTCCAGTGGGTACTTGAGGGACAACCCAGTGATATCTAGCTCCACACACAAAATATTTTTTTCATTGTGAATTGTGTGAGGGTTGCTTAGTACTATGTTCATCATATTATTTATTCTTCATGGTTTGCAATTTAATACAGAAAACTTGTCAGTTCAAATAGAGCAAAAGGCTTTTTGGCCCCCACTTCTAATACATAAGAATCAAGAACAGGACAACACTTCCATGGAAGGGGATAATAGTCCAAAGAAAACACCTGTAAGGTGAACAAACATTTTTTTTGTTTAGTCTAACAGTTAAGGACCCAAAATTAAAAGTTAGTCGTTAATACATCATATAAGACTAGAACCCAAACCAACTTTTTTACTATGGGTAATTTTTAATATACATTTTGGGACTTAGTTCATGCTTGGGTTTGTGTTAATAACCAAGCACTTAAAAGAAGGAAAACCTAGCAGATTTGAGTTATAGTGTGTTCAGTCAACGAAGCTGTTTAAGCATATAGTGTGTTGCCCCCCTGAAGTTTTAACACAAACAAGGTACAATGCACTTCTTCAAATGTTTATAATGTCTCATTGCTGCTGGATTTTAAGAAGTATCAATTGTTCTTAATTCCTGCAGATATTGACAGAATATCATACCAAATTATTTTGTATCTTTTGTAGGACTGGGAAACAGAAAATCATGACTGGTATTGTTTTGAATGCCATATGCCTGGAGAGGTGTTGATATGTGACCTGTGTTTTCGTGTGTATCATTCCAAGTGTTTGTCTGAGGAGTTCAGGCTTAGAGACAGCAGTAGTCACTGGCAATGCCCAGTTTGCAGGGTGAGTACCTATGAGCTTTAACGTGCTGATTAGAGGGTTGATTTCATTAATAGTTTCATTAAGGTGTCACAGATTGGCCAGGTTAATGGATTAAGCATTGCTATTGAATCAATGATAAGTAAGCAGGGCACCTAAATGAAGATTTCAAAATGTTGTGCATATAATAGACTACATTTTTGAAGACTAGAAAATTTGCAAAATGCTAAAATGAATACAGTGCTTCCTCCCTGTAAGCCTTTCTGGTAAAAATAAATGCTTCTTATCCTGTAGTTTTGAGTTTTAATAAGTTTTAAGTAATTTTATGTAAGTGTGAAATTCAGCCCCTTCTTAGAAAACCTTTATAGCGAGGTTACACTGTATTTAGACAGAGCCTTTGTATCTTTCATACTACTCTTTTTGTGCCTGTTAAATATTTTGAATTGTATACACTTGTATTCGATTCTGGGGTAGCTTCTGTTATCAGTGTTACTTAATTCATGGAAAGAGAAAATGGAAATGAAAGCTATATTACTGGGAAAGACCAAATGGAATAGGCAGGTAGGTATTTAGATAGCTTTCATAATTCTATTTATTGATTTTTATTTTTTTTAATTTATTCTATGAATGCACACAGTATACTGTGTTGGAATGTTTGTAGAAAAGTGTGTATGTATGTCGGTAATGTGTGATTATAGTGTATTGTAGAAATCTGTATCATCAGGAAATAAATTCTGTATGAGATGCTGCTTTTTATTGACGGTCATTTTAAAAATGTAGTATATATTGTACCATAATGTAGTATTTTAATGAACATATTATTAAAGCTTTTGCTTTATTGGAATAAAATCATACATTATAAAAATCAGGGGCATACTACTAATGAGGACTGCTTCATAATATATGGGATGAAATCCTGGCTCTTATAATTAATTAAGAATGTTCCTACTGGTTTCAGTAGAGCCAGGATTATACATTGCTTTTCCTTTAAAATTGTTGTTGTTGTGGGTATGGTATAGGGCGAGATTAAGGTTTCTTTGTGCACTGTAAAAATGACCACAGAGCTGTGCTATTGCTGGCCTTGAATCAGTCAAATGCACCTATTTCCTATTACCTTTGCGTGTGTTTAAGCAGTAAGGGACACTCTGAGGCTTTATCAAATGGAGGGAATAATACATGTGACTGTTTGAAAAGGGTATGACTCGTACAGAAAGGCACAAAACACCATAACTAGCTCTATAACATTGGAGTCCTGAAAGGGAGATGAAGAACAGCTACATAGAAAATGACAGTACTGTGCAGAGTTGTCCAGACTAGCTCCACATGTGCAAGCTCTGGAAATAAGAGTAGTGTACCTGCATTAGCACAATGCTGCGGTCCATGTAATAACTACTTTTCAGCAGAGGTAATTAGCTTGGCACGGCACTGCACACTTACAGCTACTCTGTAGAGCTGTGCAAAACTTTGGTTGCTGATTCGATTTGGCAGAGATTCGGCCTGATTCAGCAGCTGAATCTCCAATCCGAATCGAATCAGGAGACCCTTTAATCTCTCCAAATTGAGCTGGAACCCTCCAAATCGAATCGGAGAGATTTGATGATTTGGACACAGACACAGCTTTAAATGTTTTTTCTATATACCTCGAGGTACCATGTAGCTCATGAACGCTGCAATGCTGGGTTTCTGAATGGTGAGATGGTGGGGCGTATAAGTGTCCCACAGGAGCCGCTGGGGGCTCCCTAGCATGCTTGGCAGTGGCCTGGAAGTGGATGAGAAGCACTTTTGGGTCTGCTGTGGGGCACACTGGGGACCCTCCTCCTACCCCCTGGCTTGGCGACTGGTGTCTCCTGGGTCTGGGGGGGCACCCAGGATCCCCCTGCAGCCAATTGCTGAGCCAGCAAGTGTGTGGGGGAGGGTGTCCCTTGCACGCTCATCAGTGGACCGGAAATACTTTCAGTCCATTTCTGGATCCACTGCCAAGCACGCAGGGGACCCCCCTGTGTTCCTGTGGGATGCTCCATCCGTCTCACCGTCTCAGCGTTCACAAGCCGCACCTGGTACTTCAGGGTACGTTGAATGCTGTGTCTATAGCCGAATCGCTGATTTGCC
Organism: Crocodylus porosus; assembly: GCF_001723895.1. Taxonomy (NCBI): domain Eukaryota; kingdom Metazoa; phylum Chordata; order Crocodylia; family Crocodylidae; genus Crocodylus; species Crocodylus porosus. The sequence goes on from NW_017728886.1 coordinate 17,776,687, forward strand.
GAATCAGCATCAAATCTTCAGATTCAGATTTGGTCAAATCAAATCGGGACGAAGATATGAATCAGTGAATCGAATCACTGTCCCCTGATTCAATCTGAATCGAATATGGCCTGTTTCACACACCCCTACTACTCTGCTTCTGGTTCTGGAACTAGCTGGAGCAAAACTAGCTCTCGTATGTCTTCATGGCACTTTTTTGCAGTGCACAGACCATGTACATTCCCTAGACCAACAGTTCCCGAACTATCAACCGTTGAAATTTCTTATCAGCCAACCCGGGGCCCGTGTTAAACTTTTAACTGAAAACACTATAAAGATGCAGAAATCAGTGCAATATGCAGTGTAGCTTTGCGTACTGAGACTCTTTACAGATAAATGACTTTTGACGATAGCACGTTTCTTAAGGTGCTTTCTTTAGGAGACAAGCTGTTCCTTCTGACTGCTATCCTGACATCAGTTGTAGAAGCACAGTGCCTTCTGATTTGTTGAAGCCAGACAACTTGAGAGCTGCAGACTTAAGAAAGTGTTAAAGCAAAATCCATTCTAACAAAAGGAAAGGACTAGAAGGAAAGGAAGTGGTCATGAAAAATGGATGAGATTATGAAAAAGAAAAGGCAGATTAATATTTTCCAGATGAACATACAGAGCAGATCCCAAAATTGCGCTGTTGCCCATTTAATTTCATCATGCAGGGTGAAAGCAAGGAATGCACCCCAGAGCAGTTCCACAAACCTTGTAATTTTTAAATAAATCCATTTTCTGTTCATTGTGGATAGACACACAACTCCCAAATAGGAATTAGAAGTAGACCAGATACACACTGCTGCTTTAGTACAAAAGGGGCTTGAAATTACATATGGAGAGGTCTACACGAAACTACACATATACGCAAAGGGCAGCTAGTTTTAAGATAAACTACTTTCATCTTGGGATCTTGAAATCCTTTAGTTTACAATGATGAGATTGAACAGACTTTTTACCAGAAAGAAAATATTGTGAAGGTCATCTTCTCCCACATAAGATGTAATTGTGTCTATTGTTCCCTTGTTTTAAACTCTTAAGAACTCATATTTTGGATTTTGTAATTGGTTTGCTTTTTGCTTCCTAGAGCTTTACCTCACTCATTGGAATTAGGTAACAATCAGCTGCTTCTTTCCCAAAAGATTTCTGTTCTGTTGTATAAATGCCAGTGACACCCTAATGGCATCCCTGGCTTTCTGTTTACCTAATCAGACCCACTTCTCACTTTAGCTCTCCAAAGATGACTAGTTGGGTTTTTCAGGCTCTGGAGGTATGAGGTAGTATCAACTCCCATACCCCTAACCATAGAATTGAGGATTCTTTTGTTTTTTTCTACTCTCATCTCCTAATAGGTAAAGCTCTATTCTAATTTTGTTCCAAGAGTCAGAGAGAATCCAGTTTAGAGATCAGTGGCTGATGTCCAAAGGGCATAAGAGAGCTTAGCTATCTTGTGTAAAGGCAATGGGATTTGCTTTGCATTATCAGCAGGAAATATTCAAGAGAAGTAATATCTAGGACAAATATACATGTCTAATGATACCCTATTTTGATAACAGTATGCAGTGCTTTCTTCTAAGGATCTCAAAGCTCTTAACACAAGTAAAGCAGAAACATGTTTGAAACCTAATATATTAAATAAGTAATCTGAGAAGAGTTCATTCCTATGTAAAGATTGCCCCTATAATACTGCCAGGGTTAGCAAGTTTTAGGATTATTCTGTTCACAATTATTGGTTGTGCTGGATCATTCGACCTGTGCAGCTTTATCTTGCACACCTGACTACTCAGAATCATTTGATAAAGGATTCTGTCAAGGAAGTTTTCAAAATTTTAAAATATGTTTCCCTCTCCTCTGTTTACAACAATCCCTCAGAAACTTGGCTCTCCCTGTTTCTATTGTTTCCTTGCTGAAATGCTTTTCTCTGTCATATTCGCATGAGTGCTGAATTTCTAGCTTTCTATTTTTGAAGTGTCACTCTGAATATTTGGGATACCAGATGGTTCTCAGGCTTGGTAACAGGATACAGGGGTTCATATACAACGTACCTTGAGAACTGTCTGGTATCTGAAATATTCAGATTGGTACTTCGAAAATTGTCACTGACTGCAGACTGATCATTGGCTTACTTGAAATAAATCCATGCTTTCAGGGCAGGTCTTTCTAGATAAGGTACAGCAGAGATATCAGGTGTCAGTTTGATACAGAGATTGGATTAGCCTTTCACCTCTATTGAAGTGGCCCCTTCAGGACAGGGTTAAAGCAAATTAAATCAGTTTGGGATGTGTAAAGCTTGCACTTGTGTTGCTGCCTGTTGACTGGATAAAAGGAAGAATTTAGTTTTCCACTGCTGTTAATTTGCACCTTTTAGAGAAACTAAGAAGAAAAACCTGGGGAAAGTACTCAGTCATTTGTTTTGTAAGAATAGATGCACACAGAAATCTATATGGAGTTTATACAGAGAATAAAACAGGTCAAATTGTGAGTATAACCAAATTCAATTAAGTCTCTTTTAGTTTGTTTAAAAAAAAAGGATGGAAGGTCTGGCCCAAATTCAAATTGGTTCTACAGGTGGCAAGGTATAGGAATACCAAAAAAAATGTCTCGCCCTGGGAAGGCAATTCAGTTTGGTTGAGTTGATATCAGTACAATTGATAGGGAGAGGCAGGCCCCTCCAAAGGGACAATTCAGAAAGGCCAGAAGCATTTAGAAGTAGCTGATGGGAAATGTTAGGGCATGGAGGGGGGTATATGAATGCTTAGTTCTTTCAGGACCTTAGGTGCCTGACTCATATTGTTCATAAGGCACGTCCATTCACTTGATATTCACAAATCCCTAGTCCAGCTTCTGAGGACGTACACCTAACAGCAGGGGTCACTTGCAGTTCACAATGTCTAGGCCTGCTTCTTGAGGGAAACAGGAAAAGTGGAGGTGGTAGAAGTGGGAACAATGATAGCAGCTCTCAAGAGAGTGCCCTCATTGGGTGGTTATGAGCTAAGTTTTTCTGGAGTCCCTCTGCAGCTTTTCTGTTGAAGCTGGGCAACTGGGCAGCTATGATTGCAAAAGTCATGAGTCCAGAAGGAAAGCAAGAAAATAGCAGCATGCTTTGTAGCTCAGTACTTGCACTACTCCTCGGGTAGTGTAGTTTGATTCTTGCTTTGATTGTACATTTTACATTAGAGACTTATTGATTGCATGGATCTTGTATGCTTGGTTGCCCAGCGGGGCAGCTTCACCTGGAGGGTGCTCACATCCAGCCCATTCTGTAGTCATTGGAAGTACTAAAGCACGGTGCAATATGGGCAGTTACTGCACCATGCGTACAATGCACAGTTGGATTTCACTGCTACGTCGCGGTAGCGGCGCATGATACTGGGGGAGCTCGCCACTATGGCAGCGTGATCACTTCATCACCATAGTGCACTGTACAGCGACATAGCATGTTGCTACATCGATGCAGGGTGACTAGGTGTCAAAGATACGTAATTTCAGCGTGATTGAGGGAGGCACTCTCAGGGTGGCTTTCCTGCCTTCTTTCCAAATTGAGCATGCAGATAGATCCTCATAGCACTGACTGTCATGAATCCCATCCTTCACTGCCTGGCTCACCCCCATTGTATAGGGAGCTTAGGTGCCTGACTTGTGAATTCGGTTCTTTGGCAGGGCACTGAAATGCTCGGGATTGCAGCAATTGTGTCCTCCATGTGAAGTAAGCATGTAGAGGACTTACCAGCAGAAACTTAGGGGGTGGGGCATTGTGAATATCAGTGGCATCTAAATAGGCATGTACACAGAGGCGTCTAAGTCTTCCTTGTGAGCCTAGACCTCGTTGCCTCAGTCACTTTTGAAAATATTGGATACTTTTGAAAATATTACCCTTAGTTTTGCAATAATCACTTCACCCACCACTGAAATGTAGCCCATTTCAAAGTGGAGCTCAGTAGTAAATTCATATAGTGCTCAAGGATGGGGGAAAAAACATTACACTATATGTAAAGGAAACAGGAGACTTGTTTCAGTAGGAAAATGTCATTGTCAAGGTACTAATTTAGCCAGAACATGGAAGGTAGCACTCCGAATTCTTCTGAAATGTACCATGCAGTTCCTATTTACACACACACACACACACACACACACACACACACACACACACACACACACACACACACACACACACACACTTTTTTTTGGTCTTATCTGAGCAACAGCAATGACTACAGCCTAGTGATCTTATTCCCCATTGAGGTAGCGATTATATGCTGTCTTGGAGTGGAAGGGGCATTGCCTATCACAGACAGCACTATCATCACATTACGGTTTATGGTACACCAACCATCAGCCTTGTTTAGTTTATGAAATTTTGTATCAAATACTTGGGCTATAAGCAAAAATCAGAATTGCTAAATAAATTGCATCACATAAAAATATATCAATTTTTAAAATTATGAGAAGCCTTTATAAGGAACACATTTTCCCACTGTAGTTTCCAAACTGAGCGTGAGCAGGCCTTTGTAGAAAAGTGACAGGAAGCATTTAATTATAACTTAGTTTGTACAAGAGGTGTTTTGAAATTGTACAGCCAGAGAACTAAGCCAGCAGTAAAAGGCATTTTGCTGGATCCTAGACATTCATTACTTAAATTCATTACCTTCAGATTTTTAGCAGAGAAACCTGGGAATCTGATTTTTCCTAAAATAACTGGTTTAGGGCATTGGGGAGATGCTGCTTTTACATGAACTGGCTAGGTAATTACAACGGCTTTCATCATTGCTTGTGATAATAATATTAATTGCTAACATAGATAATGACACAAACTTAGACTTCAGTCTTTTATTAAAAGCTGAGGTATAAGACTGCAGCCCATTTATCTTATACATCCTCTTTACAGAACTGTCTTGCCCACCAAGGCATGAAAAAAGGGTTCACATTATTAATTCTAGGATATTTTCAGCATATAATGAATTTGAGACTACGTCAAGAAGGGAAGTGGAGAGAGACTAGGCTATGCAAGTGAATTTTATTGTGTCCTAATGAGTTTCAGTCTACTAAAATGCTGTGTCATTAGCAAGCACACATATTGCACTCCATTGCCTGAAATGACAAAATGACAGCAGCAAGTTCAGTTATTTTTTTTAATGCACGTTTAGGTTTCCATGCAGTAGAAATATTGTTTTATGCAAAACTGAGCAGGGAAGATGGATTTAAACAGTTTGGGAAGGTTCATGGCAGGTAAAATTGAACATGGAGATATGTACAGCAGGATGTAAATGCAGATGGGCTCTACGGGTGAAATTCATTCCTATGGAGAGGCTGGAACAAGGCCTGTGAACCACTTCAGCACTGTAAGGAAGGCTTGGTGAGGCCAACTGCTGGACAAGCCTTGTGCTGATCCTCAACTAGGCAGTAAATTCCTTCCCATGTTTGCAGCACCTTGTGAGGAAAATAGCATTAGTATTATCATGGATAGTACAATAAAATGGCACGTTTAGCCTGTAGCAGCAATTAAAAGTGCATGGCATAGAATGCTGAGACAAATTGTTACGGTTATAAACCCCTCCGGTAGGCTATCCACACTGTTATAGAGCACACATGGCTTTGTCTGAAGTAATGGCTCCAATTTCAGCTAGTTCTTTAAAAAAAGAGAAAAAAAATATTCTGTAAGTCAAAGGCACTTGGTTTACATTTCTTTAGCTGTCGATGCCTTCAGGAAGAGGGAAGGCAAAATAAGGTTCAGTCAAACCCTCTCTGTTCTTTGGGTTAAAGTGTAATTATATTCTGAAAAGTAAATATGGAAAAATAGTACCTCTGTGTCCAATGTATCTCCTTCCTCTGAGTATTCATTGAAATACCTGCGTACTTTAGTCGGAGAGGAAGGCTTTTACTGGTTTTCTATCTCCTTGTAAGTTTTCTTAGCCAACCTAGCTAAGAAGGTGTGAACTAGGTTCTGTTCTCAGCTGAACCTTTGCAAGCCCTACTGAAGACTGCAGATTTGCACAGGTGTTACTGAGTCATTTGAAAACCTGGGAAGTAGCAAGGTATAATTCTGAGCCTGATTAGTCTGCAGAATTATATTCTGGAGATGTGTTGGAGTGGAAGGTGCAACTCTACCTAGTACTTGATAGCTAGCAAAAACATCTTTTTACTTGTAAAGTTATCATATGCAAGTGATTGAAGGATAATAAACCTGGAACCCCACTTTGCTGTTTTTGCAGTCTCTGTTCAGAACAGAACCACAATTAATTGAAGAACTACTGTAGTCAAGGAAAAGAGCAAAAAAAAAAGGAGGATATCACTTTACTGTTAGCTGTTGTCAGGGAACGTACTGAGCCACTAGCAACCATTGTGGTGCGGAGCTGGAAACGCTGATTAGCCAAATGTTTACAGCAAACCTGTTTTCCTTTAAAAACAATCTTCTGGTATAATGTTTCCCATTAGCCCACACTGACAAGATGGGTGGAGGTAATAGTAATATCTCTCTAAGGGGTAGCTAAAGTCTGGTGTCTGAGGTCCTGAAAAGAAACAGACAACTTGTGTTTGGGAATCTGGATTAAATTGCATGGTGGTTGAGCCACAAAAACCAACAGCCTCTCTCTGTTCCAGAGCAGTGAAACTGGCTCTGTGAGTTTTTACTGAATAAGTGAGATTTTATTAAGTAAGGCAATACTATACTTAAATTCACCCTAAACAGTTTCTTTCTGCCTAGTAAGCACATAATTTGGAAAAGGCAGAGAGTGTTTTAAAAAAAAGTCTATCCTTTTTTTCTTTTAGTCGGTATTAATGCCATGTTAAATAAATAGACCATTAAATACTACATTTTAAAACTGCTCCCTAAAATGCTTTCTCTCATTACTTTGTTCTAATAAGACAAAGTAATCCTGCACTTTTTTGTGTGTGTGAGAGGCTTTGATGAATCATTAAGGATATAAATGGAGATAAAGCACATCATTCTTTTCTAGCTGAAGTCCTCGGGAAAGTACATAATTCCAAGAAACACCGTGATCAATGACTGTTACTTTGGTGCATTAGCTTTGTCAGTTTCCAAGAAGAGAACTAACTATATGATTTAATGTGAGGCAAATTTACCTTTCTCAATATTTTTTAGTAAATTCATTCTTTTCAAGTCGGATGTTAAAAATATATTTTTTTTCTTTAACAGAGCATTAAGAAGAAAAACACAAGCAAGCAAGAGATGAGCACCTACCTACGATTTATTGTCTCTCGTATGAAGGAGCGGGTGAGTCTGTCACAATGACACTTCTTCATGCAGCTGAGTTACACCAGGAGGGTACTTTTAGATCTGGAACTGTACCTAATGTTCAGTATTTTAAATGTGTGCATTATAGTTATCCAGGGTCATATTACAGTTAGTCTCATGCACGAGTCTCCAGGGACAAGTTTGGGGGCAAGGGGAAAAGAGTCACTCATCACATTTCTTCCCAGGGACTCATAGAAACTTTCAGCACATATAGCTTGTGTCTCATTGTGCAGAATATTTGAAATTCTATTGGGAGTGTCTTGTGCCAGGTTCCCACAACTCCTATGAAATGGACTCCCTTCAGCTTGTACAGAGACACAAAAACAACCCCACTCAACATGCACTTATATGCATTGGGCAGCCAGAATATGGCACCATAGCTAAAGTACTTATAGCTCTGTCACTTTGTTGGGTTTTTGTTTGCATTGTAACCAGTTTCTAAAGCAATAACTTGTACTATCTCATTATCTCTCCAGGCTATAGACCTGAACAAGAAAGGAAAGGACAACAAACACCCAATGTATAGGAGGTTGGTGCATTCAGCTGTTGATGTTCCTACTATACAAGAGGTATAGTAACTTGATTTTGATTTTATAAAGAGATTTTGCTTAATTTTGAGTATTTAAGGGTGAAGATTAAACCCTGTGGCTCAACACTCATCGTGCTCCCTACTCTAGAATTGTCTTTAGTATTAAACATAATAACTAGAAGTATCAAACTTGAGTTATCAAGGCACAAAGATCGTTATATGGGGACCTCTGAACATCCTCATATCCCATTGACTCCAACTGGATATGTAAGAGTTCAGAACATTTTAGGAATTAGGCCATTTATTTGAAGTTTGAAAACTCATTAGATTTGAAAATCTGGGCACTAAGTACAACTGTTATGGAATAAGCAATCAGAAAGAAAATGTTTGATCAGATACTTCATTCTTACTCACTGAAGTAACTTCTGAGATATCTGAATGATTCATAAAAAGCTGGACATTTTGGTTGGCCCAAAATAAGAATCACGTGAAACATCTGTTTTATATTACTTACTTCAAAATAAAGTACTGGTAAAACTATAATCTTTCCTTAAGAAGGATCAGATCCCTGAATCAAAGGAGATAAGAATTACACATGATGAAGATAAATATTGTAGTCAGTATCACGTCCAAAATAATATGGCATGTATGGTTGTATTTATTTTTAAGATTGTAGATTTTCTTTATCATGAGTATTGTAAACTTAAATATCATGTGCTCTTGATACACATCCAAGCTGTTTCTGAATTAACAATGTTTGAGAGTACTACAAGTTGCGGTTCTCCTGTGGTGACAGCACAGAAGTCCCAGAGTAGACAGTGGGCCATTTTACTGATTATTTGGGTTTTCTCAGAGCAAGTTTATTTGGCACTGGTAAAATGCCAGATGAGGACAGTGTCTTATCTACATTAAAATTCTTGCAGGTGCTATCACCATGTCAATTTAGCTGGTGATAGCACATGTGAGAATATTTTTGTTTCCTTAAGGTTTTCTAATGTTCAATCATCATGCATACTTAGCTTGAGGAGCAGAAAAAATGTTTTGTGGCTCAGTGCAAACATTCGTCTGGTTTAAAGAGTGTCTCTTAGGAACTGTGAAAGGTATTTCAATCAACCTTGATCAGAAAGCAGTGGCTGATTCACAAGAAACCTGGAAAGTGTATGGGAGCTCAATGCTGAACGGAAAGCACAATAAATTATTGGAACTCAGATGTGAAATGCAGTTCTCAAAGGAGCCAGTCTTTGTCTGAGGAAATGCTCTGAGCCATATTCTGTTCCGTTATGTGTCATGAAACTGAATGAAGTTACTTCAGATTTACTCTTTTTTTATGACTGATGGAAAAATCATGCCTTAATTTACTTTTGAAGTATCCATTCTACCTCTCGGGGTCTCGACTTGAACGTGTCTTACCAGTACTGAGATGCTAAGAGGCAGAATGCCACAGTCTAGAGGTAGGCAACCATGGAGGCCCTGGATCCTAAAATTGGACGCTTTACCACTGCATGCATCCACACTGGGGCTGGGCTGTAAGGAGTTGCCCTGAGGCAGGGCAGCTAGAATCTAAGCCCATACCACTGCCACTTCTCCCTACCTCCTGGTCCCTGGCTGCAGTGTGGGCACAGCTTTGAGCTGCTGGGGAACTGAGCCAGAGCTGGGCAGCTTCTATCTGCACCTGTGCTGCAGCTGGAGGTGGGGTGTTGGGGACAAGTGGCAACAGCAGCTTGGGCACAGTTCCCTGCTGCCCAGCCCTGGTGTGGGCACAGGAAACCTCCCATCTGACACACCATCAAAGCCTTCCAGCGTGCGCTGGAGCATTTCCGCCTGTGACCTAAAAATGTTTCCAGCCCTTGCCATAACCATTCATAGGAGAGTTGCTGGGCAGTAGGGATGACAGTGACTGACCTTGTCTGTCTCATACGGGTCTTTCACATTAGTTTGTGTTGTATAAAGTTATCACTGCCTGCACATTTTCAAAGCTCTGTATTCTGTTTTGTGTAGAAAGTAAATGAAGGAAAGTACAGAAGTTATGAGGAGTTCAAAGCAGATGCTCAGCTGCTTCTACACAACACAGTGATTTTCTATGGAGGTACAGTACTACATTTACTATGTTTGTCATGGATTTGATTCAGGAAATGGACATCGGTATCTTAAACCTTGGGAAAGAAAACAGTTTTGGTTTGACAGTGGGCCTCACTAATTAAGGGAAAGCAAGGCCCCTGCAAGGTCTGTAGCTAATCAAAGGGACAAAAGCTTTAGGGCTCTGTCTGAATTAAGACCTGACCTTATCTGTGCCTGTCTGTCCAGTGGAGTCTCTCATGACAAACCCTCATGTAGATGCCTAGGGTAGACACAGTTATACTACCAAAACTGTACTTTTATCTGTACTTGTTTTACTCCTGGGATGATTTTTCCTATACCAGCTCAAAGCACCACTTAGCTAGTATAGCTGGGTGCATAAAAGAAATGCCTTGCTGCCACAGAATAATAGTGTACCAGCAACAGGCACCTAGTACTGAGCTGCATTTTGGGGGGGCAGTAGATCTGACTGCTTTGCTGGCTACCTGTTTATCCATTCTGGAAATGACCAAAAACGGCAATCTTCAAATGGCCATAATTATGAAAGGGCTCATAATGGAGAAGTCAAGAAAAACTTACTCCAGATTAGGTTGCAGGTTAGGGTTGAGATATGAAGCAGAGTCAGGATAGATCCAGCCCATAGGATAAGGGTAAAGAATTGTCCTTGAATTGTTTTATGTTTTAATATAGACATATAATTTTTAGTCATGTGTTTGGAAGTAAAAACCTCACCCCAAGCCACAGCTTTTAGATTTAACCCATACAAACTGCATGCCACAATTCTCGAACCATTGATAAATCTGTGATAACATCTTTTAGTTTATAAGGGTATCATGGCAAAAAGCAACATACAGGGCTATTGCAACATGTGGGCTACCTTATTAATGTTTAAACAAGAAAGTGAAGAATCTGGATTAGTTGTTAATGATAGTAGTGCCATGCTGTTCTTTTAAAAACACACACCTACAATATTAGCTGGTTTAGAAGTCCCCAGCAATATTTATAGAAACAGATGTACATGGTTGGAGTAGGAATGCAGAGAAGTACAGGATGGATGTTTGGAAATTTAAAAAGAGAAATGTTATCATAAATATTGAATTGGGTTTTTAAAGCACACACAGCATGAAAGGTATCTCAGTGGTGTTTACAGATTCTTATGAGCAATGTTATCACATTTGGCTAGTGATGTATTTATTTTTCATTTACAGCGGACAGTGAACAAGCTGATATAGCTAGGATGCTTTACAAAGACACATGCCATGAGGTAGGTAATAATGCAATAACAGATGAAGCCAGTGATTTGGTACGGACAAAACCATTTGGTTTTGAGACGGTATCATTAATATGTAAACAAATTATTTCTTTCTTCCTATAAGCTGCCCCTTGAACCAAAAACAAATTATTTGCAATAGTTATTAACTTTGCCATACAGAACTTTCATAGTGAATTCCAAATTCCTTTTCTCTTCCTTCTCCATAGCTAGGGCTCTGTTAAAACACACACAGTATTGCAGTTTTTTTGTATTTCATATTTATTTTATATTTATTCCCTTGCTCATTGAATTCAGCTCCCAAGTCATTATGAGCAAGGCAGCTGATTAGTCGATGGAAAGTTGAAATCCAGAGTGAAGTTTTAGTTTCCAAATAATATATTTACCTATGTCTAGACCAGAAATAGTTATCCTCGTCAGATTTAATTCAGACCTGAAGCCAAATTCTGACTCTTTTCCAAGATGGACAACTTAAAAATTAAAGGAGACAGCCAAGTGATATTAGGGACAGCTGTCAGATTTGCTCTATATCCATGGTCAAATTATTTCAGTGTTTTGAAAGCACTTAAATATTCCAATTCTTTTTGTTCATCATATAACCTTTACAGATCAATTAATAGTCCCTGTATGTTTTTCTTTACAAACCATTTCTCAGGGCTGCCTTTCTGCCACTCGCAATTTACCTGTTTTTTTTGCACATCAATAGCTAATTGCAATCAAGCTGAAGTGGTTCCACAGAATTAGGAGGCAGAGATGCAAAGTGATAGTGCTTGAGTTAGTATCCCTATTAAGCTTACACGGAGTAGCCTGTAGCTTGATTTACTTCTTTGTATTTTTCAGCTGGATGAACTGCAGCTTTGCAAGAACTGCTTCTATCTGTCAAATGCACGTCCTGACAATTGGTTTTGCTATCCTTGCGTAAGTTGTTGATACAGATTTTTATTTGTTTGCTTTTTTACATAGAAATAAGTACAGTTTTGGTGTTATTAATACTCTGAATAACTTGTTTCATATGCATACTTTAGACTATCCACACCAGATATTCTGCATAAGCATATCATTACATGGAATCCAAAGCAATAACAATGTACTCTGTTATCAGGCAGTTTTAATGGTTTCACTAGACTATAAGGAGCTTATTGGGATCAAAGCTCTGTTAAGAAGAGAAGCTAAATTTTGGAACTGCTTAGGATTTCTGTGTATGATGGTTACATCCTTTCCAAAATATGTCTTTTTTGTCTTTGTTCTAAGCAATATATTTAGCACAGAAATACTGTATATTTTATGGAAATAAAAATGAACAAGAGCATTAGGTGTAAGGAGAAAGTATGTTCTTAAGATACTAGCATAATATTACATTAAAATGCTTGCTGCAATATTGAAGAACCAATAATAAATAAACCTTATCTTTTCCCCACCCGCAGATACCTAATCATGAGCTGGTTTGGGCCAAAATGAAAGGTTTTGGATTTTGGCCAGCCAAAGTCATGCAAAAAGAGGACAATCAGGTTGATGTTCGCTTTTTTGGCCATCACCACCAAAGGTAATTTATTAATTCTGTTTGGTGCTTGTCACAGAAATGCATCAAACCAGCTTGCCTCTTTCAGTCATGTTGCCCATCCTGGCTGAACTAGTTAAACTTACGAAGAATGCTTATTTTGTCATAATTGTTTTGGAAAATTCAAAGTCCAGATTAAGAAAGCAAAGACTGCCAGAAAACTCATAGAAGATTCCATTGTCGTAATTTCCAAGAGGATGTTTTTGATGTTGTTTAAATTAAGAAAAGCACATGAATGCTTATCTAGGAATTTCCCCCCCCCAGTATCCACATTTAATAAAAGATACTGTTCATAGTTGTGGTACAAACTGGACGCACTGTATTTTCTTATATACAACCTGTACCTTTCTCTTCTCTTCCCCCTTGCAACTAGATGGGTGCATTATATCTGAGGAAAAGGGTACCCCTTGGGTCTGGAGATTTTGGGGGTAGAGGAGTGATGGCAGTGTTAATTGCCACAACTCATGGAGCCATAGCATTTAATACTGGCAGCACTCCCTTCCTTCCTTTCCCCAACCACTGAATTTCTGGATTCATAGAGAATCCCCTCTCCAACTACATGTCATATCAGGATGGCATTCAGGTTTGATCCATGATCAGACTAGGTGCACTGTGACTGACTGAAAACATGTTCCCCAGACCTGGCATGTGGCCCCAGAGCCAGCATGTGGTCCCAAAGCCAAGGAACAGGGCTGGATGTGGCACGTAGCCCCAGAACTGACATGTCAGATTGGGCCCCTCCTATGGCATGCTGGGTTGGGCCCTGCCAGGGACCACCAGAGTCCATGGGCTGGATTGGGTCCCACCATGTGGCCCCAGCACCAGCATACTGGGTCAGGCTGGCCGCAGTGCATGACCCCCCAGCCCCTAATACCACAGTGCAGCCTGCAGGCCCAACCTCCTTACTCCAAGCCCCAGCAGGCAGACCTCTGGGACTTCTCTGTAATAAAAAGTAAGACTTTTTTCCTCCTTCTTGGGCCTTCTAAAAAATGATGTGTGTATGTTATATACAGGGGGCGGGGGGATATAGGTGAGAAAATAAGGTATTTTAGTTAAACTGTGATTTAGGTTCCTATACTACTACTTTTGCTCAGTTTTCATATCCAAGGTGCATTACAACTTTGAATTTCTGTGATGTGAACCAGTGTTGTAGTTAAAATGTTGACAACATTCCCCATACAGGCTTCTTATTTTCAGAGATTTGTAATTTCAGTGAAATAATCCCTTTATATGGCAACCTCAGCCACAACTTCAGGGTATGGATTGTTTAGCGATGTTTTGGCTACACGAAGTTACTCTAAAATTATTTAAGAACAGGGAATAGTACTGCCCTAAAGTTTTTTTTTTCCCCAGGCCTATTAATGTAACTGCTGCTCTGAAGAATGTGGGAAGACATCAGTACTGCATTCAGATATGAACTTGCATGCCTGTTTAGTGGGGACAGAGTTAGGTCAGCAATGAAAGTCCCCCTCCAGGTTCCCTTGAAGGAACTGTATTAGCAGGCCTGGAGAGAGGTTGGCATTTTCAGAGCTGAACTCCCGATGTTAATCACCTCATTATTACAAACTAGATCAAAGCAAACAGTTTCTTCACAGAGACTGAAGGCAAATCTCTTTGACTCCTTATTTTTGAGAAAGCGGTACATGTCTTCACCATGGGGAAAGCTGGAGACTTGGATAACTGTGTTTTGGAAAGATATTAATAGAAGTTTCTTTCTTAACTTAACATGAACAATATTTCTATACAGTTTTACTTGATTTATCTAGTCAGTAATAGAACACACTTTAAAGCAGCTGCTTTCAGCTTCTCCCAAGTGTTTATATATCTTTCCTGAAAAAGTAACTTTTCCAGTACATGTAAATGGGTAATATATCTTATTTGCACTTAAGTCATAGAATAATTTGCGATGAAGTTGTAAGTACATTTGAAAATGCCTCTACCTAATTTGGAGAATCATCTCAGTTGTAGTTGGGAATGAGACTCGGGCAACTTCAGTAAGGTAACACAACATTTGTGTGATGTGACACCATGTGTTAGGAAGAAAAGGACTATCTGTCCATTGCAAAGGTCCATTTTTTCATTGATGAACTTTACAAGGAAGAGCTAGACTCCTGGTTGACGTAAAGCACATATCTTAATAGAGGCCAGTCTTTACTATTTATTCCATCCAGGAAGAGCACGCACCAACTGCAGATGCTTCCTCAGCCTGATGAAGGGTATTTATACCTGAAAGCTTGCAAAGAAGAAATTTTCCACCTATTTGAGTTGGTCTAATAAGATATCAAATTTACCAAAAGAACCTTGTCTGCCAGTAGATTGTCACACATTTGTATCAGTTGAGAATCTGGCTCAAGGTGTTAAAACAATATTTAAATTATCATGGAAATGTATGTGGTGAGAACCTTTTTAATATGCATCCTGTTTTGGGTGCTGCACTTCAAGAAGAATGTGGATAACCTTGAGAGGGTCCAGAGGAGGTGTATTCGTATGGTTAGGGGCCTGCAGGTAAGGTCCTATGAGGAGAGATTGAAGGACCTGGATCTCTTCAGTCTCCACAAGAGAAGGCTTAAGAGGTGATCTTGTAGGCATCTACAAATTCATCGGGGGGGGCAGGAACAAGAAATAGGAGATGCTCTGTTTACCAGGGTGACCCTTGGGATGACTAGAAACAACAGCCACAGACTGACAGAGAGCAGATTTAGATTGGACGTCAGGAAGAACTTCTTCATGGCAGGGTTTCCTAGAATCTGGAATGGGCTTTCAAGGGAGGTGGTGCTCTCCCCTACCCTGGAGGTCTTTAAGAGGAGACTGGACAAGCACCTGGCTGGGGTCATTTGACCCCAGCGCTCTTTTCTGCCCAGGACAGGGGGTCAGACTTAATGACCTACTGAGGTCACTTCCGACCCTAAAAATTTATTAAATCTATGCAGTATTTTTTTCAAAGCCTTTCCAGAGTGATAACATGTCTTATTCCTATGTAATTTTGGCACCATGTTTTAGTCTGGGTTCTTTCTTCAGTGGCAAATTCTCATTGACTTTGAAGAGCTATAGCCATCTAACTCTATGAGGGCCACTGAAAATCCTGAGTATAGGTTCCTTCAGGTCTCTGAATCACTGGCCAGTAATTAGTATTTTAAATATCTTATCTGCAGTTTGATAAGAAAGGATTTGGTGGCCTCATTTTAATTTCTGGTAGGTATTCAAATCTCAGAAAACCCTGGTACAGTTGCCATTAAGTTGGTGCCCCTTATGGGTAAACTGGATTAGAAATGAACCTCCTTTCTGTGTCTGACTCAAAGAAAATTTGGCAAGGCAGCAGAAAGGAGCTTTCTGGAACTGCCTGTGTTGAACCTGCTTTGTAGATCAGTAAAGTAGCACAGTTTCCAAGCCAGGGTGCCTTCACTTTAACTCCTAAAATCAGTTAGGCACCTAACTGTAAATGACCTGATTTTTCAAGTCTTAAATACCTGCACATATCACTGGTGTTGGTGGAGAGCTAAAGATGATTAGTTCCTCTGAAGAAATGGTTACAAGGTAGGTTCCTAAATATGGATGGGGGATTAGCTTTAAGAGCTTTGAAAATGCTGACCTCTGTCACAAGAGCTGCTGATACAACACCTCCGGAGGAACGCACAGTGGGAATTTCAAAAGGACTCAGTACTAGGACTTCAGTAGGAGCTAAGTTAGTTCAGCACTTAACTCCTCAGGAAAACTCACCGTAAATCTTTTAAAAATGAATATTAACACATTCTTACAGTTCAGATATCTGAATGTGCTTTTAAAATTGTATTTAAAAGGGCCTGGATCCCCTCAGAAAACATTCAGGATATCACAGTTAATATTCACCGGTTGCATGTGAAGCGCAGCATGGGCTGGAAAAAAGCCTGTGATGAGCTGGAACTGCACCAGCGTTTTCTTCGTGAGGGGAGATTCTGGAAGTCTAAGAATGAGGACAAAGGGGAGGAGGAGGCAGAGTCCAGTATCTCCTCCACCAGCAATGAGCAGGTGAGTGCCCCTGGGATGTCAGCAGAAAGGGCAGTGTATTAAAAGCTGGAAAGATGACCTGCAGTGGATTTTTAAAGCATTAGGCTATAAAGCTATGGACTGCAGTATGATGAGAAATGCGCAGGTGTTATTTTTGCCCCTTGATTTGAATTGCAAGGTTTTATCATTTGTGAGGTTTTTTTGGAAAACCTGTAGGAAGCTTGCAGGTTGTAACAACTCAATCAAATGAGCCAACTTCCTTAAAGATAAATAAGTCAACACTGACAAGTGCAAGGTGATGGACCTGGGGAGGAAGAACCAGCACCATACCTACAGGC
The DNA here is from genome assembly GCF_001723895.1 of Crocodylus porosus. NCBI lineage: Eukaryota > Metazoa > Chordata > Crocodylia > Crocodylidae > Crocodylus > Crocodylus porosus. The sequence continues at coordinate 17,793,715 of NW_017728886.1, forward strand.
TGGGGCAGACAAGGATCCTGGAGTCGTCACTGATGCCAAGATGAACATGGGCCAGCAGCACGGGGATGCAGTCAGGAAGGCCAACCGCACCTTGTCATGCATCCACAGATGCATCTCGAGCGGGTCCATGGAGGTGATCCTCCCCCTCTATGTGGCACTGGTCAGGCCACAGTTGGAGTACTGCATCCAATTCTGGGTGCTGCACTTCAGGAGGGATGTGGACAACATGGAGAGGGTCCAGAGGAGGGCTACTCGCATGATCAGGGGACAGCGGGTCAGGCCCTATGAGGACAGGCTATGGGACCTGAACCTGTTCAGTCTCCACAAGAGAAAGATCTAGTGGCCATTTACAAACTAGTCAGAGGGGACCAGCAGGCATTGGGGGAGTTCGTGTTCCACCAAGTGCTACCACGAGTGACTGGGAATAACGGTCACAAGCTGGCAGAGGGTAGATTTAGGCTAGACATCGGAAGGCGCTACTTCACTGTCAGGGCGGCTAGGATCTGGAACCAACTTCCAAGAGAAGTGGTGCTGGCTCCTACCCTGGGGGTCTTTAAGACGAGGCTTGACAATCAGCTTGCTGGGGTCGTTTGACCCCAGTACTCTTTCCTGCCATGGCAGGGGGTTGGACTTGATGATCTGCTCAGGTCCCTTCCGACCCTACCAACTATGAAACTATGAAGTATTGTTGCAGTTATTGGGCTAACTCCACCCCTGCCGTGTCTTAGGATCTTACAGGGTGCCAGGACTCCCTGGGGTGGAAGTCCATAGTTGACTCATTCTTAGGCTTTGGCTACTGTCCTTTGGGAACTAACCGCATCACCAACTAGGTTTGAACCATATCGGGATATCTTTGGGATCCTCTGACAGAGATGTTGAAAGTGATTTAAAAAAAACTTCTTCAAAGCCAAGCACTATTTTCTTTTTTGCAAAAGTGCAAAGCTCACAGAGCTAAAGTATAAAACAAAAGTGAGTCCTAAACGCACCCTCCCTTACTCTTACTAAGGTTTACTTTGCTCTCCAGAGCCCAGGCAGATCCAATATAAATAGCACTGGGAAGCATGGACTAGAACCCAGTACTATTCCCTCTCTGCTGGGGGAGGGGAGGAGGGCCCCCACCACTCCATGGACCTCTTTCTTGTTCCCAGCACTGTTTGTGCCTCATCTCTTGCATTCTTGGTTGGCCAGTGGCCTGGTTTCAACAGGAGGGATGAAAAATGTCCCCACCAATCCCTCATTCTGTAATCTGATGATTTAGAGCACTTTCTTGGAAAGGTGGAGGTTTGGTTTGAAAGCTAAGGTAACCCAAGCTTTCCACTTTCTCAGAAGTCAGCAGGATAACATCTACGTTTAGGTATATAGTGGGCACATCTACATGTGTGCCCACCTGTGCAGACATTTAGTACTTGCTTTAGCATTTAAAGCAAGTACTAAATGACAGCACAGTAAGCACTGGTACTGCATAGTCCTGGTGCCGCACGGGTCATTTCCAACCCTGCTGGATGATGCTGTATGAACCAGTCTCATCGGCATCACGGTCTGTGCTCACTGATGCTACAGCCCAGTGAGATGCCTTGAATCTTGGCCATACCTTTTTATGTTACTTATAAACACCTTGCATCTCAAACATTTTACAAAGAATACTCTTTTCATAATGTTCACAGCTGAAGGTTACTCAGGAACCAAGAGCAAAGAAAGGACGACGTAATCAAAGTGTGGAACCCAAAAAGGAAGTAAGTAACTTCACATGAGATGCCTGTCAAAAGACAAGAAAAGAAAAGCATTTTCAAAGCCCTTATTTTCTGTCACCTTTTCCTTGTTTAACAGGAGCTTATCATAAAAAGTCTGAATGTCAGTAGCTTCATCCTGTCTGCTGAAGACTAGAATGAGATGTGTCCGTTTTAAGGTTTCGTACTGGCAGCCATCACCACAGTGTCATTGTCAATTTTCCTATCATGCATTAGCCACTGGTAGCCATCAAGTGGTATCTTTGTAGTTAAGTGTCCATCATTAAAAAAATCAACAATCCACCATTGAAGTTTTTTATATATGGCAAAACAGGGCCAACTCAATAATTCAGTTTAAAAAGAAGTTCTCAAAGGAACATTTCTAGCCAGCAAAGGCAAGGGCTTGAAAGTTAAGAAGCATCAGCTATACTAGATGTGTCAAAGATATGGCCCACAAGCCAGATTCAGCCCACAGAGCTCCATCATCCAGCCCCGCCCCCCCTCCCCCCCCCATACTGGCCCTGGATTTTGTGTTAACCCACAGGCAACCTACAATACTCCAGACTGGCCCTGTGTACCAGGCCTGAGACCTGCATTACATGCAGCACCTACCTAGACTGACCAGAGCGGGTGCTGCAGGCACTGGATCCAGCGTGGGGAGGCAGCACCATGGGTCTGCTCTGACCCGTGGGATTAGCCCCACACTGTTTGTCTGGCCTGTGGACCAGTCCTACTCCAATCATCTAGCCTGTGGGGCCAGACGAGTTTGACAACCCTGAGCTGTGCCATTACTCACACAACTTTAATCCTGCCCCCTTTGGAGAGACCCAGTTTGTTCAGACAGAGGCAGAGAAAAAGCTGTGCACACACACACAAGGAGGCAGTTGCACCAGCAACCATAAAGCGAGCGTATCCTAACTTTTTGGATGCTTTACTTAGCAACCTCAGTAATCTCTTACTGTGATTCTGAATGTGCTTTCCTGGTTTATAAAAAATAGAAATAAGGAGAAATAATGGTTTTTGGACAGTAATACAAATAGCCCTATTATGTTTCATAGTAGGTCTTAAACTCTGAAATATCAGTAGTGCTTGGCAGACTTCTACCACCACATGTGCTACGGGACTTAGCTGGCATCAACAGAAAGCTGTCAGCCCAGAATGGGACTGGTTGCTGGGTTCAGATGACACCCATACCTGCCTGCCTCCCTGTGTCCATGAGATGTGGTGGTCTCCTGCCCCAGAAGGGTTGGTCACAGAGCAGGCTTGCACATGTAGTGTCCCCTGCCATACTTGCTCTGGCAGGAGTTACCAGTAGCTGCTCTGTTGGCATCAGTTTGGGTTATCTCATTAGAATATCAATGCATTTAGTTGCACTTTTGGTAAACTGTCAAGATAATCCTGAAAAATGCAATGGGAGGATGGAAATGGTAACCTTCATAGCTCAGCTAAACCAAAATGGAATTTCCTAGAAAAGAAAGGTACTTCTATAGCTCAAGGCCCTTCTCACTGTTAAATTGCTGCAACTAATGCAAGTATAAGAGCTGAGAGAAGATTGCAAGCATTCTATATAATTGGAAAGTAAGTGCTAGACAGTAAAATATAAGGATCCCTACCAGCTTCCCTTATAATTCTTTGTGCATATGAGAGAGCACAATTTTGGCTTGATAGGAGCTTGAAGATTGCATCTAATGGGCACTAGGGAAAAATAGCCCATTCTATTTCTAATAAAGAAATGTGGATCACAGAAATCGCAGGTCATGGAAGGTATACCTTCATTTTGGTTTAGGTTGCACCAGCCAGGAGCACTGTGTTCTAAGCCCAGTAGCATCAGTGGACAACAATTCTGAATTAAATATGAGGGCAATAATAGGTTGCAGTTCAAGCACACTGATTGATTTCTCAAGTTTCCAAGTATCCAGATCTTGTATTTGGGATGTTTGAAATAGGGAGGGAACCCTGGGGTGGGGGGTGATTCTCTTTTTCCTGACACTGATGCTACATGACTGATATCTTAATGACTTCTTTCCTTACATGAAAATGTGGAAAGAGAATCAAAGTCGTCATCACCTGGAAATGAAAGAAATGTGTTTGTTCCTTATTTATTTTTATTCTGCTTTTATGAAGCAGAATTGTTTTAACAAAATGGTCATCTCAGGAGAAGGGATATGTTAGATGCTGTCCATAATTATAAACAACTGTGTTAAAGCAATATTTAATTTATACAGTCAGACTAAAAGCGGGTGGCCAGCTACATTTAATAACACATGGCTGTCTGAAATATACAAAACAAAGCTGAGGGAGAAGACCTTAATGTTTAATTTATGGTGCAGCATTATACAAAGTGCTAAGTCATGCGTATCTTTTTACAGCGTATATCTTTGCATGTTTGTTGATAAAAATATGAGGCAAAGTATGATTTATATTGACTTCAGATGAGGAAATTTCTGGTGACTATAGAGAGAAAGAGAAACTAGGATTTCTCCCTGGGTCATGGCATAACCAAAGTATTAAATGACAGTCACAGAGTACATGGAGGAAATGCCTATATGAACCAGGACAGTAGCACTGAGTTCAGTGTGAAATGCAGCACTGTCCCAAATAAGCCAGAGGGGAAGCCCAATAAGGAGAGTTTTCCTTGGTACTGGAGAGTCTTGGGGTTTTTTATCCATGCACCAAGGACTATGTATGCATTTTACATTCAGCAGTCATGAGCTAAAAAAACAAAATCACCCTGACATTAGGAACCTGACCTGAGGATTTTTCCCTTCCTAAAGGAGTATTCTCCTTTCTGGGTTCCTTCTTGCTTGCTCTCCTCCTGTCCTCACATGGATAGTATATTCTTGGTTGCCTAGTGGGCCAGTTGCAACAGGGAGGGGGGCCGATACAGAGGGAGGGGAGAAGTCCTCCAACCAGACTAACCTATAATCTGGTAGTTAGGGCATTCATCTGGGAAGTGGAAGATGTGGGTGTGAGACCTCCTCACAGGCTGCCTTCTGAAGCCCCAGACCCGTCTCCTCCTTCTTGGGTTAGAGCTCTAACCACTGGCTACTGTGCAAAATGGCGTAACCATTGCTATTACTTGCATCTTGTAATGAACTGCATGCATCAGACAGTCCCTAAATTTACTCTCTGCCTGTCTAAGTACTCAGTGATTTAAGATGTTAGGATCCTCCCAGCACTGATACTGTTTGATTCTGATTGATTTTGCTTTTGAGCACGTGCAGTAGCCTAAGGGCCTTGTTACACAGTAATTGTAGGTGGCTCGTGGAGCTCTTAACCCCTGGTTTGTCCACACATTACTGCCTTAAAGTTATGCCACTCCAGGACAGGATTATCTCTGATCCACACTACCCAGCTCCTGTTCCATTGAAGTGTGGTCACTCCTCTTAGATGTGCCACCCAAGTTGAAGTCCTCCAGTATCGAAGATCTCTCACACCCCCACCCACAGAGCAGGGACAGAAGCCTTTCCTGGCTCACTAGCCCTCTAGTGGCATCTCACAGCTATGGCTCCTAGTCTTGCCTCTGCTCACCAGGCCTCTAGTGGCAAGTCACAGCTGTGCAGGTGGGAGACAGTCATTTAAGGTTGCTAGACTACGGATGTAACTGCTGCAGGCTAACACTAGTACTGATCAACATTTGTGCAGCTCACAACACAAGTCAAGACTCCCAGAGCTCTTTGCAGGTCAGGCTGGATCATTTCATTGAATCAGAGAAAATTAAGGTTGGAAAGGACCTCAGGAGGTCTTCTATTCCAAACCCCTGCTCAAAGCAGGACCATCCCTAACTAGATTATCCCAGCCCAAGCTTTGTCTAGCTGGGGCTTAAAATGATCCAGCCAGTTTTCTGTCCAGCTTACAGTCCCTTCATCAAACCCATACTTCCTTAGCTTGCTTGCAAGAGTGTTGTGGGAGACTGTATCAGAAACCTTGCTATAGTTGAGGTATATCAAGTCCATTGCTTTCCCCGCGTCCACAGAGCCAGTCATCTTATTATAGAAGGCAGTCAGGTTGGTCAAGTATGACTTGCCTTTGGTGAATCCATGCTGACTGTTCCTAATCACCTTCTCCAAGTACTTAGAAATGGATTCCTTGAGGATCTGCTCCATGATTTTTTCAAGGACTAAGGTGAGGATGACTGGTCTGTAATTCCCTGGATCTTCCTTCTTCCCTTTCTTAAAGATGGGCACTATGTTTTCCCTTTTCCAATTGTTTGGGACCTCTCCTGATCGTCACAAGTTTTCACAGATAATGGTCAGTGGCTCTGCAATCACATCAGCCAACTCCATAAGCACCATTGGGTCCGTTGCATCTAGCCCCAGGGACTTGTACATGTCCAACTTTTTAAAATACTCCTTCTGACTTTCGCATCTAAATCCCACTCTTCAAGTCCTGTTTAGGTACTTATGAGAACAATTTGGATCTGGCCCTGGATGCCTAACTCAGCACTGCACTGTGTGGATTTCTCTAGCTGCAAAGTCCTCAATAATTAGATGTTATTAATACTGACCACCATTGTGCCTATGTCCTGTTCTATGTGAGCTGTTTGTGCATGGGCTGGCTGTATTGAAAGCAGCCTGAGCTGTGCATGTTCAGCAAGTTTACAACTGAACCAGTTTTGTAACTTCACAGTATTTTCTGTCATGCGAATGCTGTATTTTGCCTTATGTTCATTGATATCCTAACATAAGCCTTTCTGTATCAGTGACCAGATAAAGGTGGTGCTTAGAAGTGAATCAGAATGAGCTGTTTGTTAAATAGCAGTTGGTTGCAAAAAGAAATACACATTCAAATTTTTTATTGGTCTAATCCAGAGGTTGTCAACTGGGGGGTATGCGTACACCCGGGGGTACTTGGAAAAGGGTTAGGGGGTACATGCGGGCAAGCGGGTGGGGACAGAGTGCCGCCACCCACCACCCTGCACTGCTGCCTCCCAGGAGGGTGGGGGGCAAGGGCAGCAGCTCCCCTCCGTGGGCTGCATAGGTACCACCTGGGCTGCCAAACATGGCAGGGAGCGAACTCACATGCAGTGGCCGCTGCCACCATTCACCACCCTGTGCCACTGCATGCAAGCTCCACCCCCTGCCCCCGTCCCACCCCCGTTCCAGGTCTGGCCACCACCACCCCTCCCTCTCCGTGTCTGGCTATCGTTACCCCCACCTCCACCTGCCAGAAGTGGTACACTCCTTAAAAAAAGGTTGAAAAACCCTGATCTAATCATTGCATGCATGACTTAGGTAACAACAAAACACAGTCCAAACTGCATGTTCTGATAAATGGTGCTTTAATGTTGCACAGAATGTAGTAATTATTTGTCCTGTATTTAATATCTGTGAAAATTTAAAAATATATCTTAGAGGGAACAATGGTGCTCTGTAACTTTCAACACTTAAAGCATCTATGGGGGTATGGCAGTACTAGTGCCACCTATTCTAGGGAACGTGACAGAGTTCATATTGCTCTGTATAATACAGGGAGCTAAATTCAGTTCTACAGTAATTGATTTCCTTCCATGACAAGTATGTAATTACACAGTGTTTTTGTGGTCATCCATGTTCCATTGTTGGTGGTAACACTTAGCATCTCATTAGCCTTTCATCTTCAAAGTCATTCTGAAATATTAATCTGTCCTTATAGTAGCTCTCCAAGGTAAGTAAAATGTTACAGGATACCAAAGTAGCTTATCAGATTTAGCCCAAGATGTGCCAACTTAAATTCAGGCACAAGGACCACACAGCTAGAATTTCTATATGGCAAAAATGGGATGCAGCCATACTCCAGGGTTTCTGTTGATGAAGCATAACTCCAGGATGAGGTGGGCTGACTGAGAAAGACGTGTGGCAGGCTTGATGCCTTATTTCATCACGTTCCCTCAGCTGCTTCTGTTGGGAAAGCTTCTGTGCAGCCTGGGCCTCAAACTAAAGCTGCCTCCTTGTGTCAGCAGAGCCTGCCCTCCATCACAGTGAGCACAATGGGAACAGGGCCTTGGCTAGTGCAGGGGGACATCAGTGTACTCCTAACCACTTTGGCATCAGACTAGTTAAAGCCTTACTTCTTGGTGCTGTGAGTAGTGATGGTCTTGGATATCTGCGTTAGAAAGTCTGTTCTTTTTCTGTAGGAGCCAGAGCCTGAAACTGAAGCAGTAAGTTCAAGCCAGGAAATTCCCACAATGCCTCAACCCATTGAAAAGGTTTCAGTCTCAACACAGACCAAGAAGTTAAGTGCCTCTTCTCCAAAAATGCTGCATCGGAGCACCCAGACCAATAATGATGGAGTGTGTCAAAACATGTGCCATGACAAATACACCAAAATCTTCAATGACTTCAAAGACAGGATGAAGGCTGATCACAAGAGAGAGACTGAGAGAGTTGCGAGGGAGGCAGTAGAAAAGGTAATGCTGACCTCAAGTGACTCAGATCATATGTACATAGTTTGTGGAGGGGGGAAATGTTGTTCAGTTCTTTCTATGCATTTACCATCTGTTCTTTAAAACTGACTTTTCCCTCTTTAAGTGAAACTTTAAAAATAGGCTTTGTAAAACTAAAAATTGGCTATAGTATTTCAGGGACTCCATACATAGTAAACATCTGTTTTTTCTAGCTTCTAGCCGTATGAATTCTGCCTGGGATTCAAAAGTGAAATTAGATTTGCCCATTATTGGTGGTCTCAGTAACACATTTCCAAGTCCTTTGTGTCTAAATTATGCTTTCAGTCTTCACCTCCACATCTGTATTGTCCACAGTGGGCCTGCTCAGGTTTAACTGACTCTTTAAGTGATACAGAGGAAATTAATTCTTTTGTCACTGCTATTCTTTGTTGAGCCTGAAACGTGTTGGGTTACACTGAAACTTTAAACATTATCTTTCAGACCCTTCCGCTCTGTGTTTTACACGTGTGTGTGTGTGTGTGTATGTATGTGT
>NW_017728886.1:17802458-17821916 GCF_001723895.1 Crocodylus porosus
TAGAAGTTCCTTTGAACTTTCCCAGTCTGTCCTTGCTCTAAATTTGTGCAAAGTTCTTGTTGTAAAAAATGAATAAGTAGAAAATGTGAGGTTTTTCCATTGAAAACAGCATGACCAATCTAGAATAATTGACACAATACACACAGAACCCTATGGTAGTGTTCTTACAGACAAGAGCTAATATGCAGTTTCTGTTGTAATCCATGAATTTCAGCATAAATCGCTCAAGTGGCATGTTTTTAATAGAATATATCTCATTTTTCAAGTAGGATGCAGTCTACTCCAGGTGTTTGATGTCCATCTGAATCAGCAGTGGTATTTAGAGGTGATAAGAGAATGTGGGTTCCTATTGATATTCATCTATTAACTTCTTTTACACCAGCTACGTACAGAGATGGAGGAGGAAAAGAGGCAGGCTGTAAATAAAGCTGTAGCCAACATGCAAGGAGAGATGGACAGAAAATGTAAGCAGGTGAAGGAGAAGTGCAAAGAAGAGTTCTTAGAAGAAATTAAGAAGCTAGCAGGTCAGCACAAGCAACTGATCTCCCAGACCAAGAAGAAGCAGTGGGTAAGTGTCAAGGATGTATTATCAACAAAAAACCAAAAGTGTGCACTACCGGCTGCAGGAGGCATTTGGGTATTTCCTTCATTACTGTTAACATCTCCATTTTCCTTGAGCTGCCAAACGTAAGCATATTTCAGACTGTTCCCTCCTCTTTCCATTCTCTCACCTTTCCATCCTACTCACCAAATCTCTACCCCATGCTTTTATCTCCCACCTGAACTACTTCAGCCTCATGCCTGGGATATACTCAACATCTAAAATATTGGTGCCAAATGAATATTGCAGGAGTTACATCACATGGAGCCGCTTCCCTGTCTCTCCGTTTTTCTCTGGAGAGTTGAAGCTCCTTGTCCTCATTGCTGTACAAGAAGCAGCCAATACCTGTCTCTATTTGCATTCCCATCCCAATAATGCTAGCTTTTGTATTTCTTCAATCTAACCCACTCAGGCACATCTCATCATCTTTCCCTGCTGCCCTGTGTACATGGAAAGACTTTCCAAACTATGTTTTTCAACCCTCTACCCACCCCACATTCATTCTTATAACCTGCATCTGGAGCATCACCTACAAAATTGAATTATCCTTAAAAAAAAAAAAAAAAAAAAAATGCAACCATGGACCTAGCACACCACTTGCTGAATGCCGCACATCTTGCCTGCCTTTGACTTAACACTTGCATGCATTATTTCTACACACTGAATTCCAGACAAAAGGTAAGTTAAATGTGACATTTAAGATTATAATAGTAGTCTGTGAAGTCTAAAAGGCTTGGCTTTAGATCTGACACTGTTGTGTCTTGAACATCCCAGAAATGCAAGGTAAAGAAATGTTTCACTGCCTCACCACAAGGTGGCACTCTCATCTTGGAGACTTAATGTCTGTCAGCATACTCAGATATTGCGGTCAATCCAGGATTTTTTTTCTTCTGTTGAAAATGGTTGTTTGTTTATGTTCAAAATCATTTGTAGTTTGAATAATAGTCCTGAGAGAAGAAAACAGTATCCATTAGAAAAGTAGAAAAATATCAAGGAAAGAACATAGGTCATTGCTTAACTTTCAAAGTTTGTTGGCTGTTTTTAAGGCGAATAAAGGACTTGAAGTACTGCTGTTTCCACAGAGTTAGCTCATATATGATACTTAATACATGGGTGTTCGGGCTTCCAGTGATGATGGTACTTTACTGCTCCTACCTACCATTAGAGATCAGAGAAGCTCTTTTGATAAAGTTATTCTTGGGAGGTGAATTTATGTCAGGTGCAGACTTGCCCTTTTGTGTTTCATATAGAAACTGAGACTTGTTTTGGTTTCTTCTGATTTATGTTTGTCACAATAATTTAATCAAGTGCAAAGTGGTGATTCACGCTCTGGTTCCATAGCATCACATCTTAATAGATGTGGGAAAGCCCTACCTCCAGAGGAAAGTTTAAATGTATTCCTTTCAGTTCCATGGAGCACTTGAGAGTCGCATACAAATCTGACAAATGCTACTTTATGTGAATAATTCCTTTAGGCTGTTTATTACTCACATTTTTAGATGGGGTGGAAACCCTTATATGTGGTCTGATAAGTCTGGATGCTCAGCCTCATGCTGTTGGGATTGGTCCAAATATGCAACCCCCAAAATGATTTTTCCTCTGCTGGTAATGACGGTTCTGGGTGTATAATGATGCTTCTGTTATATTCTTTTTTTTCTCTCATACAGCGTGCCCCCAGATATAATATGCATCTTGTTTTTGAACAGCAGAGCTATTTCCAGAGTTATAGCTGCATACAGAGCAGGGGCAGAGCCTAATCGTCAGCTGACTCATCCTCCCTTTCCTACTTGACTAAAGTTGAACCCCTAGCTGCTGCTGAAGACTGGTCTCCCTGGATAGCTCTGTGATTTTTAAATGAGCTAAAGAGGCTGTGAAATAGAACAAGACCAGCTAGCAGACAGCAAACTTGCCCTAAAAAGGTTAGCTTGATTAGTGGAACATGAAGACCATTAAAAGAGACACAATCATTAGCATCTGTAGGGTGAAGAACAGTGAGCCATTATTAAGTCAGTTGATTCTGCCACTGCCTGAACATTAATGCCCAGGCTACTGCGCTGTGGAGAAGGAGTGTAATCAGGATGCTTCCAACCCCGGTCAGAAAATCAGTTTCCCTGCTTAATACACTCCCCCCAACTTTTGGAGGGGTAAGGGTGGGGCTAGTTTTTGGGGAAAGTGTTTGGTGCATGTGAGACACTATGGTAATAGTGAAGCCCTCTCGCTAAAAATCTCATATAATTAAGAGTAAATGGGTGCATCTAGTGATGAACAAGGGTGACGTAGCATCAGCAGGCACAAACCGTGATGCCCTCTCTACTGTGCAGTAACATCAGAAATGACCGTGTGGTATGGGGACTTAAGCAAGTGCTAAATGACTGCTCAGTAACAACTGTACATGTGTAGATGCACCCAGTCAGCTTTAGTGGTTTCCCTCTTTAATTAGAGCCAGAGAACTCTGTTCTAATAAGGGGGAGCTTGGACTATTATTTCCAATGACTTCATAGTTTTGTTAAGTCTAAAATTCCCAATTCAGTTCTGGGGCCCATGGTGTACTGCACATGCACACAAGATGGCACAAGTCCAGCCCTGAGGGCCCTCCAATTTTGCTAATGGGTCACATTCTCTGGGGTTACATAAATGGTCATGACCCCATCTGCAACAGTTTCATTCATCGAAGTGCATGAGCATTTGAGCTTAATATAACAAATGGATGATTAACAATAGGACTGGAGAGAATGGGAGAACGAGGATAAATCAAAAGTTAATAGTCTGGAAAGTTGAAACCATAGTTTCTTCTTGTTTCACTGGAGTCTGTTTCTATTTGAACCTCTCCCTGCATGCTTATTTGTATCCTTTTAAGTATGCCTATTTCTATTTTTAACCCTCTCTCTGTCTTAATTAGGTTAACATATATTTTTACTTTAACTTGTGCCAGTATCTATTTTAAGGAAATGAACATTCCCCCCTGGAGTATATACCAGCTGAAATGCACACAAAAACCACTTGCAGGATGCCAAAAAACAGCAAAAAGCAACAAGATGCAGACTTCAGATGCATATTTTGTCCCCTCCGTCATGTTTGCCGATCCCCACTCAGAGAATAACACAGAAGTTTTTCATCTAAGGTGTATGGGAGATGCACTTAAAGGGAACTGCAGGATCTCCATCCACAGATCTAAGTTGTCCTTCCCTTTTAACTCTATTCATGTTGCTGATTGAGCAGCTGTAAACCTGGTCTCTGGGCGTGCTCTGTGCTGTGCAGAGAGATGCAGCAGCTGTTTCATGTTCCTTTGCAGCGGATGCTTCTAACGTCTCCCAGAGCTCCTGGATAGCCAGCTTCAGGAAAGCCAGGAGCACGGCTCTAGTGGATACAGCAGATGCTGTTAGAAATCAACTTCCCTAAAGCTGGTTATAAAAAGGAAAGGAGAAGGGTTCCATATGTGACTTGGGTTTCTCCTTTACAGCTGATGGATATAAAAGGCTTTGCCAGTACAAAGTCTTTTCTTCCATCTGCCTTTTAGTAGGCTGTAGGGCTTGTGAAAAAAATTGTTTCCAGTTTAATCCCTCATCTTATAAAAATATCATAAGCAGATAGGACATTTGCTAAGACTGAGGGAAAGATTTCTAACAGATACTGTTAGGGAGAGGGCAGTTAGGGACAGGATGCAGAAAGGCATTTTTCTGTGGCCATAGGGACAGGACTAAGAGCAACGGCCTCAAGCTGCAGCAGAGGAAATTTAGGTTGGAGATTGAGGAACTTTCTGATTTGTGGAGGGGGCTGGATCAAATGACTTTGTGAGGTCCCTTCCAGCCCAACTTTCCTATGATCCTGTGAAAGAGCTCGCTGAGTTTTGCCCACGGCTGTGACTTATCAGCTGACTGTGCTGGATGACGACTCCTGCTCCCACTCTCACAAAGAGATAGGTCTCTCTAGGTTTTTAAAAGTCCCCTCTGATTTTGGGCCCACCAGATTCAAAATGTCCGACCTGAGATTGCTAGATCCTGATCGCCACAGAAAAAGTTAAGCCCTTCCAGCTCCTCGGGTAACAGGGTGCGTTAAAAAGAAATGTTAATGCTTTTGAAGCACTCAGGATGGGGGCATATGAGGAAGACAGTGTTTCTTTTCTTTCCTTCCTATCAGCTCCTCAGTTTGATTCTCAATCTTCTGCCCTCTCAAGTTGTTTTTCTTTGTAGCTGCCAAGCAAATGGGGGAACTGGCAGCAGTCGACATCCTGCCATTGTAGGAACTCCTGCTGCAGTAAAATGCAGAGCATTGCCCTAACACTTGGCGAAAAAGAAATAGAGGGCACTTCCTTGCTGTTCACACCATCCTCAAGATTTCCTTTTCAGAAGCAAGTCCTTTGAACACCAAAGCCGTTTTCATCCTCCTTGAGGGGCTCAGGAAAGAACCAAGCTTCTAGATGCACTGTTGCACAGTGTTTTAAATTCTCTTACTGAGCCTCCTTTTTCTTATAGTAAGACACTCACCTCTGGAGCTATCCTATGCTTTATCCTGTGCACGAGAGAGACAAAACTAGATGAGTGAGGCAGATCAGTTGGGGCTCCTTGCCATGCAGGATCAGTGTACAGAGCACAGACTGAGGGTACTTAGGATGACGGGAGCAGAATATTAATTAAAGATGTCTATCATCTTTCGGTATCTAGATGTGAATAAGAGCCGGGGGGGGGGGGGATAATGGAAATGTCCTTTTACCCAACTGTAATTTTCTCTGCCCTTTCTCACCTCCAGGCCTATTCCTGGGCCCAGCCTGTTCTTCAGAACAGGATAATCTGCATCGTTTCTTATCAGATAATAGAAGCGCAAATACCACTTTTCCCCATGATTTGATTGCTGCGGTTTTCCCACTGAGAAGGGAACTCCCTTGTATGGGATGGTTCAGTTAGGGATGACCCTGTCTCAGGCAGGAGGCTGAACTAAATGACCCCCCCAGAGGTCCCTTCCAGTCTATTTCTCTGCGATTTTCTTAATTTCCCTCTCCTCCAGGGAGTCTAGACACTAGCTGTGAGACCTGTAAAAAAAAATCTCCAAACCAAAAACGGCTAGTTTTTTCTGACAACATTCTGCACCCAGTCTCTCGTCTTGTTTGCATGAGTGTGTCTGGTTTAATGTTTGTATGATGACTTAATACCTCCAGTCACGGTTAGGAGTTCATTGTATTATGTCCTATACAAACCCAGAACAGAAAAGAGGATCCCTGCCCCAAAGAACTGGATTCTCCACTATTCTCAGTGGGTGACTCTGGCTGAAAAGTACTGTCGACTAAATTGGAGTTGAGCTTCCAATTTATCCAGCTCTGCTATGGCAGGCAGGAGAGATATAGTGTAGACTAATTTTGTTACTTCACAGGCAGGGAAGTCTTCCATTGGAGGAAGGGGGCCAGCCCTTATTTAGCAGGTTTGAAAAATGCCATCCTTTCTTTACTGCCACCCACCCAAATGAAAGAGGAATTCTTCCTTTTCAATGCCAGTGGGACCAAGAACAGGTGAGAGAGCATTTGGGTTGGTGAGGATCGATACTGCAAGTGATAGTAATCCCATGCCGTTCATTCTCTTTGCAGTGCTACAACTGCGAAGAGGAGGCCATGTACCATTGCTGCTGGAATACTTCCTACTGCTCTATCAAGTGTCAGCAGGAACACTGGCATGCCGAACACAAACGTACCTGCCGTAGAAAAAGATGAAGGCGCTGCTGCTCTCTTCGCAGACCACCCCGATGATTGCTATTCTCAGACACAGCGGTTTTTGTTTCCAAGAAGCCAAAATTGTTTCAAATTTGCTTCCCATTTTGCACCAGCCTTTAAACGCTTTTCAAAAAGAGATTTTGCACAGTGATTTCAATCTTCTGTTTAACGCTCCTCCAAAATGTTGTTGGTAAAAGTCAGTCTAACCTCTGAAGGAGCGGGTTACTTTAAATAATTTTAAAACTCGAGGATTTGTTGCATTTTCAGCAAATTTTAAAACATTTTTAGGTTTTACAGAGATTTTAACCTTCAAAAAAACCAGATCTAAAAAGAAAAGCCACGTGAGTTTAACAAAAGGAACATTTAAAAACTAGATCTGAATGTAAGAACTACAGAACTGTTTCAGAAAAAAAAGCATACTACCTTGATGTAATGTTTATTTCTTAACCTTGTTGAGCTGGTTTTGTTCAGCTTAATTTTACTGTTTAAAGGCATTATCTATTGGTTATACCAGTGGGTATATGATTGAATTTAGGGAACAGGGTTGACACAGCAGGTGCTAGTCCTGCATATTTTTTCTTAAATATTTCCCAATCGTGTTTTATTTTCATTATTTCTTTTCAATATATAACTTTTATAACAAAATATTAGCTTTGATCTTGTAGTTTAAAATCGCAGGGAACTGGGGTAATCTTTTACTGAGCTGGATCTTAGAGAAAATGAATATTTAAATTTTAAAGTTTGCACATTTCATCTTTGTCCTAACATGAGTGCTTGTAAGAAGAAAAAGAAAAGCCAAAAAAACTACCTTTATTCATACATGGAATTCTAGATGAGGCATAAAAATTTCTTTATTGCTTTCCCCCGCCCCTTCCTTCAACCATCCCCCTCCAGTGTCATTGGGCTGCCTATTATCTGGTGTCACCTATTCCATTGTAACTTAATAATAAAAGGAAAAAGCACTTAAGTTTCACAGAAGCCGTTATGTTTGTAGTAATGGGTCATTGCCTATTAATGAGCTCCATCACTGTACTCAGAATGAAGAATAATGCATGTTAATTTTCTTGTATTAAAGATGCCGTGATTTGTAAAAAGTCTGTATTTTGCGGAATGTCTGGATTAAGAAACATTACCAATAGGAATGGATCGATAGTTGAAAAATGATTTTTTTTCTTTGTTTTATATATAGATATATGAATTGCATCCATGTTCAGAGACAATTTTTAAATAGGTGTAAAGCTTACTTAAACAGCTTTTTCTTTTAAACTGTCCAGCATTTTAGTTTCTTTCAGAAGTTGGTCTTAGACTAATTCAAATGCCCATTTATCATCCAGCTATTTTTTTGAGACATTAGAAGAATAATTTGTAAATATTTATTTCGATCTTTGGTATTTATTGAAAGCAATTACATGATGGAAAGATGGAAGCTGAAGAATCAAGAGGAAAGCCTTTTTAAAAGTTTTCTCTAGGATTTGTCAGGGTCATTGCAAAAATTGAAGTATGACCAAGACTTCTGTGAACTGCCATTGAAATCCTGATCTTTTTTTACTTACAGTGGTGGTACAAGTTAATTGACTAGATACTGCCAATTAATACCCAGTAGGTTGCAAAACCATATGGTAAGTTGATTGAAAATAATAGTAACTAAATGGCAACTTGCATTACCACAACTACATTATTGCCTGACGTGTAATTAACTTATGTCGCCTCTGTGTTGTGACTGTAAAACACTTCACAACTAAAAAAAAATAACAAATCTTGTTAGATTACTTTACGAGTTCCAAAACTTCGATCCACCCCTATGAAAGCAAGTTATTGTGGAAATATTTTTGGTGTAAAATCATTCCAGAATATGTAATATTTAACTGATAGCTGCATGAAAGTAAGGTTCGTGTTACTTTGGCTTTTTTGTCTCTGTTGACACGGTTGCACATTTCCAAGTTACTACAGCGTGAAAACTGTGTGTTTTAAAAAAAAAAAACAAAAAAAATAAAAATAAAAAAAGAGATTGTGGCCTGGTTTTGTATAAGTTTTAGGTAAAATTACAATTGATTGTTTTAGGAATCATGATTTAAAAATGAATTTTTCTGCAAATCATAAAGCTATATTAAAGTGTTGAGCTTAGCCACTATGCACATTGTAATTATTCATTGTGGCTGTCCAGTTCTATGATGCATTCTGGCATTTTGTAAGCTGCTCTGACTAGCAATATATAGTCATTTAATGTGTTAACATTGGTTAATAAATGTATTTAAAAAAAACCTTACTGTGGAAGTCTTTCTTGTTAATCTGGCATATTGGGTTGATAACCAGCAAATCTGCATACTTTAACATACTATTTTATTTTTCCTACTTCAGGATATCTTTAAAGCACATGTCTTTTAGGAAAATATCTATCAATGTTTTTCATCGAATAGTAATTTAGCCTAGAGTTACATTAGACTAAGGGGAGCTACATATAAGCATTGTTCCAGTGGTGCTCTCTTACTATGTTTGCAAGGAAAACTCATCTGTTTGGATGGAAACTGAAGCAAAGTGCTGGATTCAGTAAAAACACAATCTGGTATCTGTAACAAGGAAGAATGGAAAAATCACGGTCTCAGAAAAGGTCTTTGTGACCCAGAATAGGCACATGGCAGAATCAAAGTGGACATTTTCAGCCATTGTTGTGCTCCACATTGCATATGTTTCTGTAACCAGATATTTAGTCAAAGGATTCTTAAAAGAACCAAGGATCAGATTCTGCATGATAGGTAACTAACAACTTATCTCCACAAAAGGACATAGGCATTTATGTGCCAACTTCCTCTTATTGTAGTTCCTAAATCCAAAATTTAGATCCTCAAAACCTTTATTCAGCAGCAGCCTAATCCTGGAGGCACCTATAGTGTCTATTAAAATGTTTTCTTTACATAAAATACTTAAGTTGTCACTATAGCAAAGACAGAATTCAAAAAGGGCTCCCCTTTTTCAGGCGAGTGTCCCCATTATTGGGTTTGAGGGGCAGATTCTTGCCCACTGAGTTAATATTTAATTATTCCACACACAGTAGGAGAACAACCACTCCTATAGACCAGTGGTGAGCGTCTCCCCTGCACAGGAATGGAACCTGGGTGTCTCACATCCGGGGCGAGTACTCCAACCATTGGGCTCCTGGGTCAAAGGAGGTGGTTCATGGTGCTCTTTGAAAAGGAGCTGCACAGTCATCTAAGTTTGGGAGAGGGTTTGGGGTTGTGACTGTCAAGTGGAGAGAGCACCTCTGCAGTCTAGAGTCGGGTATCTAATTTCCTGAGCGAGGTTTAACATACTAATACCTCTCTTATTGGGTAGTGCAGGTGACGTCCTGTGTGTCTGTGGAGCTCATGCTTTGACACCAAACTTCCCTTGGGTACTTACTTGTATTACCTTTATAACATAGCATGAGGCACTGGATTCCCAGACCCATTTGGCACCCTAAAGGTCCTTTGTGTAACTTGTGGTACAGGTTTTCGTTTTAAAATTACACCATGAAACACAAATTCCTGCTTTCTTTCTATGAAGTTGCTACAAAAACTAGGTAAACTTAACAGCAAGTGCATAGTTTCAGGATTCTCAAATCCAGGTGTTACCCAAGGAAGAGCTGCTAGTTTTCCACTCAAGGATTTCATGCAAGGAAATCATATCCTACTATATGACTTTAAGCAGGTCAGGACAGACCATGCCTGAAGGTTTTAAATGAACATTACCTCAAATCAATGTTTTAGGGGGGTTTTCTCCCTCAATCAACATAGGAGAGAAAAAGTCTCATTTTAAGATTTAGGTACTGGCTCGGAGCTGCCCTGGGCCAGGTTGACTTATGCAGCATGGGAAGGAGTGTGCAGGAAGAAGATATTGTGGCCTGCCCCAGCAGCTGCTCCTCCACCTGCAGCCACTTGCCCCCTCCCTGTCTTCAGCTCCAGCCCTTACCTAGCCACACTCGGAGCTGCTACGGCTGCTTCTGCTTGTCTGGAGCCGCTGACTGCCTTGGAGTCAGAGCTGCCACAGAAGGTAACAAATTTATAATTTTCCATGTATAAAAACTAATGTGGGGGGAAGGAGGGTGGCATTATCTTAAATTTAAAGTTGTCTTGCGATTATCTTATTTACCCAAATCCATCAGTCATAAAGAAGGTACCTAGCAGGAATTACTTGGTGCCACACTATTTAGAACTGAATCTATTGTATTTACTACCCTGGGTTCTTTTTTTTTTTTTCAAAAGCGTGTTACCTGCGTGTTACCTGAATCTTAGGCTGTAATTTTTTTCTTCAGTCCTTGTCATTGAGCCCCTACTGCACTCATGTTTTCTCCTATTGATGTGGTCATTGATGGTGATGTGGTTTAATCTTAGAGAAGTCCAACAGCATATTGCCTATAGGTAGGGACCTACTTAAATAACGGTTTTGTGATTTTTGCAGAACCTGCAAAAAATGTAAATCTCCATGATCACCATGAAAAATGGCATTGGCCACAATTTCCTACCGAATCAACCCCCAAAAAATGCTTACCAGAAAGCAAAGAAAGCGTACCAATCACTGCAGCCATACAGCACGTGATTTGAGTGAGAGCTACTGAGAGGCTAAGCTAGTCATGTAGACTAAGTGAAGGCTCCAGTTAGAAAAGCAAAAGTGTTTTGGCACCAATCAGCAGTGAGAGACAGGGCTGCCAGGGCTCCTTGACCAATCGGTGTGGTGGGGTGGGGCCACTGTGAAATGCCCGTAAAATTGGCTCTGTGTGTTGAGTGGGCTGTAAAAAACCCTTTGTCGTGCTGTGATTTATATAGGTCCGTACCCATATGAGACATTGATGCTGCTGAATGCCTGAAGACAAGCAAAGCAGGTGGGCAGTCTGAGTGCACTCAACAGAGAAACCAAGGCAACTATCTTCTGGAGAAGTCATTACTGGATCTGGAGTACTGATGGGAAAGATTGGTGTGCTGAGGTTTCCCAGACTTTAAAATCGTTCTGGCCATTACAGTCATTGTTAGTGAATGCTCACATGATGAAAGTACTGTAAGGTGGGTACATAACCGGTTAAATCGCTGTGCTAAACAAGTAGCTGAGTAGTTAACCTCTGGGCCAGGAAGCTCAGCGAGGGTCTTTTTTGGAGTGCTTGCTGAATTCTTGCATTGCCGAGCTACCCTCGGCCTCCTTACCGGCCCAAAGGAATCTAGGACTGACGTAGTTCTTGCCGGGGATGCCCGGGGTAGAAGCTATGTCACTGCCGAGACGCACAGGTCTTTAGGCATCTAAGATACAAGGGATTTCATTTCAAATAATAGCCTGAATCTTCTGCGCTTGCCTCAGTGCCTCATACAGCTACTCTTTTGCTCCATGCTGCTAGGTTTGTCCCAATTGCATAAGCTTGGAAATGATTCACTACTGCCCCAGAAGTGTCTAAGTCCATTTACTCCTCATGATTCACTGTCACTGTGGACACAATATATACCCCCAAAACTAGTCAATGAAAAAAATGACTAGTGATTAATTGGAACAAACTGAAACGAGCGGGCTGGTGCCCAGTAGTTAATAAGCCTGTCCAGCACAGGAGAGATGAGAGGGAGTAAAGATGTAGGCACACTTCCCCTATGGTCTCCTACCTCACCAAACAGCAGCCTAATTACTAGGCCAGGCAGGGATAAAAGCAGATCACTGCTGAGGCTTGCCCCTTGGGTAGCCAAGAAGAAAAGTATCCTTATGCTAGGGGGAAGATAAGCAAGTTACAGCCTAACTGTGTCTTGGGGCAGGAGGGTGGATGTTGCCTTGGTGGTGGATGGGTGGGAAGGAAGTGGGGCAAGCACTTGTTTCAGTGTTGGTTGTGCGCTTGGCACTGTAGAGTTATTAGGAAAATGGGATAAAGTACTTTGTAGGGGCAGAGAGCAGGCCTCGTCACCTGGTGCTTGGCCTGCTTGAAACTCCTTCCCAGTGCAACTGGAATCAGGGCCCAGGCTGCCCCATCTGGAACAACCCTTGTCTGACAGGTCTTGGTACAGTGCTGCTCGATGCAGGAGACCCGGGGAAAACAAGACCCAGTAGCTCTAACAGGAAAGTGCATGTCCTGTGTTTGAACTGAGGACCTCGGGCAGGGTGGATTGGTCACAGCAAACCTCAAGGTCTCAAATGTTCCTTCCAGAAAGTGAGACCATGCACACACATACAATGCTCAGCACTCCCCAGCCCTCGTCGTTCACTCACCTGCCTTGTGGGATGGCAGAGATTCTCCACCATCAAATTCATTAGGTGAAATAGAATCTGGGCCCTAAGAGTCCTATCCCGCGACCCTACGGGTACCGCTGCACATGGCCGTATGGCACCTTTGTTATTGGGCCATCATTTAGTACTTCCTTTTGGCGCACTGTGCTGTGCTGGTCATGCATGGTTCTATTTGGTCGCTATGTTGCTGTAGCAATGCACTATAATGAGAGAGTGCTTTACTACAGCGATGTAGCAGCAGCATCGCCATAGCACGGTTTTTGCCAATGGATTCGGCGGCCCCGTAGCACATCACTGCGGCGCCATAGCATCTAGCATAGAAGCACCCCCATGTTATGTCAAGTCCCTGGTGGGGGAGATGGTCACCAGCCATCAGTAGGAGACAGGCGCACGCTTACAGGCCGTCACTATGGAGCAAGGAAGGGCCCCACAGAGAAGTGTGACCCCCCCCCCCCACACACACACACACACACTCTTATATTTACTTCCTACTGCTGCTTGGGGGACGATGGAAGAGGGTGGCGGGGGGGTGAGGGAAGGACAGAAGAGAGAAGTAAAGAAGGATGTCCGTCTCCCAGCTCAGCCAAGTCCACGCTTGCAGGGCCTCACACCTGCAGAGACTCCCCCTTTCAGTGAGAAAAGGGCAGCGTACCCCTCCTGGAAGGCTTTGCTCTCCCATCCTTACACGTGGAAAAGCCACAGTTAGAGCTCCTTGGCTTGTGAGCCCTAAGAGACAGTCTAGCTCTATTATTATCCCCTGAGCCAGTCACCTTAAAATGGGGAGGAGCTGAGATTTTGCCTCCTGCTTCCTTTAGGTGGAGTGAGACGCACAACTCTTGGCTTGCTTGCTTTTCCAGCTTCCAGATGACTGAATATATGAAATATGCTTGGGATTTGCTACCAGTAGTTATGGGCTACCCAGCCAATTTTAGCTTTCCTGAGTGAGTGCACATATGTGCGCTGTACATATGTTTTCCAAATGCTTTAGTAAATCAAATTAAAAAGGGCACGTTTCAAAACCAGAAATGCCTTACCCTAATGGTTTGCATTAGAGAAATTTAGAAGTGGAAAGGTTTGACCAGCTGTGAGAAGCAGCTAATGGTTCAAATGTTTCTGATGGGGGAAGAATAAGATTAAAGTCGGTTTAAAAATAAATCTACCTTTGACCTTCCGAAACCTTGCAGAAGTTTTATAATTTATAGTCATCACATCCATTTCTGGAAGGCTGAAGGATCCAGAGTATTGTAGGCCCTGGGTTAAGACTTGTTTAAGGAAAATCCTTGAGTGAAATTTTGAAAATTAGAGAAAGAAACAGAACGAGAAGGAAATGAGCTGTAAATATGGTTCTTCTGCTCTCACCAGGCTCTGTGGACCATCAGGAACAGAGAAGCCCCACGGCTCCTTAATGCTCTGGGCAACTATGTGAAGAATGTTGGAGGAATTGCAAACACAAATGAAGGAGCTAAAACTAAGAACAGGATCTTGCTTTGCTGATAATTTTCACTTAAAAGGGGATAAATAATTGTTGATAATGCAGCAGCAGCTCCACAGACTTGAAGAAAAATGAGAGTCTATTTTAAAAGGGCCTTTACTACAGGAATATGGGCCAGAGTCTTCTTTCCCACCAGTATAGTATAAGTAACGCTCCACAAGTCGATAGCAGACAAGTCAATAGTATAAAGCCGCTGGGAAAGCAGGATTTGTCTCACAGATGTACCTAAAAATAAGCTGTAATTCCACATGCTGGAGACACTCTGAAGCTGTTTAAATATAATGTCTGCTGATGCCTTGGGAAGGACTGTTAGAGCAGCAAAGGAACTACAGCAAGGCCTGTAGCTTTTGGTCACTGTAGCTTTGGCCATAATCAAAATTCAGGCAGAAGAGTAAAGCAAGCCATTTATTAATTTAGAGGAAATGTCCCCTTGATTTGCAACCTGGGTTTCTGGACATTCAATCCAGACAGATGGGCTTGATAGTTAACTTGCTGCAGAAAACTCGACCAACCAAACAGGCAGCTGAGATAACCGGCTGCCTCTCGGAGCCATGCAACTCTTCTTCCTCCTCTCCACGCTCTCCGTTGCCATCTAAGTCACCCCTGTGCTAAGAGATCAGTTTGGAAATGTCACTGTCATTAGAAACAAGTTGACTTCCTCCTCTCACAGCTCCCCCAGCCTCCTGGAGGTATCCCACAGTCTAGTCTGATAATGATCCAGAAAGCCGTGCCAGAGAGCTGGGCCCCTGCCCAGCCTGGCAGCGTGCCACCAACGTGCAACATGCTGCGGACAGGAGCCACAACTGCACTACAGTGGTACAGCTCTGACAACCCAAGCCTGCCCACAGCCAGAAGCGCAAGGCCCTGGTCTGGCTGTATCAGCTGGCATTACACTCATCTCATTTCTGACATGCATGAGACACAATTCAGAACAGTCCACAGTCAAAAATTCAGACATCCAAAGACTTAATACTGATCATCACTACAGTGCATACAGTGGCCCCAAGGAACGGTGCAGCAGCAGAAACAGAAGTGATTTCCCAGAGCTCCCACCCCTTCCCAATAGGATGACCAGGACAGGGTAAGTGCAGCAGCTGCCCCAGGCACCAAATATGAGCAGGAACTGGGATGCCCACCGCCTGGCCACAGGAGCCAAGCAGGGCAGTGCCACACCAGGTCAGGGACAAGTGGGAGCAGTATGGTGCTCCTCCAGCCTTCCTGGGGCCCCTGCAGTCCTACTGCCACTAGGGATGTGGGGAGCGGGGAGCAGGCGAGAGCGAACAGGGCACCGGCCTCCAGGAAGCCTGAGCATGGGACTCCCACTGCTAAAGTGGTAGCAGCTGCCACCACTGCTGGCTTGGTGCCACAACCAGCAGCAGAGGCCCAGCCACCTCTGCATTCATGCTCTTGCTGTTAATTGCTCTGACACAAAGGGGAAAGGTGCTAGAGCCCCTCCGAAGGTAATTTTTTTTGTTGTGCATTTCAGTGTGTGTGAAGGGGAGAGGAATGAACTAGTGGTGTTATTTCTTTTTGCTTATGTGTTAGTTCCAAGAAATCTGAAGTCATAACCAGCCAGGAAAATAAAATAGACAAGCCCCCCCGCTCTAATATATCAGATAAGAAACCTAATAAAAGCCTAACAAAGTCCTGAAACAGTCACTCACCGTTGTCCGTTAACAACTTGGAAAAGAAAGATGACGCCCTTTACATGCAAACACCAGCCCAGGTGCAGCACTGGTCAAGCTATATCGCTAGGCCCCTACAGAAGCAATGTCATAACCTTGTGCTCTGGGCTCTTCACATAAAACTGGGCCATGTTTTTCAAAGAGCAGCTGAAGAGAGGAGCATGACTCACTGGCTGAAAATACATTTGTCCACTCTCTCCACCTTACCCTTCAATAACAAGCACTGTCACAGACTGACAGCTCCTGCCCCACAACAGGTCTGATGACTAACAGCATGTGACACTGCATGGGGAGGGTGAAGGGCTTGGCCATCCACTGCAAAACAGCAGATAGGCTCGTCTATGCCAGGCATGAGAACCAACAAGTGGCATGAGCTCTAGGTTCATTCCACCCAGCCGAGACTAACAGCATGCCACGCGCTAGCCAGGTCACTGCACTCGCTCATACACAAGAGCTATGAAGAGAAATTAGTCAGAGAGGGGCTTAAAAGAAATTTTGGATGTTTCCCCCCAAAAGAGAGTTTTACCATAAAATGGGTTTACCGTAGAATGGAAGGATGCTTGGGATATGTACAGCTTGGCCAAATGATACAAGAGCCTCAGCAGGTTTCTGGCCAGTCTCTTACAGGCTGCACCTGTCAGTTTGGGGGAGGTTGTAAACCCCATAGCAAGTCACAGGAGTTTGACTAGGGGAAGCTTAGCAAAGGCTCCGTGCTGCAGTGGGGCAGAGATACTTTTTTGGGAGTGAGCAAGAGGTCGTGTCAGAACCAGCCAAGGAGAGGCCTGGTCGGAGAGACGGGAACCAAGCATGTGCAGGCATGGATGCTAGGGAAAGCAGTGGGGTGATCTTGTATGGCAAGGTCTGTATGGCTAAGTACAGACAGTCAAAAAGCCCACAGCTGAATTGATTCAATCTTCACAGGTTAGTCTAAACTGCAAAGATTGAACTGATAAGCAAATGAACAGCCATTCACTTTTGATTCTGGAAATACAGCCACATGCCTGCAGGGGCTGAGGCCAGAAGCTGGGGGAGGGGAGGGGGGGCATGGCTGAGAGCAGACCTCCCTGCTCAGCTGAAGCAGATAAGTTGGGCAAAGTCTAGCCCAGTCGCCCTGTGAGGTGGGGGTTTGCAGGTGAGGTGCAGAGCCTCCTGGGATGCTGGGGAACTGTGATTTAACTTGAATCTAGAGGGGATCTGGGACTGATTTAATCTAACCCAGTGAAGTCTGATACTATATCCATTCAGGTTTACCTTAAACTGGTTTGGGCTATTTTGAAAGTGGTGTATGTGCGCTGAACTTCTAGGCTAGGACAGTCAAAAAAACCTGAGGTTGAATCTATTCAGTCTTTGCAGGTTAGTCTAGAATGTACAGATTAAATTGAAACAAGTGAAGAGACATTTACCTTTAATTCAGGAAATGCAGCCACATACCTGTAGTGGTTCAGGCCAGAAGCTGGCGGGGGGGGGGGCAGGGCACTACAGCATAGCTCTCTGACTCTGCTCACTTCTTCTTCCTGCTGCCCCTGAGGTCTCTGGGCTTTGTAGTCCAGGCTTACAACAGCTGCACTCTGCAGGGTTGCCCATCACTTCCTCTTCCTGCATATAGGTGTCTCTGGGATTTGTAGTCCACAGTTGCAGCTAGGAGTAAGTTTGAGTGTTTAACCCTCCCCCGGGTCACAAATCCCAGCTGGGGTTTGCTGGGAGCGGGGCAGCCCCCCCTGTGCAGACTGGGCTACACCCCCAACTTGTCAGACGGCCCTCATTTCTCCAGCTAAGGAGTAGAGGAGTGGAGCCAACCCTGCTCTGCTTAATCAGACAGCCCAGCAATGCAAAATGCTGGGATGCTGGGAGACTGATTTAACTTAAAACAAGGAGGAGTCTGGAACAGACATTTCATAAACTGGTTTGATGCAAATCAGTTAAGCTGATACTACATTCAACCAGACTTATCTTAAGCCAGTTTCAGCAACTGAGCCCACTACCATATTAGTAGCACACCACAGAGACTAACACTAGGCGCTCCAGCTGTCCCCTCCAAATGCCCTTTGCTGCCAGATATATGTTGACATCCCTGACATGCCATGTGTACGTGGTCTCCTAACTTTGAATCCTAACATTCCCTATTATTTTAGGCTTGACAAAGCAATTGGGGCCAGGGGCGGCAGTGACTCTGGGATGCCATCCTCCACTGGTGTGCTTGTACAGAAGCAATGGCAGCTACTCTCTCCTGCCCCTGTTCAACTTAAGCAGGCTGCCCTGCTTGCCCTACTTCAATAATGCTTCTGGCTTACTGTATGTGACTGATATGCCTACGCTGGGTAAAAAATACAAATGGAAATGTATTTCAGTGACATTTTTCCACCTCCTCCTCAAACACAGAGTAATCTTGCAGTAGAAGGCTGATCCTCTCATATTCAGAACTGGCCAAAAGCCCTAAATTTAAAAAAAGAAAGAAAAGAGCAACAATGGAAAAATATATAGTGTGATATCTCGTGGCAGCACTAGAATGCTAGCTGGGAAATGTTTATTGAGCACTGAAGCTATAAAACACAGGATTGTTCCACTGATTTGCAACTCGTTAATAGGAAACCACCACTTTTTTTTCCCTCCTTTTTAAATTCATTAAGACTTCATCTTGTCCGTTTCCAGAAAGCTCTGATTGTGACCGGAGTGGGCTGAGTCCTGACTGCGAACTGAAATCCCAAGTGCTCTTTTCCTGGTTACAGACGGAGAAGAGACATCAATGATGCATCACACAAAACTCGCTGCAAGAGAAATCCAATCAAATGCTTTTTCATTCTGTCTGTGCCCAGAGTCTCCTCTTAAATCATTAAGTCAAACCATAATTGCTCTGGAAGCACAGGCTGAGCACATTGCTGCAGTTGGAGTGTGAGAAGCACTATCATAACTCTTTTTGAAAGCTATATCCATCTTTCTATCAACAGCTTCTTACACACAACTGAAGGGGACTGCAGTCTTTGTTCTCTAGCAAAAAGCTCATGGAGGATGCCATTTTAGGTAAGGCTCACAAGTTTAAGAAACAAGCTTAAGAAAGGCAACAACTTATAAGCCTCTTTGATAGAAAACTGTTCAGAATCTGCTGCTTCCTGGCCAGGACGTGTATTTTCATTCTATTTTTCCATCAAAAAAGAAAGCACAAAGCCATCTAGACGCACCCCAAACAATGCTTTTCTTTAAAAAAGAAAATGAAATGTATCTTTGATACAGACAAGTGGTCTGGTTTTATGGTATTGTTCGTATCACAGAGAGAGATAGAGTCATACCAACTACATCATTGTGATGCTCTTCTTTTTACACGGCTGGAAAACACAAAGCCAAATGGTATAAGTCCTTGAGTGGGGTGCACTGCTAGAGATTTTGGGGGCTGATACCAATAGCTGATTTTTAAGGAGGCATATTGGCCAATACTGGTCCAATTTCTGATAAGCGGCCTGGCAGCTTGGAGCCCTGCATCCAGCTGGTAAGTCTGTTGTGGTGGAAGGGGAGAGGGCAGATCAAGGCCACTGCGATGAATGAGGGGGTGGGCGCTGCCCAGTCAGGATGGGGTAGGGCGGGGCACAGGATGGAGCCGTAGCTCATCTGGGCAGAACGGGGGGGGGGGGGGCATATCCCGCCACTGTGTGCACCCTGGGATAGCATGGGGGGGGCGTGTGCCCTTGAATCCGCATGGGGTGGGGTGGGCTGCAGCTGCAGGCTGGGGCTGTGCTGGGCTCTTACCGGTGTGTGTGTGGGG
>NW_017728886.1:17822191-17834621 GCF_001723895.1 Crocodylus porosus
CCAGTCCCAGCCCCTCCCTCACCATGGAGGTGATTAGCCCCCTATGGCTCTTCCCTCCCCTTCCCCTGCCACCACAACAGACTTACCAGTTGCATGCAGCTCCCTAGGCTGTGCTCCTTGCCGACTACATGCTGCGCTGTGAGCATGTACAGGTGTTTATCCAAATTATCAGACACATCAGGCCGATTTCTGATACTGTCAATTTTCTTTATATCAGTGCTGATCCAATATTGGACTGATGTATTGGTGCACCTCTAGTCCTAAAGGAGTGTGACTACATAGCTATGGGTAATGTTTTAACTCAGGAGTTTCAGAGGATGGAAAAAAAGGAACGCATCGTCTTTTGAACTTGTGTATGTGGTGGGGTCTGGGACAATAGCGTGAGTCTGCCCATCTTGCCACAGATTCTGTGAGAGCTGGAAAGCCATTGTACAAGAGATGCCAGCTGCCTGATCAGTATTAGTGATTAATTCAGAGTTAAGGGGAAAAAAAGGCAGTTACCATTTTAAACATCAATTTGGGGATGGCACTATGGTACTGCGAAACTCTTGAGTCCTTTCCCTGGACCTGTTTCTGCAAGCCTTGCTCTTGTACTTGCTCTTGTAAATGGAACTACTTGTATGAATAAGCACAAGTCCCAGGTGTGGAGGCTGCAGCCCTGGACCCGTGACTCTGCATCTGTTCCTTGTACAGCTCTGATTTTTTTCCATTCAGATCCACCTTCTGGGGCTCGTCCATTGGAGGTTTCAGGGTGAAGTGCATCTTCGTTTAGGGCAGGGATGGGCAAAATACAGCCCCTGGGTCAGATCTGGCCTGACACGGGATTTTATCTGAGCCATGGCGGGTCCCTCGGCTCTGCCTGACCCAGTGTGTGCAGCCAGTGCTGTTGCCCATGGGGGAGTGCAGTGGCCGGACTCACTTCCTGGCAGCTGCCACTGCCAGTCTCCACTGCCACTGCCAGACCCAGCCCTGCTGCCCACACACCCCGGCCCAGCTGCCTGCCTCCACTCCTGGGGCATGTGGGGTCTCCGTGGAAACTATCCGGGCCACTGTGGGCAGGGCACGCTCAGCTGGGAAGATGGGATGGGGCCACGGGCAGGCAGGAAGCAGCATTTGGGAGAGGGATGGGCCCACCTGCTTGCTCCAGTAATTGCTCACATAGGGAGTTTGGATGAGTTGTCGTGAGTGCGGGGCGTGGTGGGTAGTGCTGACCCAACCCACAACAGCCTACAAAACTCCCTAAGTGGCCCTCCAGCCCAAATAATTGCCCACCCCTGGCTTAGGGGCAGGTGCACTGACTTCTCTGCAAAGGCACAAACGCTGGCAAGGATAGTGTGAAAGAGCC
Source organism: Crocodylus porosus (assembly GCF_001723895.1). Classification (NCBI taxonomy): domain Eukaryota; kingdom Metazoa; phylum Chordata; order Crocodylia; family Crocodylidae; genus Crocodylus; species Crocodylus porosus. The sequence continues at coordinate 17,823,537 of NW_017728886.1, forward strand.
TTCGCTTAAGAGAATTTTGTTCCACCATAAAGTTCAGTGGAAACAGTGTGTGACAACCAAACTCAAAATTGGTTTCACCATTTTTCTCATTCCCTACCTCAAAAAGAGAACATGTGGCTGCATTGCTGTCCATTTGCACGAGGAAGGAAAATATGGTATTGTGTTTGCACACGAGCAGCGGACTTGGGAGTACTGGAGACGCACGGTACGGCTGGGGATCCTCCGAGGATCTGGCCTGTGTAGAGTATCTCTCTTTGGTGTAAAGTGAATCCAGAGCAAAAAGTAGTGACGTGCGGGTTCAGTTCACTTTTAGAGGTATACGACATGTTGAAGGGCAGGTCTAGCCAGACCCACAACTCTAAAAATGGCCCCGTTGCTTCCCTGGTTCCCATTTCTCACTGATTCCAGACTTAAAAGAAAAAAGCAACTCACTTATAAAAAGAAGATATTTGTATCAGAAACTCAGCTCAGAAGCTGAATGTCAGGCTCCATTCTCTCTCTGGCTCATGTATCACAAAGAAGCTGCGTTCAGAAAAAATGATGCGTCACAGCCTGAATAACCTCCAGCTTACTCTCCCCCAGATGTGCTGGCTTGCCTGTGCTAGCAGAGTAAATATTTAGTCAGCAAGCAAGCAGGAATGACAACGCACGCACGGTGAGCAAGGCTCTTGAGCAAGACAGAGCTATTGCGACAGAGGCATGAGAAGGGATTGGAAAACGGAGAAATTCATTTATTTCATTCATTTTCTTAGGAAATTCAAAATTCCAGCATCTTGGATGTGCTCTGTCATTTTGCTATCAGTCAGCATGGTAGTTGAAAGCCTGCTGAGCGTGTACTTTTCCACAGCAGGGAGAGATGCGACTCAAATTTTCCAGCCTCTGTGTTTAAAAACCCTGTAATAGCAGCCACATTACACCAATTGAGAAAGAGCCCCCCTCCCCCCAATACAGCTCATAACATTTCAATTAAAAAAAGAACATTTTCTAAATTGTTTTTCACTACGCTTTTGCTATCTTTACAGACTGTGGACATACTTAGGCCTTTAGTAACAGCCTAGCCTTGATCTAGAAGGTCCTAGCTCCTATTACCCTTGATGACCAAGCTCTCTGTATGTGTTTGGACACGAGTCCAACATGGGTCTTCATTCACCATTTTGCACCGACATAAAGAAGGTGGGATTGCTGAAGCATTTAGTTAAGCTCGGTGTCTCCGCACTGATGCGGTGTAAACGACATCCTCCGGCCGTGCTAAACGCAGTGCAACGGTACAATTCCACTGTCCGACTTCGGGGAAAAGCCTCCAAAGTGTCTAGTTCCAGACTGCGTCTTTGCAAGACATCATGGTGAAAACAGAGATTTTGAGTGAACCAGAGGGACTGAGCAACACTGAAGGTGATTGTTACAGAAAGCTACATTTTTATGTCCTCACCCTGATTCCCTCAAGGCAGGCCTGATCCCGCATCCTATACCACAAACTGCTCATGCCACAGCCTCTTCCTGACCCAGTATTATAGACACTGGATCCTTCAATTCCTGGATGCAGCTGTTGGTTTTGATACTTTTCAAATAAGTGCACATCTATCTACTTATTATTAGCTACCTGTGTCCTCTTCCCTGGAATTTTAAATATAAATTTAGGTGCTTGCTTTAGATACCTGATTATGAACATTTTGGCTTTGTCGACGCCTTGACCTTCACTATTGCTTTATTGTCTTTGTTTCTGTTTTGTACTAAGTACTGTGCCTCACCTCCTCTTGCCTCTCCAACCTTGTCAACAAAGCCCATTGTGAGCCAAATGGCTTGTTGGGTTAGCATGGTTACAGCACACCACTTTCTGGGGAAGCAACGTGACCAGCTCTGCATGCGGCTGCCTTTGACTCCCAGGTCTGGGGAGCAGGTGTGTATTCACAGCTGGGTCAAATGGCAGCCTTACGCATACCTCCAGAGCGGGGCCTGCAGCGGACGCTGCACACGGGGACAGTGGTGACTTCCAGCTGCTGCTGCTATCACAATCACAATCACATGGCTGTGGCAAAAACCAGTTCTTCACGTCCCCCATTCTTGCTGCAGCCCAGGGCAGTTGCCCCTGTTGTCCTGCCCCAGTTATACCACTGAGGACCTGAACTGAAGCTTTCCGAGCTTTAGTGAGATACCTGAACTGCTGTACAACCACAACCCCTAGTCAAGTAAGGCTTTTCTTTAAATCCCTCCACCTGCTTCCCCTCAACGTCAATATGAATGTTTACAAGTCATACTCAAGATTGAAAACACTGTGTCCACCTCTCTCCTCTCATACTACTTCTTCCAGCCATCCTTGAGCTTCTTCTTCATACTGTTCTTTTTCACAGTGCTTCCCTCTGCTGCCCCGTCCTCATTTATATCCCTCCACAGGACACTTCCATGCATGAAGCCTATCACTGACAGTCCACCAAAGCATGAAATTAAATAAAATCAATGTCACGCCTTTGGGATTAGACCATTGTCTGGTAATAGATGGATTAGACTTCATAGCAGCTTTGTTTTCTGTCCTTTATTGTAAGTTCCCTGGGGCATGGACTTCATCTTTGAGTGTGCAACATGATGAATACAGGTGAACTTTGGCTTTTGAGAAGCCCCATCATCATCACTTGTGGCAAAATGCAGCGGTTGCTTCTGTTCCTGATTTGGCTAGCACTGTGCTTTGCAATAAACTGCAGGGACATGCAGTTAATCTGCAATTAAATGCAGATTACAGAACTGGAATGTGCACTACAAAAACTGCGTAGAAACTAATGGATAAGAGCAGGTTGAAAGAGGCTGAGGTGCTGGGCCTCGAGATCTTGATGTTACTAATTCACTCTACGACACAAGGCTGTTGTTGTGAGAAGTGTTTGCCAGCACTGTTAATGTAACGTCCCCGAGAAGGGAGTCAATGGAAAAGCCTTGGAGAAGGAAGCATGCTCGTTTCATTGGAGAAGGACGGAGTGAACACTAGAGCTTGGCTGGGTAGTGGAAGCTTTTGGTGGTGTTTCCAGGCTAAAGGAAATGAACCGGAAGAGAATTTTTTTCATGTCTGACTGAAATGCTTTGTTTCAACCAAAATGAAATTATGCTATTAACCTATTTAACCCTTTACCAGCCTTCTTTTATATTTAAGCCACTTTCCAAAGTTGTACTTCATTTTTGTTTGATGTTTTAAATTCCTCCCCCTAGTTATTTTGCTGATGCTATTCCGAGTCACCACCCCCCTCACCCCGGAAACATTGGGCATTGGGGCAAATGTTCTCCAATGCACGCAGCACAGGAGGGCCAGGATCACTTCCACGTCCTTGTACAGCCAGAGGGACTTCTCCCAAAGAGGGAAGGCTGCTTAACTGGCCGTGCTTGCATCTGCAGTCCTTGGCTCCTCTGCCGAGATGGATTTCTTCTTTATGAAACTTGACACTTGGAAACTGAGCATAACCTGCCCAGGCCACCCAACACAATACAGACCAACATGCTTCTTCCATTAAGGTGGTGGATCTCAACCAAAGCACTGCAGCCAACCAGGGCGCCGCACTATGTTAGCGCTGTGTGCATGCAAATGGGATTCACAAGATCAACCCAGAGATTTCATACAGAAGCTCACAGTGTTAAAACCAGTCTGCCCTGTTCTGGTCTGTCTGTGTCCTTTGCAACAGAAGAATTGCTATGTTAGTTTTCTGTAGTAAAAAAAGACCAAACAAAAACTACGAGTTGGCATTTTCTGAGGGGTGCCTTGACTTTAAGGAGGGGTCTAACAAGGGGTGCCTTGCATCTGAAAAGGTTGAGAAGCACTGCTCTGAAGTCACATCTAAAGAATGAGGTTAAAGATTAGGGCTGTGCAAAGGATGCTGGAAGCTGCTGACAATAACCAACAGCTGCATCCATGAGAACTAGCAGGTGGTTTATTGGCTCTTCAGAACCACCTGAAACGGGTTCTCCATCATTTTCAGGACGACACTGAGATATCTAAAACCTACGAACTGTTTAAAGCAAATGCTGTCCATATGTGTTTCACATATACTGGCTATCCAAGTACTTACTATAGTCTAACACTGTGCCCCAAAACTCGAAAGAAGATTTAACAGTTGGGTTAATAAATTTAGTAACTTACTTGAAATATCCCTTGCAACAGAAGTGATAAGTGACAAATTTGAGGAGTTTTACAGTATTAATGCTTGTTATTGCTTCTCACAAAGTGTTACCAAGCTTACAATAATCTTTACACTTTCAGCAAAAATGTGAACAGTATATTTAAATATATTAAAAAGAATTAAAAAAAAACATTTCACAAAAAACATTTGTTGCCATACGAAAGTCTGTTAGCAATAAATGCCCACACCAGTATTTAAACATTGGTAAAAGTATAATGATCTGTACTAATAAATTATGCAACAAGAGGTAAACAAAATAAAATTACAATATAGCTATCAGTGTTCTTCTGTGGGGTCCAGGCAGCTCCAGAAAGCTTCATTTAGATGACTAATTAAGAAACTGATATTTTCAGAGCAACAAAAATAAAAGCTTTTATTTGTTCATTTGAATATAAAACAGGCGTTATCACAGATGTACAAAGCGTACTGGTGGTTTAACATACAAGAAGGTTGCTGTCCTTTGCACATAAAAATTTTTGTTTGAAACTGTGATTGGCTGAGTTACATGAATTTCTCTAACCAGTCACCACACTCTATGAAATAACGCTGCTAACATTCAACTGATAAAAGGGACAGTCTTCCCTTGGGTAAAGTGTCAAGCAGGATTAAATATATATAATAAACAAGCACCATGAGGAATCTGCTCCTGTTTGATTAGTTTTGTGTTTAAATGTTCATTGTGTACCCTCTTTCTGTGCATGTGCATCAAGTTGATTACATGGTTTTGTCTGACTTCAAAAGCACAAGGTCACAAGACAAACATTTTATACATTCTCATGAATGGTTTATCTACAGTACAATTTCTAATACAGAACAATCCTTCTTTATTGCTCAGTCTGATGGTACTTAAGTGTTTCCTTCCTTTTGCTTGCACAATAAAACTAGAAGCTCAGTTTATCATTTCTCCTAACTCAGAAGTTAACAACCACAGATGACAGGTTGCAGAAGAGATCTGTTATTAACTGCGTTTCACAACTGCATTGCAGTTCTTTTCGCTCTATGAATGGAAAGTTGGCTTGGTGAAGGTTAAAGTGATGCTTTAAATGACAGCTAAATTTGTTTTGCAGTACTGAGATCAGCAATAGCAGGACTTCACAAGTTAGTTCACACACTGCAATTATGTTTGTAATCAATCAGCATTTGGTCTGAAGCCTTACAACAACTTGCCATTAAGAACAGGTTTTTATTCTTTTTAGGGAGCAGAAAATGAGTCTGATGGAATAGAGGATTGAGTAGAAATATTCACAGGATAGTGAACTCTGAAAAGGCGGTCTGAAATAAAGCAAGTCTGACATGGTAAGGTGCTCTGTATTGTACATGCAGACTAAAATATCCCTACCTTTTAAAAAGATTTCAAACAACCAGCACTGATTCTGAGAAGCCAAACAAAACTATCACTACCAGGGCTCCGTTGCCGTACGTATTCTGCAAAGGCAGACAAAATATGTCCCTTAGACACGTTATAAAAATGACTGCATTTGTCCTGCAACAATCTTGGTCATGCATATCCCGTAATGAGAGCCAGCACATGAACATATTCTGGACAATAAGAAAAGCATTCTTGGACTGCTGCTGATAAATCCCACTCTTGATCACACACAGGTCAACTCGGTTACAAAGGAATGAAGAAACTATGAAGGCTACAAAGGAACGAAGAAAAAAAACCCCAATGGAACTGGAAAGTGAAGGTCTCTTTTATTCAAAGGAGGTAAAATAAAGGCAGCTGTGATTCATGTTTTCCTACTCTTCACTGTCAGTGGCCGTAGATCTGAGACTATGGGTCATGATTCCTTAAAACAGGCAGTTCAGTTCCTCTGTTAGTTCACTTGGGGACTCGTTAGCAGATACACAATTTGTGCCAAATCCATTGTAGTGACTACAGGCTACATTCCATTAGGGAGAAAATTAAAGTCCAAAACAATAGTTTTATACAAGTGTAAACTGGATGGGTTGGCCACCAACCTACATGGACCAGCTGAGAGGCATATTGATAACTCTGTGCAAATAACCACCAAAACTTTTCCTTATCACAACAAAAACATCAACTGAAATGATGAAAAAAATTGTGCAACAAAGTTATGCAGCTAGAAAACAGTGCTATTCTTCAACCTGCCTTTTCTAAAGTCTAACAAGTGTATGCACATGCCAGCACAAATATTTATTGTTGCCTCCATGGCAAAGAAAAAAAACTGTTGTAGTGCATTTTTAGTCTTAAATTCATCACACTGCCTTAAAGGCAGCAATAATTCCACTTGCTGGTATCTAGAGGACTTTTTAGACAGGGATACTTAGCAATCCAGGATTGCTTTCTCTCAAAAAATTTGTGAGTAACATTTGATTATCTACAGTGGGAGACACCATGCAAGTGACAAGTACTGCATTTTAAACTTTAAAATCTTTTGTCATTAGTGAATTTATATTTCATATATATATATTTGATGTGATACTATCCACTCAAGATAATACAACACTTTGTTTTTATATTAGCAAACATTACAAGAGTTTAATATTCTTGAATGTTTTTTTCTCTTTTATACTTCTAAAGAGATCAAAATAAATTAAACGTTTTGTACATAATTACAGAAGAAGTAGTTAACTTATTTTATCTTTTTAGTTTAGTACAAAGATATTTGCAAGTTCTTTGCCGAAATACACCTTATTTATAAATTTCTTCCATTCTAACACTAACATCAAAGGCTCTTTAGCCTTTGTGCTTTCTGCCTCTCTGACAGAGAAAGCTGCTAAACCTCTAATTGGAAGGTGCTACTTTGGGTAGTTTCCTCGTACCTCTATGTAGTTTTCTAAGACGTGGGATCTAAAATGGCTTAAATTAGTAACGGATCTGTGTTCTTCAGCTTTTTATGACACATTAAAGACAAGTGAACAAAACAATTCTTTGTCATAGTATGTAAATTGTTAAAAAGAATCCACTTGGAGGGCAGAATAAAAAAATTAGCTACTTCAGCTTACTTAACGTAAAATACAAAGCCACATTTACTCAGAAAGCAGTATCATCCAATAAGCAAAAAAAATCTAAAATGGGCTTTTCCAACCAACTGAAGGGCAGTACCCCATAGTCCTTCTGTGCTAAAATTTAGTGGTAAAAGAAAACATTTCACATTTTATTTCCTGCCAATCATGACTGCTTTTAAAAGTCATAATAGTAACAGTTCCATTCTGATGAGTGTCACCCTCTTATCTGCACATTTTTTAGTGGACACCAAAAAATTTTATACATCTATAGTCAAGTCCATGGAAGCCTTAAGATACAAGACTACATGTTGTAGGCCACATAGATGGGATCTAGCTGGTCTGCCAAGAATCCATCTCGTAGGTGCATACGTTGTTTCTCTCCACGGGAGTTGATAGGAATTACACCAATGTCCACCACCACCACCACCCCTACAATTAGATAGTGTTCTTCCAGGACCACATTGGTGACTAATGGAACCAGGTCCAAGGCTTCTTGCTCTGATCCATCCAGCTCAACTACGACAACCAATAAATTTGTCCAGGTAAACACCGCACTAGAACATAAGAAAAAATATTATTAGATGTTCAATTGGCCAGTTTTACACCAAGTCTAATCTTGTAACGTTCCCTTCACAGTGGGTGCTTTAAAATGTCTTCTACTTCCTGGCTGCCTCTCTCACATTGTGACTAACACAGGCCATGAACAGTGATGGGGAACTCATTTGCACGTAGCAACACAAATAGTTGGGTTGACTCTGCCTTTACTCGTTAGGCACTGAGCTAAACCTCATTGAAACTAGAAGGTGTAATTGCTGCCTCTTATTTAGGATGGTTGTAAGAAACAGCTGAACTTATTTGTGGAACTAGGAGGCTAACATAATACATGCCACTGCCCAAAAATGACATGCACCTATGAGTGGAAGGGTTTATCTCTGTATTGTTTTGTGAAGCTTTCTATGTCTCCTGAAGTTTGGGCCAAAACAAATCACATGAGGTTCAACACAGACAAGTGCAAAGTCCTGCACTTAGGACAGAAGAATCCCATGCACCAGGACAGGCTGACTGGCTGGGCATACTGGGCTGCATTGGTAGGTGTGTTGCCAGTAGGTCACGGGAAGTGATCAGTCCCCTCTATTCAGCACTGGCGAGGCCACATCTGGAGTAATGTGTTGTGTTTTGGGGCCCCCAAAAAGGATGTGGACAAACTGGAGAGGGTCCAGTGGAGGGCAACAAAAATGGTGAGGGGCTGGGGGACATGACTTCTGAGGAAAGACCGAGGGAACTGGGCTTATTTAGTTTAGAGAAGAGAAGACAGAGGAGATTTAATAACAGCCCTCAACTACCTGAAGGAGGGTTCAAAAGAGGATGGAGCTGAACTGTTCCCAGTGGTGGCAGATGACGGAACAAGCAATGGTCTCACGTTGCAGCAAGGGAAGTTTAGGTTAGATATTAGGAAGACTTCTATCACTAGGAGGGCGGTGACGCACTGGAACAGGTTACCCAGAGCGGTGGTGGAATCTCCATCCTTGGAGGTTTTTAAGACCCAGCTTGACAAAGCTTTGGCTGGGGTGATCTAGTTGGGGCTGGTCCTGCTTTGAGCAGGGGGTTGGACTAGATGACCTCCTCAGGTCCCTTCCAACCCTCATTTTCTATTATTCTGTGATTCTAAGACTCACAAAATAGAACAGAAGATGATAAAGGCAGCAGCAGGGAAGTACCAGACAGTCAGACCAAACACTTGATACGTGGCCTTGATAAAAGCTGACAGCATTTGTCCTAACTGTGGATTGGAAAAGTGGTTCAGTACTGTGAATAAAGCCATAGTGTTCAGTCTGTTGTATTTAGGGAAACACAACTTTGTACATTATAAATGGACAGATTTTCCTTCTGACTGGAACAGCATGAATGACTGAAGTTTCGGCTACTTACTAGTTTTTGGTTTAAGACTGATGTTTTTGCTTGCAACCTCCCTTCCTTTTATTGAAGAGGCAAGTGAAAGTGGCAAAATTAAGGGCGTCATCTTTTCCACCAGATCCAGGTCATGGAAAAGATTCAGCTTTCATATCTGGCCATGTTCTCTGCACCACAATCACCGACTCACAGAATGCAGGGAAGGGCCCAATTCTACTTTAATTTATTAGAGCTTTCTTAATAACAACCCCACCCAACCCCCAAAGTTAAGCCTTAAGTAGCTGCATTAGTAAGGAACATTTCAATGCAATCTTAAAAATTCCACGACATCTTTTTTCCCCCCAGCTAATAAGTAAAAACTGATAATTGAGGGTAGGATGCTAGGGTCTCATTTCAAATACAACTATAAGGAGCCATTGCTGACACCCCTCCACACAATCAAAGATCACATTATATTTATACTTGATAGTGGAGTTGTACTTGCAGACATATGTGGGTGTGTGACTAAATTCCCTTCTAAAATTCTTGAGCTGAGAAAAATTAGAAGTCCAGGAAGGTTGCACATTTGGCAACTGCAAGAAAAGCCAAAGTTTTAAGTAGAAACTACTACCTCCAGAAAAGCAGCTGTATTCTACCATGCTATATTTTGCAGGAATCATAAATAAGTAGCTATAATACACCAGTAGGAAGCGGGCTGCAATAACATTCTTCAAATCATCCCAAAACCTCAGCTGGTAAGTCTGTTGTGGTGGGCAGTGGGGGGAGAGAAGGGGCATGGAGGTCCAGGCCGCCGTGGGAGGTTGGGGGGGGGGTTAGGGTCTGAGAGGGCATGTGCCCTCTGTCTGGATGTATAGATGTTTATGCAGTCTATCATTATGCACTGAGTGAAAAACCCTTTCCTTGCAAATTCCAGGAAAATACATGCTCTGTTCCACATTCAAGCAGTAGAAGTTTAAATGAGGCAGTGCTCCCCATTAATCACATTACACACGTACATCATTTCTGAAGGTATCTTGCATTATTAAAGCCGTTTTCAAAAATGTAAAGTTTGCCTACAACAATGAAAGGCATCATAGTAAGACAGAGATGGAAATGGATTGCAGTGCCACTCTTATTCTCAAGATATGTTATTAGAAGTGCTTAGTATGGCTGTGCAAAGCTTCGGTAGCCGATTTGATTTGAAGGACATTCGGCCTGATACGGCGGCTGAATCTCCAAATCCAAATCAAATTGAGAGACCAGTTAAAAAGTGTGAATTGAATCAGAAGCCTCTGAATTGATTTGGAAAAGATTTGGCGCCAATTTAGAAATTTGGCCATAGACTAAACAGGCAGCAGTCCTCACCACGCTGGACACAGCTGCCTTCAGCTGGTAAGTCTGTTGTGGTGGGTGGAGGGGGGTGTTAAGGGGGGGCAGATCAACGCCCCCAGTGATGGTGGCATTAGGGTTGCAACAAGCTGCCCAACTGGGGAGGGGCGTGTGGGACTTGGGGAGGGGGCTCCCCCCACTGTGCGCCCCTGGGCCAGGAGGGCATGGGAGCAGGCATGTACCCCTGGATCCGTGTGGGGCGGGCTGGGCCGGGCTGTGCTCTGGGAGGCTAGGCCCAGCTTCCCACTGCTGGGCTGCTCTCTGCGGGGCATGTAGACCCAGGGCTGTGTTCTGGGTGGCTAGCCCCAGCCACAGCCTGGAGCGCAGCCCTGGCTCCGTCCACCCCACAGAGCGCAGTGGAATGGGGGATATGGGAAGGCTGCAGCCACCATAAAATTCCCCATAGCCCCTGCCATCCAGCCCCTCTCCAATCTGGGTGCACACATTCACCTCCATGCCCTGCCACTGTTCTCCTACCCAGGGCAAAGCCACAGGTTGTCTGGGAGGCACAGGGAAGCTCAGTGAGCGGCGGGAGGGCATAGCCCCTGCTCATAGCACCTTCTGCCACCCATCTGGAGTGCAACCTGGCCTGGCCCTTCCTGCGCAGATCCAGGGGCACATGCCCTCTCAGAGCCTAACCCCCCCCAACCTCCCACGGAGGCCTGGACCCCCCTGCCCT
>NW_017728886.1:17834721-17851765 GCF_001723895.1 Crocodylus porosus
GCCCTCTGTCTGGATGTATAGATGTTTATGCAGTCTATCATTATGCACTGAGTGAAAAACCCTTTCCTTGCAAATTCCAGGAAAATACATGCTCTGTTCCACATTCAAGCAGTAGAAGTTTAAATGAGGCAGTGCTCCCCATTAATCACATTACACACGTACATCATTTCTGAAGGTATCTTGCATTATTAAAGCCGTTTTCAAAAATGTAAAGTTTGCCTACAACAATGAAAGGCATCATAGTAAGACAGAGATGGAAATGGATTGCAGTGCCACTCTTATTCTCAAGATATGTTATTAGAAGTGCTTAGTATGGCTGTGCAAAGCTTCGGTAGCCGATTTGATTTGAAGGACATTCGGCCTGATACGGCGGCTGAATCTCCAAATCCAAATCAAATTGAGAGACCAGTTAAAAAGTGTGAATTGAATCAGAAGCCTCTGAATTGATTTGGAAAAGATTTGGCGCCAATTTAGAAATTTGGCCATAGACTAAACAGGCAGCAGTCCTCACCACGCTGGACACAGCTGCCTTCAGCTGGTAAGTCTGTTGTGGTGGGTGGAGGGGGGTGTTAAGGGGGGGCAGATCAACGCCCCCAGTGATGGTGGCATTAGGGTTGCAACAAGCTGCCCAACTGGGGAGGGGCGTGTGGGACTTGGGGAGGGGGCTCCCCCCACTGTGCGCCCCTGGGCCAGGAGGGCATGGGAGCAGGCATGTACCCCTGGATCCGTGTGGGGCGGGCTGGGCCGGGCTGTGCTCTGGGAGGCTAGGCCCAGCTTCCCACTGCTGGGCTGCTCTCTGCGGGGCATGTAGACCCAGGGCTGTGTTCTGGGTGGCTAGCCCCAGCCACAGCCTGGAGCGCAGCCCTGGCTCCGTCCACCCCACAGAGCGCAGTGGAATGGGGGATATGGGAAGGCTGCAGCCACCATAAAATTCCCCATAGCCCCTGCCATCCAGCCCCTCTCCAATCTGGGTGCACACATTCACCTCCATGCCCTGCCACTGTTCTCCTACCCAGGGCAAAGCCACAGGTTGTCTGGGAGGCACAGGGAAGCTCAGTGAGCGGCGGGAGGGCATAGCCCCTGCTCATAGCACCTTCTGCCACCCATCTGGAGTGCAACCTGGCCTGGCCCTTCCTGCGCAGATCCAGGGGCACATGCCCTCTCAGAGCCTAACCCCCCCCAACCTCCCACGGAGGCCTGGACCCCCCTGCCCTGGCTGGGCAGCTTGTCCCAGCCCCAGTCCCAATCCCTCCCTCACTGTGGGGGTGTTGGAACTGCCCCCCCCATGCCCCTTCTCTCCCCCCTCTGCCCACCACAACAGACTTACCAGCTGAAAGCATTAGCTCAGTGTTGAGGACTGCTACCTGCTTAGTCTATGGCCAAATCTCCGGATCAGCACTGAATCTTTGGATCCAAATTGGCCAAATCAAATCAGGACAGTGACTTGAATCACCGAATCGAATCACTGTCCCTCTGAATCAGCTGAATCTGAAGCGAATACTTGCCACTTCACACAGGCCTAATGCTTGGCTATGTTATTCTGAAACCAGACAGAAGGCAGGGCAGCATAGGAGCTTAGGGTGCCTGTAGACATGTCGGATGCCTGCTCTGATGTGCCGTAATCGCATCAGATTTGGAGCAGACTCGACTAATTAGCATGCTTCAGCAGGCTTGGCATCTTGTGTGTTCAGCATCCCCATGCTTCAAAAACAGTGCCAGAGGCACTTTAACTAATGCTAGTTCAACAAGCTTTAGTTAAAGCACCCCCACTGCCATTTTGAAGTGCAGGACACTGAATATCTGAGATGCTGCAGGCACTTTAATTAGAGCGGCTCCCGAGAGCCACTCTAAAGCACCCTCCCTGCCGCAGCCCTGGAGCATGTGTAAAGATGCCCTTAGAAACAAACTGGTTCAGAGGCATAAGCTTTTGTAGGCAATAGATACTAAGTAGGCTATTGTTGCCTATGAAACCTTAGGCCTCTCTGAACCACTAAGGTGACCCCCTACTCTGGCTTCTGTAAGATAGGTTAAAATAGAAGCCCACAGTAGGATTTTATATTTCTTGAATATGTCAAAGGGAAAAAGAGACATTTGAAAATAACCAGAGAAATTGTCGACAAATAAATGTTGGACAATTGTGTTATGAACAAAATCCCAAGTGGCACCTCCTGAAAAGCATCCAAGCCAGCACAGAAATAATTAGGACGAAGTGTGAAAACAGCTTTATGCATTGGGCAAAAACATACACTTTTATTTAAACTGTTTCTAAGAAATCACTCAATTTCCCTATGGATCCAGGCAGTTGAAACAATAATAACTTTCACCTAAAGTATGTGATATGTCATGATGACCCAAGTAAAACAGGGTGTATCTGCATGTGCACATTTACTGTGCAGTAATTTAGGTTACTATGCAGTAACTGAAAATTACTGTGCCGTATGGTATGGGCACGCATCTATCTACGTGTGCAGTAAATATGGTGACTTATGCTGACTTGGGCGTAAATTTGATACCTGCATCATGCAAGTATCAAATTTACACCCACTTAGTTACTGTACAATAACACACATCTAGATGCCTTAATGCACAGTAACACTGCGTGTATGGACTTACTTGGGACTGGCTTTAGTTATTGCGCAGTAAATGCACATGTAGATGCACCCATAATGTGCCAGATATGTATGAACAGAAGGGTGTCATGACTACTGTTTTGGTGAAAGTATGTGTGTCTGTGAAGGACAGGCAGAAAGACAAGAGTAGCTGCGAAAGAAACAGGCAAAAAAAAGCCAATGGTAGTAAAAACAAAGCACTCAGATAGTACCCCTGAGAAAAGCTAAGAGCTTTTAGGCAGATCACTGGTTTGCACTTGTAAGCAAAGATACAGATTTCAGTTGTTCAAGGTTAAGAAGACTGTTTATCTACCCTTTTTCCCTCCAAAAGAACACTGCATCATTTATATGCATCATTGACCTATAATCAAATCCCCTACAATCCTGACTTTTGTACTTCCAACCTTTGTGTACATGCAACAAAAATACCAAGTCAGAATTTTTCAGTCGAATTTTTGTTCAAATATTCTAGTGCATTTAACCTTTTCAGTCCTTTATTTACTTTATTTGAATCTCCAGGAATTTGTAAGGCTAACAGCAGGTCAAGGTTTTTATCTGTCGTTATCAATTTATGTTCATGGAAAAAAACTCTCTCCCAAAATTGAACTTGAAAATGTGAGGTTGATTTATATGCAGGGCTGCAAGAAATAAATACCTGATTCTATCACTGATTTCTCCTCCATACAGGGGACCTCCATACATGGGAGGAAAACGTTCACAAAACAACTGGCAAGACCTCAAATTTTAGCTAACTGCTTGGGTCAGTAAAGGCTAACAGTATTTATGTAATATTTTTCAGCATAATCTATTTCCGTAACTATTCTAGGTGGAGTTAGGGTGCTGGTAATTATTGGGGTTTACCTCTGTAGTTTGTTGTAAGAATGGACCCTTAACCCAAAGTCTTGCATTTTAGTTTGCTGGGGAGTTCTATTTCTCCTTCTCAGATTGCTGAGATAGTACATACTCAAAAATTTTGCCTTCAGCCTTGAAGGTGTGTGTGTAGGAATTTCCATTCATACAAAATGATCTAGCATCTTCCCGAGAGGAACTGTTTTCCTGGGAGATTCAAAAGAGAGAACATGTCTGATGCAGCGGTCTTCAAGAAGTCCATAAAATACCTCTTTGGCTTGATTGCAGAATTTGGGGAATCTGAAAGCCTAAGTGCATTATTTTACAATGTGTGTGGGATTTCCCAAAAATGGTTATGTCACCAGTTCAGGACGCAGCATGTGCATAATCTTCTGTGTGGTGTGGCTCAGCATGGTGCTGCTGGCACAGTAATGGAAAGTATGGACTTCATGAAAGTAATATAACTGTAGCCCCATTTAAGGATTTTGGCCCGACAGACTTCACTGACCTTCTCTTAAGTGGCATTTAAGGTCTCAGAGCATCCTAATTTTACTTTCCTAATTTTGTTGCTTGGAGAAAACAATCTGTTTTAGGGTAATAAAATTTCCAAAGCGCCAGGTAAATGAAAGAGAATGGATGAAACTAAGCCATAAGTTTTCAAGACATGGCTCAAGCCCATAATTAGCCTTTGTCATTGGGAGCAGGTTCCATATTGTTTTACCCAAGCCCAAGGCTGATAGCAGCTTCTTGTGAGCAGGGGGTTGCTGAGAATTATATCAACCTTTTGTAACTGGATTCTTTTAAGAAATGGCAACCTTAAGTAAGATATTCCATATGGTCCACAGGCCAGAAACAGGAAGTGAACCATACTGACATTCATCTAAGGTATACATAACATTTATTTGGTTTAAAAGTTTCAGAGGTAGTGCCTGCAGCACTATATGCAAAAGCTGCTCACTGTAAAAGGCAGAACAGCCTGGGTGCTCTCTTGGACCATCCACATAATCCTTCACATCCTTGTCAGTTCCCTAGGCCACCTAGGAGAAAGCACTGGCTATACCATCCCGAGTGGTCTGCAACTGCCCTTGCCGATGTCTTTGCTTGACCAGACCTTCACCTACATCTAGTAACTGCAGACATGCAAATCAAAGATGACAAGGTCATGAAAAATATTATTTATCCTTTTTTCTGTTTCTCTGAAGAGAAGGATTCCTCCTAGTTCCATTAAGTATAAATGTGTGGATTGAAGATGTGTTTGGATCTCTCCTAGGGAAACGACACCATTAAAAATTTCCTAGATGTAAACCCCAAGTCTGCCTCTTAATTAGTGAAATAACTCCTCAGCTCTCACAGGCAGGGCTAGCCCACAATTTTTTTGAGGACCTCTGTAAGAAATAGTTTTGGGGCCCCCCCGACACGAAGAAGCCGGCGGTGGAGGGAAGGGGTAGCGAGCAGTTGGAAGTGAAACCGGCAGCATCAGTGGCGGGGGGCGGGGGATGGTGAGCGGCTGGATGTAGGGGGGCCCTTGGCTTCAGGACCCCCTGCGGGCACAGGTTTCACAGGATAGGACAGGGTGGCCCTGCTCACAGGAGACATTATTTGAGGTTGTCTATTATGAGCAGTATGAATTGATTGGTAATGACCTGCATCCTGAGATCTTCTGGTAAACTCACATGCTCTATGTTGGGGAATAAGCAGGGGAGAATATTAACTACCACAATAGTAAAATTTAAGAAGAAATTGTGGTGCAACTTTGAGGTGGTGAATAAAGAGATCATTATAGTTCCTGTACTTCCTTAAGACTACCCAAGTGAAGTTTACTGCTCTGAGCAATCTTCCTTACTCACGGTCAAAAACTGAAATGGATGGTCACGTCCTACACCAGCTAAATTGATTTTGCCGTTGAGACAAACTCTTGGTTGAGGCGGGGAGACAGCCCTTAAATTAAAGCCGAACAGCTACCTGCTACAATTTCCTGAAGCAGGATTAATGAAAAGCAATTCATTCCTGTGTCAACCTATGATTCGATTATCTGCTGGATTAGCCTAATGATTTAATAAATTGATGATCTGAGCTAATATCATAATTAACCCATTGATCAACTGATTCAGTTTCAATTGTGACCTTGACCTAATAACCATCTTGTTTTATTTTTAATTAGATTAGTGAAGTTATAGTAGTTTTGGCCTTTATGACAGGTTTGTTTAATCTTAATACATGTTTGATTATGCTTGCTCAGTGAAACCCTGAGAAAACATACAGATCCACTGTTTTGTTCCTTTCTGATTGCCACATAGGACCAGAACTAGGAGGAATAAGCTAAATTACCAAAGTTCCTCGAGGGCAACTTGGTCCTCTCCTTAAATAAAATGCTTTATCCCTCTCGTATCATTTTTTTTAAAAACATAAACCATATTGTATGTAATTTAAAGCAGAAAGAAAGTTTGTCCTGCTTAAAGGTGTTTATGCCAGGTTTCAGGCTATTATTTAGGATGGAGTTACAAATTCTATGAACATACTGACACAACCTTTCCTGAATTGACTGCACTAGCCAAGCAAAGCCACAGATAAATCTCATGACAAACTCAGGGCGTCACACCACTTACCATTCTGTGATGCTCTTGTGTGCTCTAATTACTGAGGTCTCAATGTCAATGGGATGATACCTCATCCCTCGCAATTCCATGGCTTCATCCAATGCACCCACAACATAAAGTGCATCATGCCGCTCTAGTTACAAAAAGGGGACAAGAAATTACCTTACTATGCAACATAAATTATAGGAATATGCACAGTCATCTATCGGTATATTAAAAGTGACATTATTGAGTATTCTGGAATATCAAGGGTGCTAATGTACTTGTAAACTTATATAAATACACTACTACCAGAATGGAAAATAAGGTGGAGGGTGGGTTCACAACTATTTTATGCCAAGTACAATGTACACCAAATGAAGGAGGGGTGGGTTTAGTCCAAAGACATCCTATTTTATGAAGTGTTCCTGAGGAGCAGACAGAAACTTGTTTTTTGGGTTTCACAGTCAGGTTTATTCTATTTATTTTCATCAGAAGGATAAAGCGTGAAACTGGCCCTTCTGGATTTGAACGTGCCCTTACAGCAGCTTTAAGTGTTTTACTGTGATGCTGAAAGCATCAAGTATTTAACCGTGATGCATATGTTGCAAGTCTGCTCCTAATACCTAATCACTGATTAAGACAAGCCATAGCCATCGACAAGCAATCCTTTTGTAGAACAATTCTTTTCAATTGTGTGGGGGGAAGGAGATTTCTTTGGGGATTTTAGACTTATAATAAAGCTACTCCATTTTATTCATGGAGGATATATATCATTTAATAAACTGAAGTTCAGATAAATGGTGATTTACATTAATTCAGAGATTTAAACGGAGAAATGTCGTATCGTGGCAATAAAGCACAACTGCATCAGCCAGAATAAAGACGTCTCCCAGGTGCTGTGTGAAATGGAGACTAGTCTCTCCGAAAAGGAGCTGAGAAATGGAGGAGAGGGGAGATTTAGTGATGGCTTCTTCATGGGGAGAGGTATTCTATTTGCAAATTATGACTAAAAAGTGCGATTACTATCCTTGTGGAATAATGTCTCCTGCTTCTCCTGGGACTATTTCTTAATGACATTTTCTTTGCTAAAAAAAAAAAAAAATCTAAAATGAGAAAATCCTACAAAATTGTTTCACAAGATTAAATGACTTTAGGAGATTGTATTATAAGAAAGTGGACAATATCCTTAATGCCTAGTAATTTAGTAATTATTAACATGTTTTCAGACTCCTGTCAAATTCAGCTTGACTCAATAGGTCCTATTCAAGAAGATTACCCTGGTTCTCATGGTGGCATTGCAAACACTGCTGATTCACTGGGCATGATGCTGGCAAACTCATCTACCATCTCAGCCAGCCTCTGCTCAGATTCCCAATTTTGCAACAGTCATAATAATTCAGATTATTTCAGCCTCATGAATGTTTATGCCCCATAGTATTTGTTTGCTTATATATACATGCCGGACAGGGAATGTCACTAGCATTTAGCAAGACCCAGTGCTTCCCTGACAGAAAACAAAATAATGCTATCTTGTACCTTTATTTCACAGATTCACAGAAGTTTAAGGCTGGAAGGGATCTTATGAAATCATCGGGTCCAGCCTCCCTGCTTTGGGCACAAAGGACCGCTGGGGTCAAATAACCCCAGCAACGTGTCTCCTTTTGTAGTTATAGCTTATATTAAGTTTTAAGGAGTTGCCCCTGAATCATTAACAAACTGGCTCCAAAACAAGAAGAAAATGATACTAGTAACTTCTTCAGAATAACTCTGCTGTAACAGTAGGAGTAATAAATGAAGGTGTCTTCTTCATGCAGTCCTACAACAACTCTGGTAAATGGTTTTTATAAGAATATTTTGGACCTTTCAAATGAAACCACTTGAGGCATGTCAAGAGGTCCCTTCCTCTCATAGCCTATGTCAACAGCATAGGAGAGCGGGGATGTAACAAAAGGAATAACCTAGCTGCCATGACTGGCAGGCTTCTTGATTCACCCTCTTGTTTCTTATTATCCATTTTGAAAATGCTCCTTCAGAGGGTTTTAGTCCCCACAGAATGGGGATATTTGATGTTAAGAGCCAGTACACACAGCAGGTCATGTCTGAAAAGCTTATACAGTATAATGATTTTTTATAGCTATGAACAAAGACAATTTAGGAAAGGAAATAGTATTTTTACCTCCATTGGCATCAGTCAGTTCTGTTCTTCTCAGAAACCCCAAATAGCCAGTCCGAGCCCAAACAGTTTGTGTGTCGCCAAAACTGAGTCTCGAATTAAAGTGATCTGACTGCAGAGATTCATCTCCATATATGGTAAAATACCCACTGGCATTATGGGCACTGTGAACCCATATCTACATGAAAAGTAATTATACTGTCATTAAAGTACCTATCCAAGGAGGAGCATTATTGACAACTTTTGCTGCTTATATTCTAGTCACAATTAGAAAGAATTAAGTATTTCTATACTGCCCTTTAACAAGCTGATTTCTGATACACATATCCCATTTCATGCTTATTTGGGGCCAAATCCTGCATCTGTGCATGGTCCCACTGAAGTCCAAGGGTGAGGCCCCACACTGCACCTCTTGAAGGTGCAGCACAGAAATGACAGTGCAGAGGTAGGGTCTGCCTAATCTTTGCAGAGGTCTCCTGCACTTGAGCTGCTTTGTGGCTTGCAGAGCATCTTGCATAAGGAAGCCAGTTCTGCAGACTTGACTAAGTTATTTCAGTCGTCTGGGATTCCCCTGGAGGTAACTGTCCTATCCAACATTTTCACAGCTCTATAGGTTTGCCCTTGATGTGCCCTCTCTTTCTCTTTCTTCTTTACATCCTGTCACGCCTTGTGATGAGAGGGTGTCCTCTGACATTAGTCTTACGATGTTTTCTGTAGCATCTGTGCTGGAGAAATTTGTCCCCAACTTATTTCAAGACTTTTAAAGAATGCTTATGCCAAGTAAAAGGGCTGGAAAATGTACGGGGACTTTTAGGGCAAGTGAGACAGGAGGACTTTGTCCCTAAATCAACCAATACTTCTTATTATTTACAAGACAATTTTCTTTTTCAAAACTTTAAAGTTAGCCTTGCAGCCATTGCAGGAGGTAGTGTAAGAAACACTAACCCACACAAGTTAACTTCAGTAAAAAAATAAATATGAAGGGGACATTGACAATACCTTTAATAAAATATGCTGAGCTCTACCATTAGCAAAGAGCATGGACATTTGGTGAACTCCGAAGGATTATAAATCTCAGGAGGTACACTTTTCTTGACCAGCTTCGTGGTTGAGACAGACTTAGCTTAAAGTTTTTAAATGCAGTGCTTTTTGCTTCAGGTGACCTGCACTGCATTTGAAAGCCTGTTTAAGTCCATCCCAACCATACAGCTGATCCAATAAAAGATACCACCCACAAAAATCTTTGCCTCTGGCATATTACCTGGACCATCCTAGCTGCACCATCATGTCAATGCTGCCAAGAGGCACACTATCATTTTAAACAGGACCAAAAAAATTCTTCATGTTGTTTAATGAAATCTTTATTTGCCCAGTGACAATAAAACATTTGATGTTCAATTTTACTATTCCATCAACATAAAATAAGCAGGAAACATCCAGCTAAATGAGATTTATGAGAATATTTTGGTCCAGCAGAGCATAGCAATCACAAGCATAATATGTTGCTGCAGTAATACTATTCAATAAAGAAACACTTTTCATGTAAGGTTTTATCAGAAGTAATGAGATAATTAAAAAATAGAAAATGTGAAGAGGAACAGCAGGTGTACTCTTCTAATTTTCAAGCGTGACAAGAGAAGGTTCTTAATAGCGATAGAAGTTTTGTGGGGTAATTTCATACCATAGGAAGTTGCATGCTGTATAAAATGTCCTTAACCTGGAATTTTTTATATTTATTTTGGGAAGATACAAATATAGAAGGAAAAGGTTTTTATTTTTATAATGTAATGCAGAACAGACTAAGGAACAATTATGATGACTCACCTCACCAAGATGAGAGTCTCCTAAGGGTCCCTTTGTTTCTGGATTAGCAATAATGATGCGAACTCCAGGGAGGATCTATTGGAAGGCAAAAATGAGTCATATATCATGAAAAACAGATGAAGCATATATCTGTTTACGCAACCATATAATGATATTTGTCCCCAGAGCCTGTTAGATGACTCTCTGAGAAATCTTTAAAAAATTAAGTAACTATCTTACTTAACAAATGAAAATAGCCACTTGTGATAAATTATCTAATTGGAGTCTGTTACACATTATTATCAGTACAATTTTTGAGAAAAATCCCTTATCTTCTCTATCAGTTGAGAGAATTCAGCTATGGAATAAACTTCCATGAGCTCAGGTGATCCAATACGGCCATTTTATGAAGCACTGGAAAACTACCTTTTTTTAAAAAAAAAGTCTTCCTACCATATGAAATATACTCAAAGCATAGAGATTCATTTCCACTGCAAAAGTTTTCCAACAAGAAAATGGAATAATACATTATAGAAAAATAAGTACCAAACCCTCTAGCCCCAAAAGAGATTTCACTTTGAAAAGAAAAAGAAAAGAAGCAGCAAATGCCTCATAAATTCTAGTAAGGGTTTTGCTATTGCTGGTGGTTTTATAGGCACCCAAGGCTCAATCCACTTCGGTTTAGAGACACCTAAACGGAATATAGACAGAATTTAAGTTTCAAAGGGTTAGGCTTTCTTCCACATGCCACCAAATTCAGTAGGTCCCAGCAGCGATCACTGGGTTCAATAAAGATAGCCAGGCATGAAGAAGAAGAATTAAACAACCATTTTTTATTACTACAGCCTTCAAGTTCAGGCAACGCCTCCACTTGGAACTACCATGTTCCCAGTGCATCTAGACTTGGGCTTTTGAGCATACCAAGAAATAATTAAGTTTGATCACCTAATTGCTTTCCCTCTAACTCGCTCCACTGTGATTCAGTTTGGTGCTGGAGGGACTTGGCACAGTATGCATGCTTTAAGGACACCTCACTTGCATCACCCATGCTGAATTCAGTTCAAATTCAGCATGGCCACCTTTGTCCAACAGACTAATGGTTTGAGCACTCACCCAGGAGAGGGAATGCATGGTTCTAGGCCCTCACTCAGACTCACACATCCCACCTCCCATAGCACTATCCTAATCAGGAAGCTATAGAAGTGAGTAGGGAAGTTCAGCTCTTGTCGACATTGGGTCACTGGGCAGCCGAGAACGCAAATCCGGGGGCCAGAAGGAGAATAAACAAAGGGAAGTCTGCCTCTGCCCACTGGTTGTAGCCCTCCCATGCTAAGGAGGAGGTTAGGTTCAGGTCCCAGCTTCCAGGACACGTTATACATTTTACACTTGATAGTCATACATTAAAAAAAGAAATTTCCCTGGGAACATAAGGATCCTCGGTGCCTAATTGAATTGCTGTCCTGCAGTGAGCATCTGGAGCAGTGGTTCTCACCTACAGTGCCCTGAGAACTGGAGATGAGAACCAGGGATTCTGCACTGGGGTGCCACGTTGCTGGTGCCACTCCCACGGGGGGATCAAATGGCCTGTTTCAAGGAGGCACACTGGAGACAAACCGAGAAGTGGCTGCAGCAGAAAGGCACCTCATTACATTATGCTGGAAGGTGCACTGTTTCTTCTGCAGCTCTTCATGGTTCGGCTCCAACATGCCTCTTGGACACAGAGGTGCAGGGCAGTTCTACCTTCTGGCAGTGGCTTCGATCTCCAGACAGCCACCCCCATGAGGTGACACTGCTTCACATCACTATTTCTAGGAGGCTGTCAGAGCTGATCTGGGAGCAGAAAAGACCCTGCCTGTCTCCATACATTTCTGCTGCAGCTCTGACATGCCTCCTCCAAACAGAGGCGCATGAAACAGTTCCACCTGCCTTGCCGGCCTCTGCTTCCAGGAGGTGCAGGGTCAGACCGGGAAGGCCTGTGGCAAGAGCATGTGATTTGCCAGATCTGCTTCTGGCTCTAGCTCTGCAGGAGCCATGCAGTACAGTTCTATCTGTCTGTGGAAATGGGGCAAATATAATGAAAACAACCTAATGAACTAATAATAAATTCATAATATCATTTTTAAATGTGGTGCTGCTGTATTTTGAAAAGTCAAGGAGGGGTGCCTTGAATCTAAAAAGGTTGAGAACCACTGGACCAGAGCTTGAGTGTCAGGATACTTAATATAAACCCCTCCCAAACCAATTTTTTAAAAGAATTAATATAGATGATGGGTTCAGTTTCTCTCACAATACTTACTTTTCCTGATTCCATTAAGGGCAAACTATGAGGCGATCCTCTTTCTACTAAACGAACTCTGAAATGGAATAAAAAAGCTGAGACTTAATGACAAAACAGCAACTACTGGTTAAAAGACATGGTTATAGCAGGTAGTTTATAACTAACCATTACCCACCAGTTTGCCCCCATTATGTATCTTCAGCAGAGAGGGTTTGACAAACATTTCAATAAACAACACGTTGGTTTAATGGAAAAGAAGTCTGGTTATACTCTAGGAGCGACCTTTATTCCAGGTGAGACATTTATGCTGGAAGGTGCACTGTTTCTGCTGCAGCTCTTTCTTCCTGTAAACGTTACATTCCTTGGCAAGTGACTCATTTTCCCACTCCAGTCACCTGGGAGCTCTGCTTTCAGAGGAGCAGTGGCTGGTAGGTGGAATTCCCTTCCTTACCCTTGCAGAGTACTGCAGTGGTCTGCTTTGTGATGTACGAAAAGGCTCAGCCTACAGAGCAAACACCTGCTGAAGAAGTCTTGAGCATGAATGTACACTTAAGGAGGCTGAGTGTAGTCCCTAACAAGCCAACTAAACTTTAAACTCTTTTGTGTGGCAGAGTAAAGGGGCTGTAGACTAGGGAAAATCATGGCTGAGCTTCTCTTTTTGTGATTCCTCATTAGGTCCCTTGACAGGAGGTGAGCTACCCGCTCTTCAGCTTGCTCCATATAGCCTGCCCTGCCTCAATAGTGTATGAACAAAGAAAGAAAGAGCTCAGCATATAGTCTTACTAGAAGAAAAGTAAAGCTTGGAAAGTTCAGCTGTTGCAGGGAAAGGAGGGAGCAGGGGAGGAGACTGCTAACTGTTACTGCAATAAAAATCACCTGTCAAAAGCTAGGATTGCAACGCACAAGGCAGGGGAGCTGAATTGTTGCTTTGTTCGCAGCCCTGGAAGTCGAGAATCGGCTGTTCAGGTGGAAGGGGCACAGCAGGACCCTGGAGGCCTGTCTGGTATTTAGAACAAGTGAGATGCAGTTCAAGTGCTTTCAGCTGGAGCACAGGGAAAAGTTCTGAAATTCAGTCCCTCTATCCAAGCCTTTGTCACTTTGAAGTTAAACGACTATAGTGTGCCCTGCTTGGAGCTATACCTGGAGACTGTAATTCTGGAGACTGTGTAGCTGAAATTATGCAGGTGCAGCGCGTACTCTTAAGAAGCTGTGGGTTGAGCAAAATACATTTTCCATCATTCACCTGAGCCGCCAGGTGGTTTCTATTGTGCTTTTTTAACCTAAAACAGACTAATTGCTGTAATGTGGTTCTCAACGAGAGAAACCTGCTCTCCCAGAACACTGCTGCAGTTGCAGCAATTGAATTACTATGAGGGAAATACAGCACTGCCTAGTGGGAGGGTACTAGCCTCTGTTTCTCCATCATATCCTTTATTACTTCTACTTAAATGTTAAGACCTTTGGGTATAAATTTGTCTAATACCTAACAGAATGGATTTCCAGCTTAGTTGAGAGCTGTAGGCATGACTGTACTTTGTAACTACTGCAACACTAACACACATTAAAAACACAGATAAGGCCTTTCCTTTATCTCCAGTAAACTATTATACAAATTTTGCAAAGTGCACTCTTCAGAGCCACCGCTAATCTACTACCTGTAACACCTCTGAGGAACTCAGAGGGTGTTAAGTGATAATCAAATTAAGGGTTTATCAGTGCCATGCAGAGGTACTGGAGGCAAGACAGCCCCCTTAGAAAGCTGCATTGCCAGGCTGCCATATGCTGCTTCTTAGCTGTGCTATTTAGCCTGGGCAAAGCACAGTATTAATACAGTGATAGCACTTCTGGTACCCAGCACAGCCTACATCCTCACAGCTTTGCATTGTGCCATGTAGTTATACCTACCATATAAATGAATAAAAATAAACCACCACCAATATGCATTACAGGAGAGGTTATATCTCACATTAAAAACCCTTTGAACTGCCTAGGAACCTCTTAGTTGTCTGCTACGCTGTTTTGCAAAGGAAAACAAATCCATATCCAATGCATGATAGTTTCAGGTCTGACAGAACCATAATAGGGGTCTCACAATTTATTATTAAATAGGCAGAGCTTTTGATTTGCTAAAAATAACCACCAGAAACACTAAAGACCACTCTATACAGACTGCCTAGGTAAGATTTTCTTAGAGCAGTTCCAGTTTTCATCCAGATTTAAGCTTCCCACTCCTGCCACTATGCTACATTTCAAATATTGATGGATAATTCTCAGTTTGAGGTGAAACAATTCCTACCCCCTCAATTCAGATACAGGTAGCAAATATTTCCTGACAGTGAATAGTAAATGCAGTACGTGTAGATGTTTGCAATTTCTGACTTATCTATGGTGTCAGACTAAGTACAAACACTTGTTCAGGCTATTATATTAACAAACATTTTATTTAGCACAGCCAGATATCTTAACACCCACTCCACTATTTGTGCAATACTTAGGATCATAGGAAAGCAAGGCTGGAAGGGAGCTCACAAAGTCATCAAGTCCAGCCCCCTGCTCAAGACAGGACTACACCATCCCAGCCACATGTCTGTCTAACCTACTTTTGAAAGCTTCCAAGGATGGAGATTCCACAACTCCTGGGTAGCCTGTTTCAATGCCTGAGCACTCTCATAGTCAGAAAGTTACTCCTAATCTCCAACCTGAATTTCTCCTGCTGAAGCCTGAGGCCGCTGCTCCCAGTTGTATCCTGTAAGGCCACAAAGAAAACCCATCTCCATCCCCGCTGTAATCACTCTTCAGGTATTTGAAGACTCTTATGAGATCCCACCCTCAGATTTCTCTTCTCCAACTAAATAACCCTAGGTCTTTCTTCATAAATTAAGCTCCCCAGGGCTGTGATCATTTCTGTCCATGTCCTTCTTGAAGTGTGGGGCCCAAAACTGGACACAGCTCTCCGGGTGAGACTTCACCAGTGCTGAATAGAGCAGAACAATCACTTCCCTTGATTTGCAAGAGGCACGCCTGTCAAGACAACCCAGGATGCTGATGGGGTTTTTTGTTTTTGTTTTTTCTGCAACAATAGCATACTGTCAGCTCTACCATATGGGCCACCATAACCCCCAGGTCCTTCTCTGCAATACTGAAATTACACCCTAGCCAGTCATTCTCCACTCTGTATTTGTGTATGCGGTTATTCTGTCCCAAGTGTAGGACTTTATACCTGTCCTTGTTGAATCTCATTCAATTTATTGTAGACCATTTCTCCAGTCTATCCAAGTTATTCTGGAGATCCTAGCCCTACCGGCTGGAATATCTGCAAGATGGTGTCCATCCAAATTGGTGTCATCCACAAAGTTAAGTGTGTACTTGATCCCGTTATCCAAATAAAGATATTAAACAATAACAGACCCAGGGCAAATCCAGGATTTGATACCTCCTCCCGACTAGACTCATTATTCACTGAGTATGACAATCCAATCAGTTATCTATCCACCTTACAGTACTTTCATCTAGTTTGTATTTTCTTAGTTTGTTAACGAGAATGTCACGGAAAACGGTGTCAAAAGCCTTGCTCAAGTCGAGAGATATCATTATTCACTGTTCTCCCCTCATCCACAGAGCCTGTCACCTTATCATAGAAGGAAATCCGGTTGGTAAAGCATGAAGATGAATCCATGCTGGCTACTCCTGAACACCTAGCTCTCCTTTAGGTGCTCAACAATAGATCCCACAAGGCCCTGCTCCCAGCCTGTCCCCAGCCCCTGTGCCACGCTTGGGGAGTGGGGTTGGGACCTCTCTGCTGCCAGGGAAGGGGGACATTGTCCCCACCCAGGCATGCAAAGCAGGGGCTGGGGAACTTGTTCCCTGCCTAGCTCTGTGCACACAGAGCTGGTGGAGGGACAGGCTGGGGAGCTTGTTCTCCCAGCTCCATGTTTGCGATGCTGAGCAGGAAATAACACTCCCTAGCCCCCGCTAGCATGGAGCATCCAGCGCCAGCTCCCTGACTGCAGTGCCACTGCTGGAAGACCCTCCTCTCCCAGCCTGAGCTCTACAGTCATGGTGGCGGGCTGGGAGATTGTTATCCCAGCTCCCTGCTCCCAGGTCGCAATGGCAGAGCGGGGGCTGGGAGATAAGCTCCCTGATCGCAATCTGGGAGCAGAGGGCCTGGAGATCCCTGCTGCCAGGGCAGGGGGATACAATCCCTGCCTGAGCTCCTGTGGCAGAGCCCACCCCAGCAGCAGGCAGCTCCCAGGGGCTGGGAGCTATCTCCTGCTTCCTAGTGGATGGCTGACTGGAAGCAGCTTTTGCGCCTGGTCAGGCGTCTACATGAGTGTTACGGTGCCGATACTAATCGGCATCCCGAGCGAATCTGCAAGTAGGATTTGCAAGTAGAAAATTCGCAAGTAGCAAATTTACTCGGGATTAGGGGGGCTTACTGCAAAGTAAGCATGTGTGCATGCTTACTTCACTCTAAACTATGCTAATGAGAAGTTAAGCATCTCATGTAGCTGTGCCTATTATGACCAAAGTTACCTTGCACCTTCACACTTTCAACCAATTCCTCCACGTGTGAGCAGTATGTCAAAAAGAGCTTTCCCCCTTCATTGGCCCCTCTACCATTTGAGCAAAGCATCCACACCAGAAGACAGACGGGTGACCCAGGCTGACCTGGACAGGCTCAGCAAATGGGCAGACGAGAACCTGATGGTGTTTAACACTGAAAAATGCAAGGTTCTCCACCTTGGGAGGAAAA
>NW_017728886.1:17852320-17890229 GCF_001723895.1 Crocodylus porosus
GAGGTGGTTCAAGCACCTACATTGAACACCTTCAAGAGCAAATTGGATGCTTATCTTGCTGGGATCCTATGACCCCAGCTGACTTTGGGTGGGGGGCTGGACTCAGTGATCTTCCAAGGTCCCTTCCAGCCCTAATGTCTATGAGTCAAAAAAAATATTCCCAGCACACTCCAGGAATTTCCTAGACTGCTTGTGTACTGCTGTGCTTCCCTCCCAGCAAATGTCGTGATAATTAAAGCCCCCCATGAGAACCATATCCAAAGATTTGGAAATGTCACTTACTTAAAGAAGGCCTCATCCACCACCTCCTCTTGATTTGGAGGCCTGTAGCAAAGACCCACCATAACATCTCCTCTGCTGCTCTCTTCTCTGACCTTACCCAGAAGCTTTCAAAAGGCCTACCTTCCACTTAGTACTGCATCTCTGAACAAGTGTACATTGCTTTTATATATAGGACAACACTTCCTCCTTTTTTCCTCTTGCCGATCCTTCCTGAACAAGCTATTACCATCTATGACTGTGAACTATCCCACCACATCTCTGTAATCTCAATTACATCATAATTCCTAATTTAGCTTGTTAATGGTGGTTAACTAGGACCACCAATTCCTCTCGTTTGTTCCCCATACTTCTTGCATTAGTGTATAAACATTTCAGGTATCTAACAGTCTCCCTTATCCTGTCCCTGAGAACATTGCTAAGTTTTCCATTATTGCTTTCTCTTACTATATTTTTATCCAGGTCTCCAGGCTCTGGGCTTTTGTCTCCATCCCCTGGTGAACCTTGTTAAAGACCTTATTCTGATTGTTCCTTAATTGCTGCTTGATACTACTTCTATTACTGAATGTAGATTTCCTTTGAATTCTTCTACCTTCTACCTTATAGTAAAAGGTGAAAGAATGAGGATATGGCCACAGCATTATATTTTTTTCCTAAATTAAAACTGAATGTTTTCTTTGGACACATTGGGCACTTTTACACACTTTCTGATTAGAATCCGTTGGAGCAGATTTGATGAATCCAGTGTCCTGCAGCACCTTGTGTATTCAGAGTCCTTGCATTTCAAAGTGGCAGTGGGGGTGCAGCTCCCGAGTGCTGCTCTAATTAAAACATCCCCCCACAACCCCAGAGCATGTGCATTATATGGACATTTTTTATGGCTAGCATGCTGACTATAAATGAAAGTT
The DNA here is from genome assembly GCF_001723895.1 of Crocodylus porosus. Classification (NCBI taxonomy): domain Eukaryota; kingdom Metazoa; phylum Chordata; order Crocodylia; family Crocodylidae; genus Crocodylus; species Crocodylus porosus. Next base: position 17,853,508 of record NW_017728886.1, read on the forward strand.
GGAATTCTCAATAGCCCTTTTAATGGTCAGAAACTCCTCCCTATATAATTGTTTACAAACTCTGGATACATTATAGTTACCAAATAAAAGAGGTCATTTTAAAATTACAGCAATCTATACCCGTAAGAGCATCGTGTAAAGTGACCAGGAAGGTAAAATGTTCTTAAAAATAAATGACTTTAACATTTTTAGTAGTGTTGAAGTGATAATGTATCTCTGATGATCCAAGAATGGTGTGGGAGGCAAGAAAACCCTGAAGACCTTAAAATAGAATGTGCTGTATATGAAAATTGGTCTTAAGTCTATTGTAACTGTGCAGTTCATCCAACAGAAAAAAATGTAACCCCCAAAAATCCGTGTCTATTAGTGTTTTTGGTAATTCTATTAAAAATATTTTCTGCAGGCAAGAGAGGTATATATCAGGTTTATCTAATCACTTAGAGATGTTACTCATCTCCATTTCCTCCATGTCATTAACATATGCCTCAGTGAAATGTCATTACATTCCCAGCCCACTTAAAACTGTTACATTTACCTGAATTTATAAATTTGCTATTATATTTCCAGGTATAGAATCTAATTATTCCAGATTTGTCTTGAATTTGTTCCCCCTCCCACTACTACAGCAAGGAAAATAAATCTGGGAGGGTCAGGTGGCACCCTTGTCCCCCCAACTTCTTCCCCCTGCAGCCCCTTCCCCCTCCCTTTACTGTCAGACTCTGATCTTCCTGAGCATGTGGAAGTGAAGGGCAAGTTTGAAAATTACTTGGAAATAAACATGCCTGTAGTAATTTTCATAAAGGCAAATTCCTACAGCTATACATAGACTTAGTTCATCCAGAATTGATACATTTTACCTTTTTTGAAACTGCTGAAATTTTTAGCACAGATACTTCATAAACACACTTTTAAGCAGCACTTTTGTACTTACTTACACATTTTTTTTTAATATATTTTGTACTCCAGGTCAAATTAGCCAAATCATATCGACTGAGCAGAACTAATTGTTCCAGAAACCATGCTGATTGAACAAGCAGAACTCAATTGTTCTAAACACGACATACGGTGCTACAATCAGCAAGCATCCTCCATCCCAGACCTATCATCCTGGGACTTCAGGTACTCCCAAATCCACTGGCAGGCATTCTATATGCAAGCCCAAGCCTGGACATCTTGAGGTTTGGATGCTCCCAGACACTACAGGCAGGCATCCTACATCCCAGACTCTTTAGTCCAGGACTTCAGATACTCCCTATACTCAATCTTAATCCATAAGAGGCCAAAAAACCTTACATATACATAGTGCAAATGATATATAATTGTAGTCCAAAGCCAACAGGCTCATTATTTACTGGACCGGGCCCCAAAAGAGTCAACAGCATTTCAAGCCATGGTGACCCCCCCATCTCAGCACTGCTCTGTAGGTGTGTGTACTCCAGATACCCACCAACACAAGATCTATGTGTTATTTTGCCTCCCACTCACAATAGGAACTCTTGTCACAAGTCCTGGGATCATCTAACCGTTTATATGCAGATGAGGTGCAGGGCTGCCTGGTCCAGCTCCACCTCATGGAAGATGGGGCCACAATAATCACATGCAACAGGCTGACAGACAGAGTTGAAAAAGAATCAGCACTGAGGGGGACTCAGCACAATGGGCATTATATCATATTCAGATGGGCTGCATTAACCTATTCATGCGATAGATTTCCATCAGCATGTTTTCCCAATAGGAGCCATGTATTTTACAGTCATGCTCAATATTGGCTGCATTCAATCAACTTCATAGTTGCTTTCCATTCCTATGCTGATCCTGGAGCAGTCTGAGTCACAGATTCCCAGAGAAGTGGGGCTGGAAGGGACCTCCAGAGGTCATCTAGTCCAAGCCCCAGCCTGAAGCAGGATCACCCCTATGAAAAACCATCCTGTACAATTATAATCTAAACTCTGCAAAAGATCATCCTCAACCCTGACAATGAAGACCTAACAGCCTAACCTGCCACAGGTAAAATAGGGGATCCACAGCAGCCAATATCTTGTTTTTATAAAATGTTGTCAATATACACTCAAGAGGTCCCAGGTAGAAGGCCAGACACCCCCACTACAGTGGAAGGCAACCCCGCCCCCCCCGCAGTCCACACCAATGTCACCATGGGGTACAATTCCTTCTTGATTCCAAATACAGCAATCAGTCTGACCTTGAGTGGAGGGGCAAGACCCTCTAGCCAGGAACCTCCAGCTTTGCTCCTAGCAGGAGAATAAGCACACCCCATTTCAAGTCCCCTGCCTTAGCTGTAGCCAGCACCCAATGCCTCTGGAGAGGTTTAAAAACACCCTGACACGTATAGCAGAAAAAAGGGAGAGGAGCACGAGCAACCAACAAAGCCTAAAAGCATGGGAAATATCCATGGTAAAAAATAAGCATTGCTACCCCTAGATCATCCCTGGCCAGCAGCCGTGCAACCTCTTCTTGAACACCTCCAGAGCTGGGGAGTCCACAACTTCCCCAGTCCGCCTATTCCACTGCCTCACTATTCTCACAGTGAAGAGGTTTTCCCCGATCCAATCTAAATTTACACTGCTGCAACTTCAAGCCATTGGTCTACATCCTCTCCTCTGCAGCAAGAGAGAAAAGGTGCTTTCCCTCTTCTTTATGGCAGCCCTTCAAGTATTTGAAGGCTGCTATCATGTCCCCTCTTAAACACCTTTTCTGCAAGCCGAACATGCCTGGCTTCTTCAACCTCTATTCCCATGACTTGCCATTCAACCCTTTAGTCATCTTTGTTTCTTCCTCTGAACCCCTCTAACTTCTTTATATCCTCTTTTAAAATGTGGAGCCCAGAACTGCACACAGTACTCCAGATGAGGCCTAACAAGTGCCAAGTGGCACTATCACCTCCCATGCCTTTCACCTAATGCTTCTATTGACGCAGCCCAAAACTGCATTTGCCTTTTGTGCAACGGCATCACACTACAGACTCATATTAAGTCTGTGGTCTACCAAGACTCCCAAGTCTTTTTCCACAGAGCTGCCATCCAGCCAGATGTCCCCCATTTTGTATTTGTATTTTTGAATATTTCTCCTTAGGTGTAGCACCTTGCATTTGTCTGCATTGAACTACATCCTGTTAGCTCTAGCCCAACTTTCCAATCTGTTAAGATCCTTCTGAATTGCACTTGAATTCTCCAATGTGTTCACAATCCTCCCCAGTTTTGTGTTGCATTTTTTTAGAATGAAGATTTTTCAGAGGGGCACTACGTTGGCCGTTTTCCAGTCCTCTGGTACCTGGCCTGTCTCCCACAACTTCATGAAGATCATGGCCGAGGGCTCTGAGATCTCCTCTGCCAGTCCCTTCAGGACCCTGGGATGAAGCTCATGTAGCTATGCTAACTTGAATTCATTCAGACCCAACAAAGCTCTCCATTTTCTTCAGTACAGCTAGATACATAAGCCAGGAACCTGAGGGTATCATATCAAAGAGCCTACAGACACCCACCAATGACAAGTTTCCATCTCATTGCTTTCCCCAGAACGTTTACATGATACGGTCTCCCACAGCATTCTCCCAAGCAAGCTAAGGAAGTACGGGTTGGATAAATGGACTGTAAAGTGGACAGAAACTGGCTGGAGCATTGGGCTCAGAGTACTAATCAATGGCTCAATGTCTAGTTGGCAGCCAGTATCAAGTGGAGCGCCCCAGGGGTCGCTCCTGGGACCCGTTTTTTTCAATGTCTCGATCAATAACCTGAAAGCCAGCATAGAGTGCACCCTCAGCAAGTTTGCAGATGACACCAAGCTGAGGCAAGGTAGTAGATATGCTGGAGGTAGGGCTAGGATTCAGAGTGACCTAAACAAATTGGAGGACTGGGCCAAAAGAAATCTCATGAGGTTCAATAAGGACAAGCACAAAGTCCTGCGCTTGGGAAAGAACAATCCCATGCACCAGTACAGGCTGGGGGCTGACTGGCTGGGCAGCAGCTCTGCAGAAAAGGACCTAGGGGGGTACAGTAGACAATAAGCTGCATATGGGCCAGCAGTGTGCCCTTGTTGCCAAGAAGGCTAATGGCATACTTACCTGCATTGGTAGGTATGTTGCCAGTAGATCACTTGAAGCAATTACTCCCCTTTATTCAGCACTGGTGAGGCCACATCTAGAGTACTGTATTCAGTTTTGGGCCCCCACTACAGAAAGGATTTGGACAAATTGCAGAAAGTGCAGTGGAGGGTGACAGTGCAGTGAGGGGGCTTGGGGATATGATTTCTGAGGAAAGACTGAGGGAACTTGGCTTATTTAGTCTAGAGAAGAGGAAACAGAGAGGACTTAATAGCAGCCTTCAACTACCTGAAAGGAGGTTTGAAAGAAGATGGAGCTGGACCGTTCGCAGTGGTGGCAGATGAGAGAACAAGGAGCAACGGTCTCAAGCTGCAGCAAGGGAAGTCTAGGTTAGATATTGGGAAGAATTTTCTCACCAGGAGGGTAGTAAAACACTGGAACTGGTTACCCAGAGAGGTGGTGGAAGCTCTGTCCTTGAAGGTTTTCAAAACTTGGCTAGAAAAAGGCTTGGCTGGGGTGATCTAGTCGGGGATGGTCCTGCGTTGAGCAGGGGGTTGGACTAGATGACCTCCCGAGGTCCCTTCCAGCCCTCATTTTCTATGATTCTATGATTTTTGTAAAGCCTTCCTATGGCTGCCCCTCTTACTTCTTTACTTTAATAATTCTTGTCTTCCATTTTGTTCCTATTCTTCCTATCTGATTCTTTTAATTCAACTTTTTTTTTTTTAATTTCTTGCCCTCACATCTGAGTTTACTGAGCATATCAGAATCCTGAAAGTTTTTTCAGTTTCTGATTCTGTTAAAATCCTGCTGGATGGTTTTTTTCTTTCTCAATTTCAAACTTAGATTAATTAAAACCTTTTATTTCATGTTGCCAGTTTACTTTCTTCCAATTTTATAGCTATAAACTGCTAAAGACAATTTTAGGTCAGTATTTTTATGAATGTTGATCTGTGGAAGTACACTATAATTATTGACTAAGTGTTTAAAGTCTAAAACAATCTTTTCGATGCTAATACTGAAACAGTTTTGATTCTTTAGCTTCTGATGTAGCAAGTTCTCAGGCACATGCATCATTTTAAGGGCACAAGTAGTCCTATTTACTTCACATGAAAATTCAGTTGCATGAAGTCAAGCATCTGTTCTCAAATGTTTACAGTATCGGGGCCCCGATTTTCCATATTTTTTTTTCACCTATGGTAAAAGTATAAAATTCAAGGAAGAGACCTCACTATTAGTGGCATTAAAAAACAATCAACCAAACAGAAAGCCCCCCCAAAACGAAGTGCTCAGCATTTACAAATTATTTTGTTATATATTTTAAGTTACAATAGCCACAGGTTCATGTTAGTTCTTCCTCACTCCAAATTAACACCATGATTTAAAAAGGATAAGAGATTTCAATTATTCCACTACAACACATGGCACAGAAGTGTCTAAAAAGTTGTTTACTCTCTCTTTCTTCAGGCACTATCATTATTATCACAGCACGGCAAATAGGTTTAGTAACATGAGCAGCCCTTGTACAGCACAGTCTGGGTTACACTTCTCAAACTAATGTTTCTACAACAGCTCATCAATGGAAGAATCAGTTACTATATGAGCAGATGAACTCATCTCTTTTCAGTTTATAATAACCAGGGTAGTTCTCTCTCCAAATATTTATACTCCCAAGATATTTATGAAATATCATAAATATTCATAATATTTATGAAGTAGCAGGAAAGGTTAATGTGGCAGCACAGCCACAAGTAATTAGGCCTCACAGTGATTCTATCTGGAAATAGTGTCATTTCTTTAAAACTTAATTTCTACTGGCAGGTACTGTCAAAGAAACAGACTTGGTCTTTATAATTAACCTATTAAAGAACAACTCTAAAGCTCTTGATGGGTTTGAATTTCTAGTTCAAATTCAGGGAGCTGCCTATATATTCCAAGTTAAAATAAAAGATCTTGAAAGGGGGCTGTAGTACGGATACATTTTAAAATACAGATTTTTTTTTCTCACTTACACTTGTAATCACACAGTAGGAAGATCAATTTGGAGAATGAAATGAGCAAGCATGACATTATAGCCCTGCTTTTCGACCGTGAAACAGGAAAGTAGTTACCATTATATAACTTCTTCCTTCCCTCCCTTCCCATCCTCATTTCTAGTCTCCTTTTCCCCTACAGGTCTCTCAGCCAGGGCTGGATCCAAGGGGACTGCACTGGTGCAGTCACACCCCACTTTGATTTCTGCTTCACCCCAAATTTAAAGACAATTGCCTGGAAGTGGAAGCAGCATTTTTATTCAGGCAGCAGTGAGGGAGTTAATTAACTTCATGGCTCATTAAAATATACATAATTCTTTCTAAACCAGGGGTGGGCAATGCCAAAAAGTGCCAAAGGGAAGAGTGCCAAAAATACACACAACCAGAACTTGTAAGACACTGGCATGCCAGGAGCACAAGAGGCTCAATCCTTGTTATAGCAGTGCAGCCCCAGACCCTTCCCTGTTGTCCTGCCTCAAGGCCCATGTGCCAACCAAAATGCCTTCATGTGCCATGCTCTGGCACCCATGCTGTGGATTGCCTTCCCCGTTCTAAACTCTTCATTCCACATGTGTTACTGACCCTCTCTTCTGTTCAGTGGTCTTGATGGTCTACTAATCAAGCTTTATCCTGCAATTCTGCTGAATGTTAGCTGCTCCCGGTAATGTAGCTCGTATCTCATGGCCCGCAGGATGGAATGACACTTGTTTCTGCATCAAACTTAAACTGAAAAATTTAAATCTAGGCCCCAAGCATATTAGTAAAGCTTCTAATTTCTTTTTACCTGGAGAAAAATGTTTTGTGTTATATGTTATGATGCACTTTACTATGTGCACCTCACTTTTCAAAATCCTAGATTTGCCCATGGTGTCAGTGATGAAAAATCTACCAAGATGCATTTTGTAGCTTGCTAGTATCCCCACCAATTTCAATCACAGACGCAGAGAATTTGTCAGAGAAGCTGTTAAGTATTGTGCTGAACTAAACTAAAGGTCTTGGGTGCTTGGTGTAGTTACTACTAATCACTGATGCTCTACCGCTAGTGGGAAAAGCATTCCTACACTACTCTGTAATTACATGGAGACAGCCTTTAGATAATATTATTCTGAAATAGACTTAGTTAGCCCTATAGTCTTTTCCCCCCTATCTCCCAATCAAAGAAAAAGTATTCCATGAAGTAAATTTCTTATGCTTTGTCTAATCTTGTTTAAAATGTCTGCAATGACTGGGCTTCTTCCACTTCACTTAAAGACTGTTCCTTAGTCTAATATATTTAATTCTCAGAAAGTTTTACGTATGATATTTGGCATAAAATAATATTCCTTTTTTTCTGCCTTCTAGCTTATTATGCCTCGTTGCACCTCTGTATACAACAGGGGTGGGCAAAATGGCGGATCTGGCTGGTGGCCAGACTTCATTTGCCAGCAGCCCTTGCCCAAGCCACTGTACTCTGTTTCTGCAGAGAACTCAGGAGCAGCAGCACTGTGGCAGCCTGGGGCCAGGGTTTCCATGAAGACCAGCCCCAACAGCACTGGCAAGGTATGGGGCTGGGTATGGAGCTGCTCCAGGGCTAGGGCTGGGATCTTGCAGAGGTGACAGTGTGGTCCAGACCCAGGGCAGAGCCGCAATCTACTGCCTGCATGCCCCTGCCCAGCTCTGGATCACAGCTTTGCCCTGGCTCTAGACCATGGTGTCACCACCACAAGATCCCAGGCCCTACCCAGCTGCACACCTAGCCAGTGCTGCTGGGGCCAGGCTCCATGGAAACCTTGGCCCCCGTGCTGTCATGGCCCTGCCACCCCTGGGGTCTCCATGGAAACCAGCCACAGAGACGTGGGCAGGGGCTGCTGGGAAATGGAGTCCACAGTGGGCCCGATCCAACCCATGGGCCAGATGTTGCCCATCCCTGGTATACAACATTAAAGAGTTGCTCTTCATTGTTTGTGCTTCCCCTCATTCAAAAACAGCTCAGATAAAAGGCCTAAATTTACTCAGTCCTTGACTGTGACTTGCAAGGAAAGTCTGAAAGAACAAGGGTTATTTAGTCTGGAAGAGAGAAGAGTGAGGGGGAGATGTTATAAGAGTCTTCAGATACCTGAAGGGTGATTATAGAGAGGATGGAGGTGGGCTCTTCTCTGTGGTTGTAGGGACAGGATTAAGAGCAATGGCTTCAAGCTGCAGCAGGGAAAATTTAGGTCGAAGATAAAAAGGAACTTTCTAACTAAAATGGCCAGACATCAGAAAAGGCAACCTAGAGAAGCTGTGGAATCTCCATCCTTGGAAGTTTTCAAGCACAGGTTAGACAGTCACTTGGCTGGGATGGTTTAGTCAGGGTTGATCCTGCCTTGAGCAGAGGGCTGGACTAGATGACCTTGTGACGTCCCTTCCAGTTCTACGTTCCTATAATACTGATAGGGCTTGTGTTTTGAGGCACTGCATTTCCATAATGTTAAGTTCCAACTTCTTGGCCTACCCTTCAAGGCCCTAAATGATTCTTGTTCTTTCTACTTGTTAAACCTGCTTTCAGATCAGTGGTCCCACGTGCTTTGTTCCTCCTAACGTTTGTGATTTCTTGAATATAATCACTTATGTATGGTATATCCTCATTAACTGAAGAGGATATGTGCAAAAATCTTTCTGCAACAAAGCTTACAGGAAGCTAAGCAGTATATGATGCAGTTACAAAACTGATATTTTAGAAATATATATAGTGTTTATATATTAGACAATGTATTTGTTTCATTCTCTTCCTTTATATTCCCCAGCATGTGTATGTTGTTTGCCTTACTCCATCCAGCTGTAGCTACAATGAAAGAACTGCCTCCTCCCTCCAACCGTGAGAATTACAGGCTTGACAATTTCTCTTACGCCAAATTGAAACTAACCATTGTAATACTGATACTTTCATGGACTGATAATCCAAACAACATTCCTTAAATATCAAGGTGTTTAAATCTCCCTATTTCTGTTTTGATACCATACAAATCCATTAACCCAAGGCTACCTAAGAAGGAAAAAGTGAAAGATGCTTTTCCTTCCACAGTGAAAGGTCAATAACAACTGCTAAGAAATAGTTTGAAAAATTTAGAGAAGTGGGAATTTCCAGAGTGGAAGGAAGACTTTCCCCAGATCACGTTTGGTCACCTGCAACCCTGCACTGCAGGAATAGTTCAGATAATGGGTACAGAAAAACAAGACTGGAAGGGGAAATGAGGAATAAGTGACTGAGGAATTATCAGCAACATGAGCCAGCAAATATGAGCAGCTCTTGAAACCTCAATATGTAGGGACCTACCTAATTCTAATTAGGCCTGCTGTCCTGATTTCACAAGCAGAACATGGGTTTGGGCAGCCATTTCACAGATGGAGCACAGCAGGCCCCCCACGCCTACGATTGACTGAGGGGGCCCAGTGGCCCCCTCTCATTGCTGCTGATTGGCTTCAGGGCCTGCCTGTCATGTGGTCTGTTCCTTCACTGCTGATTGGCTATGAGGGCAGTCCATCATGGAGCACTGCCTCTTGCTGCTGATTGGCAGAGGGGCAGGGCCACATAACAAGTGGCCATCGCAACCAATCTGTGGCAAGAGGCAGGGGGGCAGCCATCCTGCTGGCAGCCCATTAAATGGGAAGCTCCCTCCTCCCCCTCTTCCCCACCCCGATGAGCTGCTGCAGTGCTTGGTCATTTTTGTGTCGTCCCACCCTGCCGATTTTGCAGATTCTGTGGATTTCACAGGCATTGCCTGGATTGTGCAGGCAATGCCAGATGTCATAAAATCCACAAAATGGGTAGGTCCCTATCCATATGACATAAAACATAAAACTACCAGGGGAATATTTCTAGAAGAAATTTCACAAACTCACGAGAAGTTCTATCAAAGACTCAGATCTGGATCATTACTGATTACAGTGAAACTGGAAAAGTTAAACAGGTTTTCAGAGACTACAAGAAGATAAAGAAGCACAGAAAATACCGGAAATAAGAGGCACAGAAAATTCAGGAATAATAATAAAGAAGTATAAAGCAATTTTACCCAACATACCTACAAAATATATCAAATAGTGTGTGTTTTATCTGCACATTTCAGCCTTAAAATGAAGACTGAAGCAACATTACTTTTCATCATTTGCAAGCCCACATCATCCAGATGCCATAATACACAAACCGTTGTCGCTGAAACTGAAGTGGAGAAGATTTTGGTCCTTTTCCTGGCTCTGCTGCAGCACTGCTGTGTGGACTCAGGTACGCCATTTCTTTTCTTGGCTCCTCAAATTCCTTTTTGCAGAGCAGGGTTAATTCTCCTGTCTCCTAATCTCCAGCTTTTCTATTTAGAATATAAACTTTTTACGGCAGTTTGCTTTTACAGTACCTATCATGGTCTTGGTCAGTGGGGGGCCAACTTTTTTGGCAGGCATGCCACAAATTAGCTTTGCACTGCCCCTGAGAGGCACTCCAATCCCCCTGATTTGCTGCTCTGCTTTTTGCACAGTACTCTGTGCTCCCTGCCCAATTTCCTGTTCTGCTTTCCACTGTTTTCCTCATGTACCCTGCCTCATCTACTGCTCCGCTTTCTGGCTCCTGACCCGCTTTGTGCTGCCTGTTCTCTCTCTGATCTGCCCATGCCGCTTGTGGCACATGTGCTATAGGGTGGCCACCCCTGAAATTGGTTGTGGTTTTTAAGTAACACTGTAATACAAATACAGTGGGTGTTGTTTTGTTTCAGTGTGTTGTTTTTTTAAACGTGTGGTATATCAGTGTTTATTAATCTTTAACCTTCAAGGGTATGGCTAAGAAAAACAACGTTCAAAATATAGATGACTGTCATAAAAAACAAATACTGGTGTTTTTGGTAGCTTCGCATATATTGGAACGTGCTTGATTTGCCTTTAATAAAAACCAAGGCACTTTGACAATACTTTCCCAGTAGAACATTAATACATTAAGACCTTCCTTAAAGTCTGATTTGTGAAGTCACTGTCACTCTTCTTCACCATCTTACCACAACTTTCAGAAACTGCAAATAGATCAAATGTGCAGATCAAGACACTGTGCGTGTTCATCTAAAATGCAGAGTTTATTGTAAGTTAATGAAAGCTAAATTTCTGAAGAAAACCATAGCAATGCAGGGACCCCCACATTCCATATCGGGCACTGTACAGAGTACACGGTCTTTGTAAGAAACTTTTTGGAAGAGATTAGCCTAGTCTTCCAGAGAGTTTCCATTACAATGAGCTATTGTCTGAGAGAACCAGGACAGCCATTTTTGGGTGCTTCTGGGATCTATAACTACAGTTGTTGTTTTTTATCATGAATTGAATTGCTATTTAAGAAATTGGGGTATCTGTAATATTCTTAAAATGGTGAGTGTTTGAAAAGAAATGTAGGAATCTTTTATAGTTGCTTAGAAATCTCCCTCCCATGCAAATCCTGCCACATACCAAAAACTAGCAACACTGTCAGTAAATGGAGGCTGGAGCAGCCTGAATACGTTGCACTGCATTGCCTCAGGGGAAACCACTAGCATAACACCCATTGCTAAATTATTCATGGAAAAGAACTGGAAACTTGGGGTGAATGGCTGTTGTGATTCTGCAGTGAGGGCACGCTATCTTATGGAAAAGGAGAAATAAAAAACGGGTGGAAAGTAAAAGTAATCACAATGAAGACAAATGTAGTATACTGTATTAGACATACCAGGACCTCCAGTTGGTATTTTATCTTAATCTATGACTAACTCTGTAGAAAAAAACTGAAACTTGGACCAAGTTTTAAACTAGAGAACCATAAAACTATTCTTTAAATAATTTTGCTTTTAGTCCTGAAAAACAGGTGTTTTTCTTTAGATTAGAGATTAAACTGTCCTGTAACCCTGTCAAAAGGCTGGAAAAACAAACATGCTCTGTGTTGACTGGTTTACACAAATGTTTCTTGTTTTTTTCTTTCCCTAAGAGGCTCCTTTTCTGGTATTACTTCAGTATGTTCTTAACATGAGGAAAACAAAGTTTCCATACAAAATGGAGCCTCTAAGTGTATGGTTTACAACAGATTTTGTCCTTTTCTTTGCTCATTCTTAGGGTGCTCCTACAGTTCACTGGATAATGTCCGAGATGTGAGTACAGTTGCTAGAAATGGAAGGCTTGATCTTGAAAAGAGCAGAGAAATCAGCTTCAAAAAACCTGTCAACCTGCCTTATTATTTTCTAATCTCTGTATGGGGTAAAATTGAAAATGAATGAAAAGGAAACAAAGAAAAGATTAATAAACTCTAATATGAAAGACTTGAGACAATTATTTTATTAACAGAAGAGAAATTTTTCAACTTTTACACAAAAACCACACTTTCAAATAAGTGGATTCAGAATGACAACACATCTAGTCCTACAAATCTAATACTTTGTCTTCTTCTGGTGGTATTGGACAACAGACTGCAGCTGTAGTACTGCATCCAGTTCTGGACACCACACTTTAACAAGGACACGGACAAGCTTGAGAGAGTCCAAAGAAGAGTCATCCGTATGATCAGTCTTACATGGCAAGCCATACAAGGAAAGGCTGAGGGACCTGGGACTCTTCAGCTGGAGGAAAAGAAGGCTGAGAGGGGACCTGGTAGCAGCTTACTGCTACACTAGGGGAGTACATCAAGGGCTCAGTGAGCAACTGTTCAGCAGGGCACCCAAGGGGAAAACCAGGAGTAATGGCCACAAACTCCTGGAAGACAGATTTAGGCTCAACATTAGGAAAAGCTTCTTCACAGTCAGGGTATCCAGACTGGAATAAACTCCCTTTAGAGGTGGTGCAATCACCTACCCTGGAAATCTTCAAGAGGAGACTGGACAGTCTCCTTGCTGGGGTCACCTGACCCCCCGTTATCCTTCCCACTTGGTGCAGGGGGCTGAACCTGATGATCTTCCGAGGTACCTTCCAGTCTTACAATCTATGAATCTGTAAGACTAATGTCGTTTTAGTTTTCTGGGCGGATAGTTTCAAAGTGTTCTAGAACTGGCAAGAAACTTCCTATAGATTTTATGTTTACTGTAAACTAACTGTATATACTGAAAAATTAACTATAACTTGGAGGAGCAATCTAAAGATTTGATAGCAAGGATAGAAAGCTATATTTTTCCGAGTGAAGGCTGAGATACTTGAATGTTTTAATAAATCTAAAGGTTTGGCCAATTATTTTTGATAGAGCTTGAATTTTACATTTTGCAAATGTTAGGGTATGTTTGTAACAGATCTATAAAAAGTAACAATTTCCGAGTCTCTTCAAAACACTGCAGTTTCATACTTTGCTTATTGCTCAATGTAAGATTTAGAATTTTCATAATTATAAATTTTCTTTGTCAAGGAGACAATGTCTTCCTTAAATCTTCTGAAATTCAAAATTATTTGGATGCTGCAGGCCTCCAAAACAAGACACAAGTTTAGCATCAAATTCAAAGGAGCAATCTACCAAACTCCTGGCTGGTCAAGGTGGTCCCTTATTTTATTTCTGTATTTATTCAGGGGTCCTACTCTGAACACATACAGTATGAAGCCAGAAGCACACTAATACATTTTATCACCATGAAAGTGTGAGCAGCTATGATTATTGACAGGCTGATGTGAGAATTTATTCTATTCCACATTTAGCTAAACAAAGACACAACAACAGGGTTTTTTCATGTGAGAATTTGCAGTGGGAAGAAGGGAATCTGGGATTCAAAATTAAAACTGGGGGGAGAAGTAGGGAACAGAGAGGTAAGGAAGCCTGCCTTCTATCCAGCAAAGTTATCCTTTAATTGAAGGAAAATGAGGAGAGCTTTATTTATATTGGTTGGGAACCTGTATTCTTGTAGAATTTTGTACTTAATAAATACCAGATGAACAGGTATGGTCAGTTCAATGAACCATTTAAGGACTGCTTCTTGGCCAGGTTCTAGGTATAATCAGAATAGGTGGGAGGAATGATTACAGCAAATAGTTTACTACAAATTTTACAAAAGCTTAGCATAGCCAAGATTATAATCCTCTAAGAACATGGTATTTTCCTTTTTTTAATCTATGCAAAAAAAAAAAAAAAAGGAAACAAAAATGAATAAATTCCTACATGTACAAACAAGTTTACATGTTATTTGTGACACTGAGACTATCTGCAGTCTATGGACCTTGTTACACAGGGGTGAGCAAAATGTGGCCTGCGGGCGGGGTGTGGCCCACCAGGCCATTCTATCTGCCCCGTGGGACCCTTAAAAAGTTAAGAAAATGAATATTTAGCTGCCCTTGGCTGCCTGTCACACGGCCCTCAATGGCTTGCCAAAACTCAGTAAGCAGCCCTCCACCTGAAATAATTGCCTGCCTCTGTAATGTTACACCTTACACTGTAAGCCGCACAAATGTTGATCAGTATTTGTGCTAGCTCAGGTTTGGAGTTGTCACTTGTTCAAGAGAACTGAAAGATAAGCATATCTCCCCCCCACCATTCTGGACTTGCCTCCTGCCCCCTCATCCAGGGTCAGTGGCAGCTGAGGTTAACCTTTCCCTGCTCCCCTGGGACAGATGGCACAGGCAACCACAAACAAGTAAGCTGGGAGGGAAGGGGGGCAGTGAGCTCGAGCTGGGCCACTGGGGCTTAGCTTAGAGTGGTCACACCTTAGTGTAACACATGCTGGGTAACACAGATCAGAGATAATCCTGCCTTGGAGTGGCATAGCTTTGACCCGTGTAATGTGTTTAAAACTAGTTTCAGGTGTTAAAGTGCAGACAATACAGGGGTTAAGAGCTCCAGGGGCCACCCAAAATTACAGCGTAACAAGGTCTTATGTTATATTCCATAAGCACCCAAAATTAGCCACAGAAGTTAACCAAATGACCTATCTAGATACAGAATAATTTTGACGTTCTTTTGAAGTATATGCATATTTTAGATAGAACGAACTCAAGCACCTCAATTATTTTCATGAATCTTTAATCCATTTGAAAAAACAACCCCTCCCCACCCTCCCAAAGAAAAAAGAGGAGGAAGCTTAGATCAAGGCTGCATTGGAGCTTCTTCCATATTGCCTTTTGGCCATGGACAGAATCTTATGTAGATGAAAATATTGGGGCATATTATCTTTCTAGGATATGCGTGACAGTTCATTGATGGTAAAAGCTGCTAAAAATTCAACAGGTCTACAGATACTTATGCCTCATAACTGGAACTAGTCGAGAACTTTCCAGTGATACCTTTTTGTAGGAAATGAAAACATTTTTAGAAAAAGAACATTTCAATTAATTTGTCAGGCAAGGTTCTTTGGATACATGTAATATCTTTTATTAGACCAGCTGATAAAAGAGATCATATCTACCCCAAAGAACCTTGCCTGCCTACTCCATAAGCCAATACAGCTACAACCAAAAACTGCTTGAATGAATTTGGCTGAAAGAAAATGGGGAAAAGGTTTCAAAGTTTCTGAGACTTTTTCAGAAGTTCATAAAATTGTATATTTTATTAAAATATTAATATAAAATATAAAATTGTATTTAAAGATTGAATACAATTAGATTAAAAGGCTAATACAAAGCATGCCTGTTATGGAAGACCTCTGAAAATGAGATCATCTGTTACAGAAGACTTCTGAACATTTTAAATTTTCATTATCACATTGGAGGAACAATTTTTGAAATATGAAAGGCTTTTTTCTGGAATTAGAAAGCTATTTCTAAACCAGCTATGTGGCTAATTGGAAACAGTAGGAAATCTGCAGTAAAAAGTTCTTATGGAAGATGTAACAGGCTATATTTGCTATCCTCATTTTTATGCCATGCTTCCAAAGGACTGTTTATACCAGTGTACGTCAGTGTTGTTTTCCTAGAAGTCTAGGTTTAGAAGTTCAATGTCTGAAAATCAGTCAACCATGAAGACAGAATATCCATCTCTACAGGGTCATTGTACCCATCCTGAACTGAAGACATCTGAATCTTTATTTTTGGCTGTTGTGAATAGATGTCCCTGAAACTATGTCATTGAAAGGAGGTTGGTTTCCATCACTGATGGTCAAGTCAAATGGATCGACCTCCTTTATGTTACATTATATGCAATGCTTCTATCCATCTCCTATTCATCTCTGCCATGAGTGAATGCTGCACTGTATGCTACAAAAAGAACACATGGTTCTATCTGCCTACAGTGGTATGCTACATCTGTCTTGTTTCATTAGATCAGTGTAGGGTGCTGCAGCTCCCTGGGTGCTGCAAGAACCTTTCAACAGTGCCATGGGATTCCAAACATTAGCACTGTTAGGTGTTTGAACAAAATGCACAAAGTAATCCCAGAAATTTCACACCGTCGGCAAGGAATCCATAGTGTTAAACATATTCTGATCTGTTGTAGTCTTTCTAAGTACTTTGCAACAGAAGAATTGCTCCATTAATTTTTCTGTAGTGAAAAAACTAAGAGCTGGTATTTTTCCAAAGGGTGTTTTGATTCTAATAAAGGGTGCCTTGAGTCTAACAAGGTTAAGAACCACTGCATTATATTAACATATATGAATGCTAGAGTTTATTTTTGAACTGGAAGGCCCCTACTTTTGTTGCCAGTTAAAAAAATATAAAAGTGAATACATAGGTGCTAACTTTCTTCAGCCATCAACTTTTTTAGGGAAAGGAAAGGGAGCATGAAAGACAGAGATGCTCATATCTATGCTGATCTCTTTAAAGTGCAGAGAAGCAGTTGGGTGGTGTTGGAATAACAAAGTATTGTCATGCTATCAGGCTCAGGACCTGTAGTACTGCTCTCAATACTGGGTTTATGAATGATGCCTGTACTGAATAGTTTCATGGTTCAAATATGATGTTTTTTTAAGCTTCCTCGGTGGAATCTGTCTCCCAAGAAGATTCCTAAACATGGTACCCCTGTGCCAATAAGATACAGATTCACTGTGGCTAGATGGCAGACTCCTGCTGTTTGGATGAAGTCAAGTTCTTTGGTTCCTCTCAAGTCACATATACCACGCCACAATCAATGTGCATTTGGAACCTGAAGGGGTAATGTTGTGATCAGACTGTTTGGCTTTTGGCAGAAGCCCTGAGAGCAGAATTCAACTACTACCACTTTTCTTTGTGTGAATGGCCTCAGTGCTACGATGAGTTTTAAGGGGATCCCATTGTATTGAAAATGGTGATCTATAGAAACATGTTTTTGTGCAATTTTTGCAGGGAACAGGGAGATAAGCCACTCCTAAGTCTACTGAAAACAGGTAATCTTTTGGAGATACTGTAACTAGGCTGAATGATTATACATACCCCAAATCTGTATTTCTTTCACACAGAGCTGAAGTTTAATGGAGAGATCCAAAAATGGGAAATCGAGTTATGTTGTGTCAAGACAGCAACTATAAGCAAAGGGTTATACTTTTTGCCTCATTACTATTGAAGAAGGCAGACAAGTCTCACTTAATCTTCCAGCACATGTGTAAGACAAAATCTGCTATTTTCTTTATTTGTGGAAAACGAATAATTGCTTTGGTTTTAAAAAACATAAATAGTTTAAGCCAGTATCTATTAGTCATTAGGTCAAAAACAAAAGCAACAAGAACAACTTACAAGTAGATGCAATGCCAAGGCAAATAGGGTATCAAACCTAAAACAATGGATTGTGGCTTTAGAAAGTACTGGCAAACAATGAGAAACAAGGGTATATATAACTTGTGGAGTCAGGTTCTGACAACGTTAAAGATAGCCCCCTAATCCCCCAAAACAGTGATCCCAAGATACTTTTCAAGTCATCTTAATTACTTCACTGACTACTTACTAAATCTGTAACTGCGTAACTGTTTAGCAATCATAAAATAGGCATGAGAAGCATTAAAAGCATTTTAAATAACATCTTTATTCTAAATGGCAGATCCAGGAAAAGTTACTTTAGGTAACATAAAAGCAGCACAAATGCCCAATTCAGAGTGCAGTGTTCTTCCACTTCTTCTGGGATCAGATGAAGTAAAAAAGAATTCAAAGGTGGGCTCAGGCTGCTGCTATGCTGTGCTATGCACATCAATCTTTTAATTTGGGGTACACATAAATAACAGTGACATTCAGTTCCACTAAACTAGTTACAAGCAGCAAATATGAAAGGATATTGTCAAATAAGTTATTTTCTCCTCCACTTTATGACCCATGCATCTAATTTCAAAATCAGTAGTATTAGGTAAATGAGCCAAGACTTTAATCCATCACATTAAGAATTACATTATCGAAATCTAGGAAGCCAACTCTGCTGATCTCTCTTCATGTTCTACATAATCAGATACCGAAAATCGATTAATACAATGCACACCCTGCTCTTTCTAATGGGATTTACTTTTCCTTACTAGGCTGAAAAAGGTGAATTGTTAGTGTAGTTACAGTACATGCAACTTGTAACAAGAATCAATACACTTTCAAACTAATAACAATTATCCAACTTTGTTCCCATTCCACCACTAATAAGAAAGAATTAGTTTTGATTTCCACACCTTTTACTCAGCTCTTCTCCCACTCACCTCTCCAAAACAGTCACACAATGAAATCTCTCTCCTGCACCTGAACAATGCTATCCATGGATATGTCTACACTGTATTCAAATGTACCGCTGAATTGTATAGAGATACACAGGCCTGCAAAACTAGTCAATTCAGTTCATATTACAACAGCAATAGCATGGAGCTCAGCCTGAATTGGCCATCAGAATATTCACTCCACTTCCTGGAAGTGTTTTGTAGACAAAGCTCAAGTAGGATCAAAGAGGTTATTTAAGAACTGAAGCCATGTCTGCTCTGCTCCAGTGCTCTGCCTCTCACTGAAGAATATACCAACCTCTCATTAAGGCATTCAGTACAGATATAGGGCAGATTAGACTACAGAAAATAGGGCTGGAAGGTGGTCACTGAGTCTAACTCCCTACTCCAGGATCATCCCTGCCTAAACCATCCTAGACAAGTGTTGCCTAACCTACACTTAAAATCTTTCACTGATGGAAATTTCACAATCTCTTTGCTTAACGCAAAATGCAAGATCATGATTGTTGTATGCTTTATGAATGAATTAGGAATAAAGCAGTCTCAAACAATTGAGTTATGCCTTACAGTTGCCATTTGTGGTGAAGTGCATTAGACAAGCACTCAGGGAGAGTTAAGTACCCCACAGCGCAAAAGAACCAGCTCACATGTCCCAGCAGCCGAGGTTTGCATGCTACTGCATAGTCATTGGGTAACTGGGCAACCCAACCTTTAAAGGCTCTGCACAGAATACATGTGCAGCTTAAGGCACAATGGGATCTGATGCCTGATCCACACAATCAAGGTTCCTGGTTAAGTGCGGGTGAAGTGTAATGTATGGCAGGGGCCTGAGATGCATTGTTCATACCCCCAGAGTTCACACTGTTTACAAGCCAGAGAAAAGACCTCTCCACTATTGCCCCACTAGGAAAGAAAGGAAGAGACTATTTGGATATGTTCCTGTTAATTTTTTTCAAAGAAAAAAGCAGAATTGGTGAAAAGGGTTAAAAAAATATTCACATTTACCTTTTGACTGGAAAATCTGGTTTTAATTACACAGATAATTTTCTTAAAGAGGGCTTGCGCTCCCCCAAAACTTTTATTTTAAATTGGAAAAATTGAAATTCCATTTTAAATTGAAAACTCTTCCCCATACAGAACGTGTCAAAGCATTTTCCAGCTGGTAAAGATTTAATTCATATCCTTTGTGTGGACTCACAGGGGAAAAAACCTAACAAGTTTTAAGATAGAACTGGATAAATGTATGAATGGGATTATATACGCTGTGGTTGTCTACAATGGCAGGGACAAGGTTTAATGACTCCCGAGCTCCCTGCCAGCCCTGTGTTCCAACATATACAGGCATACCTCGTTTTATTGCGCTTCGCTTTATTGCGCTTCGCAGATATTTTTTTTTTTTTTTTTACAAATTGAAGGTTTGTGGCAACCTTGCGTTGAGCAAGTCTACTGGCGTCATTTTTCCAACAGCATTTGCTCACTTGGTGTCTCTATGTCACATTTTGGTAACTCTCACAATATTTCAAACTTTTCATTATTATTATATTTGTTATGGTGATCTGTGATCAGTGATCTTTGATGTTACTATTGTAATTGTTTTGGGGCGCCACGAACCGCGCCCATATAAAATGGCGAACTTAATTGATAAATGTTGTGTGTGTTCTGACTGCTCCACCGACATAATGCCATTGCACACTTAATAGACTACAGTATAGTGTAAACATAACTTTTGTATGCACTGGGAAACCAAAAAATTTGTGTGACTTGCTTTATTGCGATATTCGCTTTATTGCAGTGGTCTGGAACCGAACCCGCAATATCTCCGAGGTATGCCTGTAGTTTATACTACTCAGCTGAGTGAAAGCATTAGACCGAATGTAAAAAATGGCTACCCAATTAGTTATCAATCTCTAGTCAGCTGGATTTGACCCAAGGTAAAATGAACCAAGCCTGACTGGAGTGAAAAAGCTGGGAAAATCCTGTTTTGGGAGGATAGGTAGAATACTTATATGTACTGCTTAATCAAATGTAAAGTATGTTTGGACAAAAGAAAACTAGAGACGCTTAAAGCAATACATTTATCATCATGCTGTTTTAGAAACCCTAGTTACACTATTTGTTAATTTATTCACTCCTTTTTCAGGGGGTTGGCAATAGCCAGTGATAATTAGATCTAAGACAGAATACCACTCTTTCACAGGGTGACAAGTGTATTTGTAATGTTTTCCTGCAATGCCCTCTGTCTAATCTGCATATTATAAAACTGAGAATAATGTAGCTCATACCTGTCATGTCTCAGTGCCCTCATATCTACATACACAGTAGTTGGATCTGGTCCAGATGTCCCCTGTAAACAACAATATTACCCAGTTAGAACCTGATAACTAGACAAAAAGTTAATTTGCAGTTCAGGAATAGAAAATGTGTGCTAATTAGGCTAATAAAATGATCACACATATTTTAACTTACTGGGGGGGAACCCCCTCAGCCTTGCAATATAAAAGGTGAACAATTACAAACATACCTACCCCTGTAACAGTTGTTACCTTATGGATTATAAGAACTTCAAAAGGCTGCCCAACAACCAAATATCAAGACAAGCATTACTGGATTTCAAACAACTGAATATTTAGCAGATTGATAAATACAAATACGTTAAATGTTTTGCCATATAAAAGAATGCTGGAGTTGCTGAGGAGAGTTTAATGGCAGAAGCTTGGGGACAGGAATGTAAAGCATGATTTGCTGAGATTCATCAACGCATGCAACAGAGCACATAGTTGAAGCTAAAAGTTATTAAAGGTAGCGCACGTGACATGAACCAGTATGGATTGAAGATCTAAAAGCAATTATTCTGTTCCTCTTAATCCTCCCACTACATACTTGTAATGTGTTAATGCCATTGTATTTGCTCAGGTAAAAGTGGGCTCCTTTTTTTGGTTTCATTTCAAAAAGAAAGGAGCTGATGCAGCTTTGTTAATTGGTCTTTCTGCCCAGTGTTGCACTGCAATTTTGTGCCCTACAATGGTTTTCCTTTATCCAAGTGCTTAAACTCATCACAATATACAACCTAGATTTCTAGGACTAGGATCACATGCTTTTTTTTCCACTATACCCTACACCCTGCAGCCAAGAAGAAAGCTAAAAAACAGCACAACTTTGTTTTGGAATACTAGAACTTTGGAAAGTCTGTTCTCAGCAGCTTCATGCATCGAAAACCATACAGTACTTGCAAGAACTCCTACATCAGGTAATTGCATAGATTTTCTACTTGGTGTATGTCATGTTCCAAGTGACAATGTTTTCTAGCTTATTTTAAATAAATAATCCAATGAAATTCCTAATAATGGAAATATTTAGAGCTAGAAGAAATAGAACCAATTTGCTACCCTATTTTCCTACTACTATGTTTACTGGTAATTCCATAATTTATTCAGCACCGAACACTGCTATCAAGTTCCATGGGTAGACAAGTTCCATGCCAAAAAGGGGGAAAGATTTGTTACTAGCTATTAATATTTACTCTACAAACACTGATCAGTAACCCACCACCGAGACAGAAAGAGTAACACAGCTGCACATGCATGTTAGCCTATTTAGCTTGTAGTACACAAGATAGAACATCCTATCTAGCCATTAATGACGTGATTATCAGTTTACTAATAAACTCAGCAGTGTAACAGACTAGTGCTGAGTGGAGAACTTAATTGAAGTATAGATTCATCTGAAAAAAAACCCCCCAAAACTTCTTTTGCCCTAAGAATTAAAAAAAAAAAAAAAAAAAATAGACCTGAGTTGGTTTATAAAATAATCAAAAAGAGCTGAATTTGAAAATTAGAAGACAGTTATTTGGTATTTGTTATCCTCAGTGTGAACAAAACAGTCAATTCAGGCTGCTGATAGTCAATAAAGTTGATATCTAGATAAAGCTATACTGGACTCATTATTTTATCATCTCACACAAAGGATCTGAAAATCTCCAAACTCAATGTCTAGTCTGTCCCACTGTTGGAAGCTGATAGGTGGGTATTTAGGGAACGTGAAAATCCCCTACCTGCTCGGCCAGCTTCCCCAGCCTGTGAGGCTATAGCAGCAGGAATAGCAGGGATGAGGGAGAGAAGGAAAGAAGGTAACACAAGACAAAAATAATAATAAACAATGGGGATGGAGGGTGGGGGGAAAAAAAAGAGAGGAAAATGCAAAAAGCAGGGAGTAAAATAAAAAGAAAAACAATGTCAAATACAGAAACCTTACAAATTAACCATTATACCATTAAAGGTTAAAAAAAGTAAAAAATGAGGTGTCAACATTTTAGTAGAGCAACAGAAGAGACAGCTATAGATGACTAACCTTAGACAAACAAACTTAAGTTGTTTTAGGACACTATAGACAATGTTGTTAGTGGAAAATGAATGTTTAGCACACTATCTTTCATGTGAAGATGTAATTAAATATTATGGCCTAACAATTTAAGGCACATAAAGTGAAATGGGGGTTCAAATTTGCCATTACTCTAACAATTAAAGGTCATTAGAGATTTCTGTTCCTCTAAAAGCAGTAAGTACAGGTCTGTTGGCAAAATTAGTTGACAATGGAGAAAGAATGGATACTTACACATTTTTCATACAGATTAACCTGCTTGTAGGGTAGAATAAGATCAAGCCTTGCATAATCTAATTGCTAAATGAACACAAATCAGTACTACAGAGCTCTTTCATTCTTGGTCTACTAACCCTGACATGCAATGCTTTAAATATCTGGAGCAGTAAAATAATCACTCATCAAAAGAAACTGGTTCCAGCAAAAGATGCAAAAATGCAGAGATGACCATTTTTCTACTCTGAAGCTTGTTGCATCAGACAGCTTGGTGGTATTGTAGGCATTCACTGTGCCCACCTAAACTCAGGAAGACAGCTTGGGACCTGACCCAGCATCTGTGAAACAAGACAATTCTGGGAGCACTGGAGTATATGCACCCTTTAATAAAAATATTAATATCAACAAAGTCAGTCTCTCAACTTCATAGTCTTCAGGAAGTTGCCACAGCAGCAGCTAAAAATAGGTGTATTTTGAATGAGGGAAGATGAAGCCTTTTTAGAGTAGGGTGTATTTGCATATTACATTGCTGCTTAAAATTTAGCACATTATAAAATATGTAGATTCAGCACCATATTAAAACAGCAATTAAGTATCAGAGTTACTTCAGTTCAGGAAGTTTATGTCCCAAAATATATGCAAGTGTAAAAATATACCCCAGTCACAAAGCCAAGTTTTGAGATCGCCACAAACCACTCTCATAAGGCTTTTCAATAAGAGCTCAATACCCAGCATCTGGAATTTTCAGCACTTAGTGCATGTCCGGGGGTTACGTGTATGTGTGTGTCCTACCAACTGGTCCACTCAGAATTGCAAATGGGGCTAAGATCTGCCTGCAAATTAAGCCTGTAAAACTAAATTCTCTTTAGTAGAAACTTAAAGGCTTGAAGAATGCCATACAGAAGGATAAAAGCACTCTCTTGTGGGGACAGATCTTTCTCATAAATGCATGTGCTGCACATTTATCACACTGTACTCCCAAACAAGTGTGTTTAGAAACCATGAACTGGGCCCCCCAAAAATTCATGAAGTGTTTAAAAATAATTACTGGGTCCTTTTTTATTTCCGTTGTAGTTTACACTTCCATACTTTTCTGTGGTCCAATGAAGCCTACAAATTTACCTTTTTTTAGGTAAGTACTTGAAAAGCCTAAGTAATACAACTGCAGCAGCTTGACCTTTAAGGAAAAAACACTTGATATCATGACTCACAACAAGGTTGTATAAACTAGCAACAATGTACATCAGGAGTTTGAAGAAACTGATCCACAGGTGTACTACATATGCAAATACAAATCAAGCTCAACAAATTTACCTCCATTTGTGGGAACACAAGCAAAATGCTGTTTGCTACTATCTACAATTCCATTTTTTCCTACATTTAAAATCTGGATTTCTCCTGCAATTCGAGAGCTTCAAAACAGAATAATTGGTTGTTAAGTGGAAAGAACCCTAGCCTTGTCTCCTCCAAAGATTTGCTAACAAAATCCTCTCATTTAGAAAAGTTAGTATACAGTGGGGATCACTGAGGAAGAGTGAACCATCAAAACCCAGTTCTCCCCAGTTAAAACAACATAAATATGTTCTACTTGGCTCTAAGTTTAATGTTATGAAAATGTACTCTTATTTTCCTTCTGAAGATTAAATGCGGCTGAAGACATTTCTTTTCCAGCAGATGTTAATAATTGCCACTTTACAAAAGATTTGATGTTAAGGATAATTAAACATGGAAGTTGCCACTTCTCCACCTTCCCTGAAAACTTAATATTCATGTGTTTTAATGAGAATTGTCCAGATAGCTAAGAGTTATAGAAATGCATCCTACCTTTGTAGTAAAGGTACTACTTTTCTCTTTTAGAGAACACCAACATGTCAGTACACAAGAAGTGAAATATACTGTGTCCAATCCTTTTTTTAAATTTACTCACAAATTAAGTATATAACTTTTAGTTGCTGGATTTGTAAATGTATTTGGAAGCCCTACAGATGCAGACTGGGTCTCAGAAAAATGTTCAGAAGCAAGTTTTTAAAATATAGTTCAAAATGACTGAGTTTTTTGTTCAAAAGAAACATGCTCAATCTGTTTAAATGGAGTCAGAAGGATTATGAACATAAGCTAATAACTTATCTATATGGTGCAAAATCGAAGGTCCTAATGGCTAAGCCATGATCATTCTGTAATAAAGAGTTGTGACAATATCTGCCTTTCTAAAGGATTCACTGCAAGGAAATGTCCCTAAATTCTTTGTTCCTTCTTTGAAGGGAAAAAATAGAAGAGGTCTTGAAGGAAAATGGGAGCGCTATTCTTATAACAGCCTTTCAGTCTGAATGCATCTTCAGTGTTAATGTGCACCTCCAGGTCTGTGCATGCACGCGCGCACGCGCACACACACAGGAACCAGAAATACCCAGAGAATTACATGGGCTTTTTAGAACTATGCAAAAAACAGAATCACTCTGAGTCACTGGAAACTGCCACCTCAAAATGCTGTTAGTTGGCTATTTTGCCCCATCTACATAAAGACATGGTTGGATCTAATGTGCAGTACATACAATCATGCCTCCTGCCATGCCATGTATGCATGGCAGGAGGCATGATTGTGGGACTGAGCATTAGATCCAATTGCGTCTTATTGCTGGTGCAAGGGGAGCTGGATCCTGGGCTCCCCCTGCAACTGTGAGAAGCAGGATACTACAGCTGGGAGCTCCCTTTGCTGATGAAGCTCCCAGCCATGGGGACCACATGTAGCCAGGACCGAGAGTCCCATCAGCTGTGGGGGTTCTTGATTCTGGCCATGCATAGGGCACAGTTGGGTCTGAGCTCCCTCAGGTCTGAGCCCCTGCTGTGGTCTCCCAGTGCAGGGCAGAGGGCAGAAGGGGGCTGGTATGTGGACTGTCCCACACCTGGGAGACCACACTGGCTGCAATCTCCCAGCTCTGTGCATTGTGCTCCCAGTTGCAGAACTGCCTACATATGCAAATTAAAGCTGGATAGAAACCAACTATGAAGTTATTACACATTTCTGAGCAATAACTTTATAGCTAGTTAAGGCACAAGAGTTAGTTTTGATGTGTAGCTAGTCCAAATTTATTGCTGATTTAACAAGGTAATCATGCAATAGACATAAAATGGAGAGGGGCCTTTTAGTGATATTCCCTCTACACTGCACATGCAAGTGTGTTTTGGAAGGTATGGGACACGCTCAGCCCCTTAAACCTCTCTCGTAAACACCATCTGAAATAACAAATCTGGGAGATCTCTTAATGATGAAATCAAAGAGACTACATCCAAGGCATAAAACAGCTAACATCCTTTGAAGACAATCAGGATAGGCCTCCTTCTGGAAAAGGTGCAGAGGGTGAACAGTAGGACTTCTTCATAAAGATCAATCCTAAACACAAGTGTTAGGAGGAACCTAGAGTAAGTCTGAAGCACAATACTGTTACAGGGGGCAAGGTTTCAAGGACTTCATCTATGTATCAGTAACCCCCCTCCCATCTTTCCTCTGGTAGTATAAATGTTGGGCTTTACAGCAACTGTTAGAATACAGAGAGAGGCCAAATGCCGCTGGCTCAAAACACTTAAAACTATTTTTATGTGACCCAACATTAAAGCCTTTGCAAACAATGGCCATTGCCTGAACACAATGGAGAGACGCTTACCTAAAGAACCCTGCAGAGAAAGGATTAAAACCTCTTCTGTGCTTCAGCTTTGCTTCCAGAAAACAGAATATCCTGCAGTTAAATGCACCCTGCATGTTATTAGCCACTTGTTAGAGGAACTGTCATAATAGATGGAAAGAATGCTCTCTCTAGGTCAGTATCCAGCCTTTGGCAGGGGCTCGTATAAGTTGCTTCAGAGGAAGCAACCCTGCAGAAGCCAGGTATTCCAAAGGATTGCTTTATGTTCTCTGTCGACATGCTATTATTTTGCAGTTACTTATTAAACTAACAGCTCTACTGTTGCTTCAAGTTGCACTTAAAATCTTCCTTGCTTAAAAACCTGAAAGGCCATTCCACCTGGCAGAGTAATTTTTATAGCACTGTTACCAATGTTTGATTACTTTGAATCAGCAGGTAAGTGTTTTTTCTCAGTCCAAGATCACAATTCTTTAAACAGCCTATTGCTTTTGGTACAGTTTCTAGACTGAGGTGGCTGGTCTTAAGTTATCTGAGCATAATCAAGAAGTTCTGCTAACCTAGCTAAGCAGCTTCAACATTTCTTTCTGGGATATTAATAGACTGGGCTTGCTCATGTTCTTATTGTGTCCATGGTCAAAATCATCAGAAATAGGTCATTCTGCAGATGATCCCATCTTGTTTTTTAGGTCTGAATAACTGTTCCAGAATCCTGTGTGCATGTACAAATACCCAAGAGGTGAGATTCAGGCAGAAAGCCAAGACTCAGAAAGCAGCAACTGACATTCAAGCAAGAAAGAAGCTTGATGAGGCTTTCAGTGTTAATAACTGCCCCCCATTTCTCTACTCATTTGGGCTTCCATATACCATGGGTTCAGGAACTGTTTGAGATTATCCAGAAGGCCTAAATTTTAGAACTAGTCTAGCATTCCTGAAACTCATCTGCATCTTAGTGCAAGCATGGTGTTGCACAGATGTCTTGTATATCAAGCAAAGCAGTCACCTTCATCATGAAAGACCGGAAAGGCATTAGTGGCAACTGAAAGTCCCATTTTGCAAAAGGAAGCTTGTCTTTTGTTATCTACAGTGTCCTTCATGGCATGCTCTTGCATACATCAGAGTGCCAGAGTTCAAGTAACGCTTTGAGAGAGAGTCTCAGAAATGGAGCTTCAGGGACTCACAGACAACTAACCTGATCTGCATGAGAAATTTCAGTGGATGCTTAAAGCAATCTGTGATAAAGGCAATGCCATCACATCCCTGAGCTATGGCTTTTCTTGCCTGCAGAGGAAAATCTGAAGCTACTTCAAAAGGGCAAGAGACACAGGAAGCATAACCAGCAGACTGTTGTTACTAAAAGCTAGCGCCTCAGATTTTCTTGGTGTCTGGGAAATCTCTGAGTATGGAGCTACTCTCTAAGGGATAGTAAGTGTTCAGGATCTACTGCACCGATGTTACCTATATGTTGCTCCTGAAACTACCATATGTTATTTTCCTGAAATAAAATGCAATATTCCGATGTATGCCTGTTGAGGGCCAAACTAAGCCCAGTAGAGTAACTAGAACTAAACACATCCCTGATGAATAAGCAGTCGGGAAACTTCCTGGAGGCAAGTTTCCAAATCCAATTGTTGCTGTTAGTTTTCTTTCTTTCTTCTTTTTTTCAAACAGGAGAAGACTGATTAGTTGTTTACTGAGGTTCTTTTATCAACCTTACAACAACAAGACACTACATGCAGTGAGTGGGAAGCTGGAAAAGTTTCCCTGTGGAGAAACTTTCAGTAGGTGAAACCCCCAAACTAAAGCCATTATTTAAGTGAAATAGGTGGCTTCAGTACTAACAAGAGCATTTCTAAAGAGACTTCTTTTTCTGAGTACAAGACCATTTGTTAACAAAAACTGAGCAGAAGACAGATACTAATTCCAAAGGATTCAGGTATGGCTTTGTTCAATGCGGGAGGTTTTCTTCAACTTTTCTATTCCTGGAGAACATTTATGGCAGCATTTAGACTAAAGAAGTCTACCTCAGAGACAAGGAGTGACTTTTAACCTTACTCAGCATTGACTTGCCATATATTAATAATTCTCATTAAAGCTGCTGTGTAAATTAGTCCTGGGCTGAAGGGATGTTGTGTTACATGAGAGCAAGGTTATACTTATAAGGGAAAGAGTAACTCCAAAAGACTTAGGAGGCATAGCAGATAAACTAAAAATATAGCTCCTAGTGCAACAGGGCTCATACGGTCCTAGGAAGTTTTTTTCTTTTTATGTATAGTGATATCAATACTGGGATAGTGCATCAAGGTCTGTGATCTAGATTCAGAAAAAAAGGTTGAAAAAGAAAAATGGTTCAAAAAAAGAGTAAGATTAACTGTGAATTAGAAAATCTATTTTATAGCAAGAGTTGTATGAATTTCCATTTATTCAGCAAACAAGGTGAAGAGGTGGCTTCATTCCAATTTAAATACCTGAAGTGAACAAGACTTCTGATAGCAGAGGACTCTTTAATTTAGCCAAAAGAGGCATTACCAAGTCCAGTGGCTGAATATGAACCTAGACAAGGTCACATAAGCAGTATGGTAATTTAATTTTTTTTTAAACAATGTTAACTAAAGCATTCTCTGTTTATCAAGGAGCAAACTAATTCTCCATTGCTTGGAGAATGGAAATCAAAACAAGGTATCTTTGCAAACAGACAGGCGCTAGTTCAATCAAGTTATTGGGCTTGTTGCAAGAGTCACTAAGTGAAAAAGTCTAAGGTCTGTGTTATAAAGAAAAGCAAACTAGAAAATCACAGTGTGCTATCCATTAGTCTATGAATCAATAAGCTAAATTTCTGGAGGTGAGAATGCAAGTTCCCTGTGGGCACTTTCATTTGATTAACAGGTTAAAAAGGAACTATACATATGTGAAGTCACAAAAAGTAATTTTTACTAGGTGTATACTAAAGAGCCTTATTTGGTTAAATAAATCAGTATCAAGACTATTATACACAAAGAAGAAAACAATGTTATGATTCATTAAAGAAAGCACTTGGAAGCAGGGTTACACATTAGATGACTAAACACCAACTGTTTTGTTTTAGAATATGGGGGTACAAAGTTTATCACTCAAATGCTCTGCTAAATTACAGTATATCTGGGGCAGAATAAATGCTATGAATGAGATGTGAAGGATGAATAGTGTTCATTGACAAAATACAGAAGTGAATTACTTGTATATGAAAGAAGAACGTTGTACCGCATGCTCAATAAGCTCATGGAACACAACTTAAGCAAGCAGCCAAGTGAAACATGATGAAACCTCCCAGGTGGATATGCCTCACTGACATCCATTTTCAGAGTGCAACCAATCAGTCAGATTTAAGGTGTGGAAAGTCTTACCTGCAAACATATGGCCAGGTTAACTCTACAGCCAAATGATGTGCTAACAGCCCGTGGATGAAGACCCAAGTCTTTAAATAATTTTGAAAAAGACTGAGTGAGAGCTATTCGGGGTCGTTCCTCTGCAACTACTACACATGTCCGCACACGTGACAGGTCCAATCCCCTTGCCTAGGAAAAAGTTATAATGTAGTGAATGCTACAATTAAACCATTTTAAAGCAATACAGCAAAACATATGTACAAGAATATAGGTAACCAACATTTTCCATTTTCAGTGTTTCCTAAAGGTTGGCTGGTCAAGTGGCAGAGTAATGACTACTATAGAATAAATCTACTTGCCTAGAATTTCTTCTGTAGCACTTAGAAAGAGATGGATCAGTTAGTTTCAGAGTGAAAGAATATTGGTATCCAGTAATGGTTCAAACTTGCAAAGAGCAACAGTAAACTGGGAGAGTTAACCACCCTTGAAAACCTCATTTAAAGACAAAAGGCATGAAGAGACTGCACGTCTCAATACCCCAAGATATGACAGCAGGCCTATCAGTCAAGTAATGGAGATTCTGAATGCATAAAGAAAATTTTGTAATTTACAGTGAGACATGTACGACACAACAAATATTGATACCAGAAAATAAATACATTTTTGCATTTGTTAGAGCTGCCTGATCAGAATGAGAAGAAATTAGAGAGGAATTTTAAGAAATCAACGACAACATAAATCTCCGTGGCAACAGCTGGTGCTGCTTGTGCTTTGCTCTTTTGTGACAATACCCAATTTGATTTTCCGGGGAATGCACAAGGAGTGCAAGAATAGTTGGGAGGGAGGAGGGAGAAAGGGAGCAATACCACAGGGGAATAAACTGTGTTTCCAGATACCAGGTGTTGAGTTCAGTGGCAGAATGTGGCAAGGCCTCTTCTACATCTTTATACCTGCCTACCTGAGCTTTAACACTTAGGTCTGCAAACTCAGGTACCAGTCCCCTGGCCTCAGCATCTCTCTCTTCTCATGGCTTTCAACTTAGTCATAGGTAGCACTAGTGATAGCTTCCCTACCCTCTTCCTACCACCACCCATCCTCTGGTGTGCAAGATTTCAGCTTCCGGATGTTGGAAAAGAAGCAGCAGCAGAGAAGAGGCAGTGAAAACCCATGAAGAACAAAGGATAAACGGGGAGGAGAGGGGACAAAAAGAAAGAAAACAAACAAAAAGAGAGCATGAAAAGGAGAGATAACAGAAACTTGTCAGAACACATTTGGGAGAGGACATGGTGGGAAGGGCACTGATTTAGGGACAGGATACTACTAAAAAGGTGGGAACCACTGTCAGCCATGCAAGATTTACATCAACATCAGGCTCTATTACAGCTATAAAAAGGATATGCCCTAGTGGAAGCAAAGTGTGGGTCTTTTTATTGTTAAATGTTTTATATTTTCCATATCTTATCTGTTGTACTACCTTCCTAAGCCTGAATCCTGAAAAAATAATGCAGCTGTCAACAAATCAAGGCAGTGCCCGATGTCTGATAAATTAAACCCCATGTGTGATACAAGAGAAAAATTAATTAGATCTCTTCAAAGCAGATACAATCAAGAGTTGCAAAACTGGCTGCAGAATGTTTGGTAAAAATGATCATATTAGCAATAGAAGCCGGCCCCAAACTGAAAGAACGGGGGCCTTCTGAGATTTTTCACCAAAGTGAGCAAAATCCAAGATAGTATGTAATAAAATTAACAAATAATTCCATAATGTACAATTAGAGAATTAGGTAACTCTAAATTATGTACATTTCTGACTTTCCCCCCTTTCTCCTCCATCTCCCACCCCCTTTTACGAACTAAAACAGGTGAGAGAGAAAGGTAGTTAACCCTGATAGTCTGAAGTCAAGCAGAAGCTGAGAGAGCTTAAGTAAAAAAGCTCGCTCTTTGGTGCTTAACAATCTTGTGATCTGAAAGAGGGCTAGACAGCAGCAACCAACAGAAATGAATAAAAAGCCCCTGGCAAGGAATTATGCCGGTTCTATTACAGACTGTGCTTATCCCGATTTTTCTCTCCTCAGTGAATGCATTTAATACAAGCCTCCAATGCTATATAAATCTTACACTATGTGGAAAAAATACAGTTCCTCACCTTCAGTGATTCTGTTTGTGAACCAAGGCCCTTAGTGCAAAGCTCCATGACCGAATAGGAACAAAATGTGTCTCTGACTTTGTACTGACTCACAGCTAGAAGCCACAGAGCAGGATTGGTCTCCAGTTCTGAAGGAGGAATCAAAATTGACTGGTGTCCTGAATAAACGCTGCAAAGACACAAGTATGGTCAACACATGCTAGACTTTTATTGTGTAGATGAATAAAAACAAAAAGATATACGCATTTTAAGTGTAAACGTTTAAAAAATTATTAGACACACCACATAATTATCTCATCAAGAAGGTATAGATGCAATAGCTTTACAACAAAGGCCAAATTCTATACTTTGCTACAATATAAACCAGGCAAAGTCAGTGGGAATACAGAACTTATTCCTAACTTACTAAATTACACAACATATCGGTGGACACTAGCGTTAGGAATGTGTGGTTGAGAACACAAATTCTTGGGTTAGTAGCACGAAAATATGTGAGTGCTGCTACAATTATTATGGTGTGTGTTACTATTTAAAAATACCTGCATAAGAAAAATGCAGTATGTTCTACTCACTAAGAAACTAACCCCAAACCCTCTGAAGTAAACAGCTTAGTTACTGCTCCCAAGGGGGCAGGATCAGGCCCCAAATGAAAAGTGGCTTTTAGATTTCTCATGCTAAAGTTCTCCTAGCAATTAACTGCTCCTCTGTAACCCAAGGTTAATAACAGAAATGCTATGCAGACAGAGGCATGGAGAGCATGCTAAAGTTTATGATGCATCTTTTATCTCTTAGCATCCCGACAATGGGAACTGAGGCAGTTAGATTCAAATCCTAGGAAAGTTCTCTGGATTTGAACAGTACTAGCCCCAAGTACTTGGGTCTCCCAGCTCCAGTACTACGTAGTCTGGGTCATGGAGTCTCCTTGGAACAAGAACAATGAGGTTACCTGGACTTCTCTCATCAGAAATTCCTGGCAACGATCTGCCCCTGCCTTTTCAAGGAAGCAAAGCTGCTTTTCCTCTGGGGACCTGCAGTCCTAATGGAACGCACAGCTGGAATGTCTTTTGAAGATGGAAATCCTTGAAAGCTAAAGGATTCACAGGAGCACTTCTGGACTGAGGCAGAACTTGTCAAGATGGCAGAAGAAAGTGCAGAGGCCAGTTTGCCCTGCCCTTGACAAGGCTGATGGCAAGGTCTCTCAAGACAAAACTAAAGAGGCAAAGAGGCATCTCTGTAACCCTTAAACTCCTGCAGTCAGGAGTGGGGACAAAGTTACGAGACCTGATTTATTGTTCAGTATCTTATCTGCTTTTGCTTGCTAGGGAACTTAAATCTCTTGAAACATTTTGAGATATATTGTCAGAAGAAAACTGAGACCACATCCCTGTGTAAGTTGGGGCTTTCAGCTGCCCTTGCATCTTCCTGGATTTCAGGTTGGTTTAGCATCCCCACACCCTTCAATATGTCTAAGTTACAGCCTCCTCAGAGTGTCCCATTGGCCATGCTGGTGCCTTGAAATGTGCACACCTCTGGGCAGCAGCCACACCACCACAGTCCTCTTGCTCCTGCAACATCATCTACATCAGAGCTGTCAGTCCTCAAGGGAAGGCATACAACTGACTCCCTCCTTCCTTATGTAAGGAGACTTGTCTCCTCCCCTTGACCTGGGGTTTTTACACCCCCTTTATGTTGTTATTATTTAGGTTCAGTTAAGGTAAGAATTCCACCCCGCTGTTTTTCTTCAAGTTAGACCATAAAACTTAATGGCGCTTTTACACATACTCCGGGGCTGGGGGGAGTGGCACCTTCATTTGAGTGGCTCCAAG
The DNA here is from genome assembly GCF_001723895.1 of Crocodylus porosus. Classification (NCBI taxonomy): domain Eukaryota; kingdom Metazoa; phylum Chordata; order Crocodylia; family Crocodylidae; genus Crocodylus; species Crocodylus porosus. Next base: position 17,887,678 of record NW_017728886.1, read on the forward strand.
AGCCGCTCTAAAGTGCCGCCGCATCGAGTCTGGTTTCATGAGCTTTAGTTCAAGTGCCCCTGCCACCATTTTTAACCATGGGGATGCTGATACATGAGATGCAGGAGGCTGCGGAAGCACAGTAACTGCCACGCTCCTGCAGACTCAATTAACAGAGTCTGCGCTGACATGCTTTGAGTACAGCACATCGGAGCAGCCTCCGTGCTTGTGTACAGGCACCCTAAGAGATGAAAACACTTTCTTACACACTAAACTTTTGCAAGTTGCAATTCAAATGTATTGTTTCTGGTACCTGTTTACTTGTAGTTCCAGCTACTTGCTTAACAGAACACTTAGTAACACCTCACCTCTTGCTGTCGACATGACCTGATGGCCTCATCAGGTATTTCACTTTGCTATATCAGGACTGACAAGAAGCATGGTGAAAGAAAGCACTGTTGTTTTACAAAACAGCTTTTCTATAATACTGTTTTTACTTGAAGATAAGAAAACCCCCAATATAAGATGACCCCCTGAATAATTAGATTCTATATATGGAAAAATTAAAATTTTGTTACAGTTTTCCAGGTATAGAATCTAATTATTGGAAGCTTGTCTTAAATTTGTCCCCGTCCCACCATGTCAGCAGGAAAAAGAAATCTGTGGGTGTCAGGTGGCCCCCTTGCCCTCTACCACAGGTGACTGGTGCCTCTTGAGTCAGGGAGTGGAGGTGGTCCCCTGGCAGCCGATTGCACTGACCATGGAAGGGGTGTCCCCTGGGGGGCCAATCTCAATCACCAAAAAGTGGTCGCACCACTTCTGAAAGTCCCAAGGCCTCTTCCAGAAACTGCCTGGTTGTTTTTGCTGGCAGCCCCACTCTGGTGCTCCTGCCTGTAGCCTGAAGGGAGAGCGTGGCTGGCCAGAGGGTACATGTGCCCCCCCTACACATTGCCACTCCCCTCTACTCCCCCCAGCCTTTTCTCCCTGTAGCCCCTTCCCCCCAACCCATACTGTCAGACTCCTCTCCCTAAGCACATGGAAGTGAAGGGCAAATTTGAAAACACTGATTTGCAAATAAATATGCCTGTAGTAAATTACTTTGGGTACCCATAGACTTAGTTCATCCAGAATTGATACATTTTACCTTTTTTGAAACTGCTTCATATTTTAGCACAGATATGCCATGAACACACTTTTAAGCAACACTTTTGTAACTACTTACATACAGCACAGATGGTATGAGACAGGATGGAGGAGTAGGTGAAAAGGGATTCTGGGTGAACTGTTTGGGCGCCATTTGGTGATGTCTGCCAGACATTTAAGGCTGGTGAAAAACAGGAATAAGTGGAAATGGGAAAGGTGCAACCCCAGTGTGGGAGTGAAGAGGAAGTAAAATGTATGGAATGCAGTGGCTCACCGTGACTTGAAAAATAACTGGTGCTGACAGGGACTAAGCTACAGTAACCTGTCTTTGTGGGAGGTTCCCATGAGTATGCCTGCTAAATAGGGGCTATGCATTTTATTGTCATGCTCAGTGCTGGCTTCATAATTTGTTTCTGTTACTGAGCCCACGCTGTTTTTAGCAGAAGTTTAACGACAGACAATGTATTTAGTGAGAAGTCCTTGTATGCAAATATAAGACAAGAAGCATTTTTTTCCATGATGACTGGCGCGGGAGGGGAGGGACCTCATTTTGTATTCAAGAAGTAAGGTAGTACTCCAATCAAGTGCCTTGGTGGATTGGAGAGCCTATTTATTCTGGTGTTGCATGTCTGTAACTAATATATATACTATAAAAATCTTGATTTTAAGTATTCAGTTACTTCATTTTGCTAGTTCAACATCCTCCTGCATTCCAATAGCCGGTGCAAAGTTACAAAATGGCTTGACTGGTTTGACTAAGAAGCATATAGCAAGACTTTCACATTCACATCATCATCTGTTACAGTGATTGTTATACAGATAAAAACTTTATTACCAGATAAGTTTAATAGGCTCTATACTAATGAAAAGCCATCTACATTAAAGCAGGGATATTTTAATTTTAGTAAGTAGCTTGTATATAATTGGATTTAGTTTTGATTACATAATTGGAGAACATTTTCTGCTTTTGTGAAACTAAGTTAAGAGATTCAAAAGTGCAATGCAAAACAAATTACAGTGCTATGATCAACCTTTCAGAATAAAAGATGAGATGACTGATGTTAAGCTTTACAGAAACCTCCTTCTCCCCATTTAGCAGTCAGCAAAGACATAGAATAAAAAAAGTCTGGATCTGTGAATCCACATTGGTTTGATGACTCCGCTATCATGCTCAGGATGTATTATTCTGTGAAAAAGATCCTACTGAAACCCTGTTGGAGGATGCAGCCAGCATACTGGGAACCTGGTGCCTCATGTTAAATGTATTGCTCGGCTTTGCAAGGTTTCTTTTTTGTTATAATTTTATACCCTTTGGGACATAGTTTCATAGTTGGTAGGGTCGGAAGGGACCTGAGCAGATCATCAAGTCCAAACCCCTGCCATGGCAGGAAAAAGTACTGGGGTCAAACGACCCCAGCAAGGTGTTCATC
>NW_017728886.1:17890240-17894523 GCF_001723895.1 Crocodylus porosus
CGTTTGACCCCAGTATTATTTCCTGCCATGGTAGGGGTTCGGACTAGATGATCTACTCAGGTCCCTTCCGACCCTAGGAACTATGAAACTATGAAAATACATTTAGAAAACCATTGGAAAACCATGCAATGTATTCCAAAGTTATTAATGGGCTGCCTTCATGATCCAGCAGGCTTTCCTAACTCACTTTGATGTCACTGCAGAGCAGGCCAGTGAAACTTCTAAGAACCTATAATGGAGTAAACAATTAGTTTTTGATTGTTTCACTGTGAATGCCTTGTCTGTCATAGAATCATAGAGGAGTAGGGTTGAAAGGGACCTCCAGAGGTCATTTAGTCCAACCCCCAGCCTGAGGCAGTATCATCCCTATCCAAGCCATCCCACACAACCATAATCTAAACTCTGCATAAAACTATCCTCAACTCTGACGCAACACTGACCTAACCTCTTAACCTGCCACAGGTAAAGCAAGGGATCCATAGCAGCCCATATTCTACCTTTATAAAATATTTATAGATTCATGGGTGCTAGGGTCTGGAGGGACCTCAGTAGGTCATCGAGTCCGACCCCCTGCCCTGAGCAGGAAAGAGCACTGGGGTCAGATGACCCCAGCAAGGTGCTTGTCCAGTCTCCTCTTGAAGACCCCAAGAATAGGGGAGAGCACCACCTCCCTTGGAAGCCCATTCCAGAGTCTGGCGACCCTGCTCTCCATCGAATTGTGGCCATTGTTCTTAGTTACTCCAAAGGGAGTTACTCTTTAGCCTGGAGATGCACAGACTCAGGGGTGACTTGGTGGCAGCCTAAAAGTACATAAGAGGTGTGCATCAGGATCTGGGGGAATGCTTGTTCACGAGAGCACCCCAAGGGAAGACAAGGACTAATGGTCACAAACTCTTGCAAGACCATTTTAGGCTGGATATAAAAAAAATTTTCTTCACTGTCCAAGCCACCAAGGCCTGGAATAGACCCTCAAAGGTGGTGCAAGCACCTAGTCCGGACACTTTCAAGAAACATTTGGTTGCCTATCTTGCTGGGATCTTTTGACCCTAGCTGACTTCCTGCCTCTTGGGCAGGAGGCTGGACCTGATGATCTTACGAGATCCCTTCCAGCCTTAATGTCTATCAAATCTATGAGGTCAATGAAAAACCTTGAATGAGGGCTTTAAAAACCATGATTCCTTTTAAAAGTTCATATTGTTTGATCTTTTGTTAGGTTTTTTTTTAAAAAAAATTCTGACTTCCCCACCTGCCACATCCATATAACCATTACAGACGTAGCAATGTACTCTGTGAGTTTAGGAACAGTCACTTAGGTTCCTTTTGGAAGATCCACCATAGATCATATTAGCTATCTGTATAGATGTTGTCCTACTGTACAGATGTTTTCAGCTTGTGTCTGAACTACAGATTCTAATATTGTGATCCCTGTTCAGTCCCACATCTGTTGATACCCCAGCTCAACAGTTAACTAGGCACTAGTTCAGTACCCCACACCATCAACTCCACCCTCAATAAAAGCCACAGATATCATTCCTGTCCTCATGCCTGCCCCAGCCCCCAAGAGAACCTCCTCTCCTCCTGAAGCAAAGGGGTCTCTTCAACCTTTTCTGATGGCCAACATTTACAGAAAAATCTTTCTCCCTTCACTTCCCAAGCCTGGGGTAAGGAATGAGAGAGGATATTCGGGGATCCTTTACCTCCCAGGTCTGGTGCTGGAATGCCTAGAAAGCAGTGACCACTGCCTAAAAAGCTGGAGGGAGCAGGAGTGTGCACACCTGATCTTCCCACACCCTTCATTCTCTTCCCACCAGGCATAAATGGCTTCTTCTCTCCCCTTACCCTCTCTAGTCTTCTGGCTCCTCTTCCCCTGGAGGCTGCCAGTGGAGAAATCAGTCATTCAAGACCCTGGCAGATATTGAAAAAGGGGATCTGAGGAATTTTGTTCTGCTTCCTAAACACTGCACATCCTGCCATGCCAGAGGTGAATGGCACCATGCACAATGTTTGGGATGGGACAAAAAAATCCTGAGAACCCAACTGCATGGCAGGCCTGCACTCAGCCTGATCCTCATGGATTATCTCGGAAATTAGTGTTTATGATCTAGGGCTGTCAATGACAGTCAGCCACCAATCGCTGAGAACCAAAGCTTCAAAGTGCCGATTGCTGCCCCAACTCTGGGATTCAAATTGGTCTAGGGCTATTTGGCTGACAATCAGCAAGACCTATGACTGAGGGAAAAAACAGGCACTTTGAAGCAACAGTTTAAATGTGCAGGGCAGTTTTAAATTACCAGGCACAAGGATTGTAGGGCTCCCTGCTGAAAAACAGTAAAAAAAAAAATAGCAATTATCCATTATTTTGACTTTTTTGCCTTGATTTTAGATTTAAAAACATTTTATGTAGAACCTCTTCGTGGCTGCTCTTCCAACTTACAGCAACATAAATTGCCTGAATGTGTGGCACATTGCTATTTATGTTCAGATTAACCCATTAATTGTGTCATAAATTTAACTTGTGCCAGGGGCCTCAAACACAATTTTCTCCTGGCTGAAAATTGTGACCTACATCTTTTCAGTCATTACAAGACTGTTTCGAGGACTACTCAAAAGAGTTAACCACATTGCAGAACATATCAGGTCTATGTGCTCCATAGCCAAACTGCATCTCCATAGTGCACTGCACTCCCCAGTGCTGACTTACCCAGCATGGTGCATCTTGGGAGTGTGGTTCAGTTAGTGAATCTGGCCCAGAGGGAACTGGGATGTAGTGCAACTGGACTACAAATCCCAAGATGCACTGGAACAGACCACATAGCCACAGGTTGGTGGTTAGGTGACTCACCAAAAAAAAAAAAAGTGCACTGTGACATGGAGAGCTTCCTACAGAAACCTGTCAAATCATATCATAGGAATCACAGGAAAGTAAGACCTCACAAGGTCATCTAGTTTAGCCCCATGCACAAGACAGGATCATTCCCAACTAAACCACGCCAACCAAGTGTCTGTCTAACCTGCTCTTGAAGTTTCCAAGGCCAGAGATGCCACAATTTTTCTAGGTAGCCTGTTCCAACCCTTGACCACCTTCCGAGTCAGAAAGTTCTTTCTAATATCCAGCCTACATTTCCCCTACTGGAGCATGAGGCCACTGCTTCTAGTCCTCTCCCCTACAGCCACAGATATCATCAGGTATCTTTCACCATTTCTGAAACCAAATTTTCCTGAATCCTTTTTTTTGCAAAAAGAGTCCATTATTTTGACTTTTTTGCACTTTCATATAAATATAAGATGCTGTAACAGAGAATTTCCTGTAAAATGGAAATATCGATTTTCCATCCACTGTAGTCCTTATGGAGTCCTTGAAATAAGAGTTCAAAGGAATTATGGTTCAAATCAACAAATAAATCAGCTGTTCAGAAACAAAGAAAAGCCCAACAGGATTTTGCCAGGGCATATTTTAAAAGCTGGGACTAACTGACAGCTGAAAAAATGGGGAATTTAGAGTTATATCTGACAGCCCCCTATTCTGTTCTGGTCTTTGCTCAGGACATATAGAACTGATATGTGACTTATGGCTGGAAATAAATCTTACTTTCAGAGAGAGGTAGTTAGCCATGTTAATATGAAGTCAGGTGAGAAGGCAAGGTGAGGTAGCACCTTATAGACTAACTCATTCAGAAATGTATAAGCTTTGGGAGGCAACAGCCTATCTCATCAAATGCTATGATCTGTCTGAAATCAGTGCAAATAAATCAAATTACTGGTCTTGCCCTGCCTTCTTACTTTTAGCCCAAGATTTGCATTTTCTGAAAGCAGGCTCTTTAAAAGGTAAGGTCAATATGTTTCCACTGTTGTTTGCAAATAAACAGTGTTTGCTTTAACTAAAACACTGCGGTTTGAAAAACCTGACAGTAAATTGATTTTTTCATTAAGGTGATCAAAAAGGTTACTGCTACGGCATGAATTCTTACCACTGTCATGTCCAAACTACAAAACACTAACTGCCCTTATACCAGATTTTACCACATTTTAAAAACTGCCTTCGCCAAACAATCTCTGGAACTGTGAAGTTTTGATACCAAGATAATGTACATGAGGTATAACAAGCAGATGCTTTATGCATTTCATAAATCACAATTAATCGGAGAAAGACATGCTGATTATTTATTTATTGCTCCAAGCATCTAGATCAGTGCTTCCCAAACTTTTCCTCAGCATAACCATATTTATGACCCCACTTCCTCAGCATGGTCACTCACAGCCCCTCAAGCCCCCTCCCCCCCAGG
>NW_017728886.1:17894623-17902538 GCF_001723895.1 Crocodylus porosus
CCCTTGTCCCCCCCCTCTCCCCCCAAGCCTTGCCAGAAGGGTCCCCAGTCTCTCAGGATTATAGGACCAGGGCCCCTACATGGCTGGAGCAGGGCCCAAGGTCGGGGAGAGGATGCAGACTGCCCACTGTGGACTCAGGGCTCCCTGCCCTGCTACCCTCTGCCCCCCACCCCCACTGAGGCCCCCAGCAGCACTGTGGGCTGGACTCCGTGTAGGAGGGAGGCTCGGCTCAGTGTCACTGCTGGGACCCAGCCATGCTGCCATGGTGAGGTACCCCCTGCCCGCCTGGCAGCAGTGGCAGTGCTGGTGCAGAGTTGTGGCCCCCACTGATGCCTGGTGGCAGGGGGTGCCTCACCATGGCAGTGAGGCTGGCCTAGGCTTCCGGCAGCAGCATCAATCCATCCAGCCTCTCTCTGCCATGGAGACCCACACATGCAGTATGTGCAGGCCCGAGATGCAGCAGGCAGGCATCTGCCCCTGCCCTGTGCACATATATGGGAGGCACATACCCCCCGCCCCATGGCTCCCTCGCTGGGAGTACGCAATCCCAAGATTGGGAACTATTCATCTGGACAAAATACTGTTTCCAACAAGATGTTGAATAATTTAGTAAAACATTCATTCAGATACGTGTTTTTGAAATATCCCAAAGTTATCTTAATTTCAGCTTTGTTTGAAACCAGTAATATTGCCATTCCAAGGAACTTTCAGTGAAGCATATCAAAATGCTGGAATATTTGCAGTTCTAACATTGCTAATTATAAAAGTGATTCCAGTTACATTTTCATATCTCTTCCTTGTGCCACAGTCTCAGTTTTCTTCTATGAAAATCTCAACTTTTTCTCTGTGTCTACCCAGACAGATGAACAGTTTTTGAAGTAAGATAAGTATTTTCACTGCCACAGAACACCTTGTCTAGGGTACAGAGATCCACACACTAAAATCTGTAAACTTCTTTTAATTAGAGCTGAATGAAATTTCCCATTTTATAACTACCTTGTGCTGCTATTCTGCCTGCTTCTCTGAGTGTTTCTTTATAATCAAATGCACTTGTTTCCCCATCTAATTCACTGCCCTAAACATCCCCCCAAAACAGAATGGCCTAAAATGTTCCAAGATCAGTGTGTGCTTCCAGATTAAAGACAAGATGACAGTGTTGTGTCAGTGTAATTCTGTTAGAGTACTGTTGCTCATCAAATAAGGATAGCAAGATCTTATAAATATGCACCTCAAATGGCAGAAGGTTAGGGAACAGATATGCTGACTCTCCACACTGATCGACAACAAATATACAGGGCCATGCCTGACTCGAAACTTTTTTTGTTTTTGGCAATTCCAATTTCTTATGATATTTTCCAACTATACTCACCACCTTCTCATTACTCAAGTCATTTTGTTCTTCCGTTTCACACTTTAGTGGAAAAAATATTTTAAAATTTAAAGGGAAACCTCACCTGCAGAGGCACCAGAGGACAAACCCAAGTCCACAGTAAGGGTCCAAACAGATAGCAACTTCTCTGGAAGGATAAAGCTCACACTGCAGCTTAATAGAACGACAAAAGGCACTAGTGGCTGCATGAGACATCTGGAAGAAAATTGGGCAGTAATTAAAATGATAAACTCTGCCATCTTCAAGTCATTGCCGGTCCTTAAATCAGAAACAGGATGAAGAAAACAAATGAATATCGACTTCGTGTACAGCATAAATACACACTGTAATTTATACACGTTGACAATTAATTTTCTTTCAAGAGATGACCCAAATAACCATGAAAGGAAAAGGAATACATAAAAAAAGTCATAAGTTTAATAGATTTATGGCATATTATCCTGAATGGCTTAAAGACTTACTTAAAGCAAAATGCAAAGCCAAGGAGAATGAGCTAAGCTTTAATAAGGATGATAAAACTCTCAGGATAGTAAAATCTGTATAAGCAGTAGTCTAAAATATCAGCTTGGATTTATCTATCTATTGTTAATAATGTGTCATGTTAAACTAATACAATAAAGCATATCCAAAATAAAACTGAGATACAATTGCATCAAAGAGCCTGATCCTAGAAAACTTCCATTGGCACAATACATTTCTGGCTCCAGTGGGTGTTTTGAATATCAAGCAGCACAGTTGGCTCGATCAACCATTTATAACATCAAAATAAGCTCAATAAAGAGAGAGCCATAAACAGTTTCCTATTTTAGCCATTCCTAATTGAGAGCGAGTTCTTTTATTTTTTTTTTTTTTATTAAAAAACTCTGAGAAACTGATGTAGCTGAAAATAAAATTTAGTACTGATAAGAAAGGAAAACTCTTCAGATGTTTCTTTTAAGAGTGTTAGTTCTTGGGGCTGACAGACAATAAAACACTCAATGTACAGAAAAGTTACTGCCAAGTTTCATCAATACTATCCCAGAGGGCCCAGCTAGGGCTGTATGCATTTTAAATGATTAGATCAAACTCTTTGGAACAAGAAGTGGTGTCATCCTATGAGTTTTTTGTCCAAACCTCACTAAGTGTGTGGGTTCTAGTAAAATAAATATGCAATAATTACTAATAATCTACCACAGGGGTATCAAATAAGGTTGCTGGGCCAATCTGTGGGCTGGATCTGGAGAGACTCTGTGCCACACGTAGCACCCATGATGCCGGATCCAGGCTGGGTGCTGCATGCAGCACAAGCTACCCCCAGGGCGCTCTCTGTATATAGTGTGCAGGCTGGACCCAGTCCTGCATTGTAACACAGGGCCGCTTCAGGGTGCAAACTGCATGCAGCCTCCCACTGGACTGGCTCTGCATGCTGGCTTTGGGGCTTGTCCGGATTGGGTCCCAGGCCACCTGTGTATGCTGGAGCCAGCATGCAGGTCTGGTCTGGTGGGGCACTACATGAAGCCCATGCCTCAGATCCCCTTGTGCTGTGTGCCACACCACATCTAGCTCATGTGCCATATAGAGTGAGCCCCAGGGCTGGCACGTGCTGCATGCAATATTCAGGCTGGACCAGCTGTGCATGTGGTAGAGTGGACCAGCCTGGGGCTTGCACTGCATGTGGCACCCTGCCAAACTGGCCCAGTGTACTGGCTCTGTCCAGACCAGTCCCACAACTAGTGTGCAGAGCCAGTTCAGCATGAGTGCCAGAGGCATTGATCCTTTGTGCCACATGAGACATGCAGTCTAGAGACCCACAGGGCAGATGTGGCTCTGTGGGCTGGATCTGGCTCATGGGCTGTATATTTGACACCCCTAATCTAGCTGATAACTTGATGTGTTTTGAGCCAATGCACTAGTAACTCTGTACCCCATTTGGAGCTTTATGACCTCTCCAGTTAGCACTGTACTTTAGCTGAAGTTAAATAAACAGGATACAACAAAAGCAAATTGCCACTGGTAGAGAAAAATGCTCTTCACTCTTCTGTCACACTGACCAATCTTTGTAGCTGCACAGGCAGTGACCAAGGAAAGCTGACTGTCACTTTCTGCAAGTTAGAGGCACAATCACTTGCAGATAAGTCACCTAAAGTTGTGGAAGAGGGCAAATCACTTTACCCTGCTACCATGTTATCAACTTTCCCATCTCAATGATGGGAATAATGGAAATAATCTTTTCTAAAGTGCACTGAATGCAATATATTGAGGGTCACAATGGGCAAGCAATATAACATGATGCATTGTCAAGATCCTATAAATAGAGTAGCAGCAAGTAGGAATAGAATGATGATTTCATCTCTGCATAAGGCCATTTCTGATACCAGAAAAAGGATGTTGTTGATACTAGACAAAGTATGTTGAAAGGTTTGAGAGCATTCAGGAAACAGCCACAAAAATTATATGAGTACTGGAGTAGTAGGAGATTTAGAAGCTGCTAGGTTTAAATTACCAAAGAAGAGCATTAAGAGAGAATTTTATCATAGGCCATAAGTACCTTGAGCAGGAGAAAGCACTGACAGTATTAAGGTTCCTTTAAATCAGGAAAGGTAGGCTTAACAAGAATCAAGGGCTGGAAGCTAAAGCCAGACAGGTTCAAATTGGAAATAAGACAAACATGTTTAACCATGGGTGATTAATACTGAAACCAATTACCAAGGGAGATGGGTCAATTCTCCACTTTTCATATCTCAGATCAAGACTGGAGATCTTTGTGGAAGATATGCTGTAGCCAACAAATTATCTGGCTGAATAATCAGGTATAGCTGGATGAATGATCCTATGGTATCCAGAAGGTCAGACCAGGTGCTCTAACAGTACCTTCTGGCCTTACAGTCTATGTAAACTTTGATTACATGCACCTACCAAAAGCAAGGTACTTATTACTGATGGAACAGCAGCTCCCAAGTTTGGGAATGAAACAACTGCAAGTGCCTGATTACTGAGAAGAGAAAGTGATTTAACTTTTAGTAACTGAAGGAACATTCTGCAAAATCCAAAGCAACATGCCATGTGCCCAATCAAGTCAGACTTCATGCCTGTTTGATATACGCCAACAATATCTGACTTCAATATGAAATCCCTACCTTTACTCCTGCCAGCATTCCAGTTGTGGATACACTGAAGTCGAGATAAGCCAGTGTATCAGGGTTAGAAGGTTTGTAGATTTGAGCAGGCCGCTTCTTTGGCAAGTCATCTAGAAAAAATAAAAAATGAAAGTGTGTGTGGCAGGCAGTCAACTGCAGTGATCTTGGAACATGAAAAGTTCAACAGAAAAAAGACATGGCATCTGCCTAGCTTTTGTACTCACCTGTATCTAGTACAGGAGGCCACGTTCTGATATCCACTGCTGCTGCTGCCTCTCGTGACCGTAACAATTTACATATTAATTGTGTAGTCATTAAACAGGCTGAACGACTCACCTGAGAATTCAACAAGCAAAAAAGAAATGAGACTGATTACTTCACATGCAAAAGCATGTAAGCCAACAATTTAATTTACAACAGGATATATAAGTTTATTGGCCTTATATTCCTTGACTAGGAGACAAAGGTATGTCCAGATGGGGAGTTCTCTGAAAATTCATCGGTTATATTACAAGTCAAGCAAGCCAAGTAAATCTTACAACTTGCGGTAAATTGTTACACTGAAACTAATAGCACATTAATATGGAAAATTTAGCTTTCCTTACATGTTTTTATTCACAGATCCCACAGAGAAGGTTATGACTAGTATAACCTAAGTGAAGGTACCACAAGTTGTTTATAAAAATAATATTAATAAAATCCTTACTATGCTCTAGTGATCTCACCACAGTAAGTCAATACGATTTGGCTAGCCTTGTAACCTTGATTTCTACACTAAATCAAACAAACAGGATTCTTTGCAGGAACACTAGGGACTTAATAAGGCTTCACTGTAGAGAATTTTGATATTTCAAATGACAGCTTTACAATGGTCGTTTCTCAAGTGGCACTTACAGTAAGTTTACTCTTTCATTTTTGACTACATTCAAAAGTCTACTGGATTTTACATTGGGGAGATTCTCTTGTTTGAGAATGGATCGTTTAACAAATATGTTAACCGGGTACCAAATGAAAAAATATGTCATACATTATATGCAAACAAAAGTCAGGCAACTATAGTACTAAACATTTATAATCAATGGGCACAGAATGGAAAATGTAAAAGGAAAGACTTTCCTTCTCATTTCTGGTTTTTGCAATTTTGTGAGGACAAGTATTTCTAAGGCCCCTGTTACATGTTACATATATTCTGCAACTAGCTAATTAATTGCACAATAAATTTAGACTGGCCACAAGAGCAAAGTAAGACCAGCCATAAGTGCAAAGTAATTATCACATAATTGACTGGTTAATCATGCAATAATAAATTTAGACCAGCCACCTGTGCAAAGTAATTATGACAAAATAAAAATGCCTTTCCCGCTATAAAGAAAGCTAACCAGCTATAAAGATAGTGCTTGAAAATATGTAACAACTCTGTAGTAGTTTCTATCTAGCTTTAATATGAACATGTAGCAGGGCCCTTATAAATGTACTCCACATGGAACCTGACCAAGGACTTAGGTTCAACAGCACTGCAAACCATTACCTTGAAAACTGCTGGTTAGGAAACCACCATTCCACTGGCTACTGTCAGTACTGTCAGCAATAGAGATATTCTTACTCATGCCTCCAGCAGAGAGGAAAGTGCGTTGTGAAAACTTAATCTACGAGTTCCTCTAGCACTGAGCTCAATTCAAAAGCTATTTCATTTGGGTTCCACAGAGTGTGAAACTGCTGAACTCCTACTATTGTCCCTATCTGAAGAAACCACTTGTTGAGTACCGTACTTTCAATCTCATATACAGCAAGTTTACCACTTGATCACAGGAAGTTATCAGTAATGATATTGCGAAACACAGATTGCCCCTCTCCTCAGAGCAACACTCTAGGGAGAAACAGCAGGCATAACAGCAGGCAGCAATAGGAACAAAGGCTCTGTTGCAGCAACTCTCGCTGGCTCTGATTCAATAAATACCCACTGTGGTGTTCTGTGTAGATCAGGTATAGGCAGAAGCATAGCAGGGCAGCCCTACACTTGGAGCAATCATGAAGTATGGAGTAGTGACAGGTATGACAGTGCCATTGGTGGTATAATGGTCAGCCACTGCTGTGGCAGTGGCTATTTTTGCACCGACCCACAAAAGTGGTGCCCAAGGATACCTCTTTAAGTTATGCTATTTGGAGTAGAAAAGGATGAGGGCACAGTTCTTAGAACGTCCTTTGCTCTCAACTGTCTGTGTCATCCTAGGACAAGGTAATACTCAATCCTACCTTACATGGTCTGGGCCACAATGAAACCACTGGAAGAAGAGTGTTTCAAGCGCAAATGGCTGTAAGGAACAACATTATCATGGAAGTCAGGATAGCTTGGAGAAACTCTGGACCTCAGGGCTATCCCAGTTATCATTAAACTGGGGAGGAGAGATGAACCTCTTGCAAACTCCTTGATTGAAGGACAAAATACAATGTCCTCTTTGGAAGGGACAATACTAATTTCTGTTACCTTCATTGTATTTTACATAATTAGACAACAGTCAAGTCTATGATTAGAGATCTACCGAAATCGCAATTTTGCAGATTTCATGGAAATTGCGAAATCCAACCCTGCATGCAAAACCTGTAAAAATAGAAACCTTACTGAAAATAAGACGCTGGTTCCTTAGGGGGAGCACTCCAACCTGGCGATGCAGCCAGCTGCTGGCACACGTGGAAGCCCAAGATGACTGCTGCCTCTGCCCCTTGCCACTGACCTGGCTGAGAAGGCTGCCTGTCATGCAGCCCCATCCCTCTTTACCAATCAGTGGCAAGGGGTGGGGGAGCATGACCGGTAGCCCTTGCAACCAACCAGTGGTGAGGGACAGGGCTGTATGACAGACAGCCCTTGCAGTCAATCAGTAGCAAGGGGCGGGGCAGCCAGGGCCCCTCAGGCAATCAGAGGTCTGTGGGGACACCTCCATGATTAGCCCATGAAAACGGCAGTCAGCCCTGTGATCTCCCTCCGAAATCGGGCGGCCACCTTCTCGTGTTGTACAGGCCCCTACCAATAACCTCTTAAACCATTTAGCAACATATAGCGAGACTGAGACCACAATAGAGTTGAATTCCATTGACTGCTAACATCTCCAAAGCACAGTTCTGTTTTCAGATTGATAGAAAAAGGTATGCATGTAAAGGCAGGATTCTCCAACATTACAGCAATGCATTGACAATCAAAAGAATAAGCTCTATATTTAATATTCATAAATCCATGCCCCTCTAAAATGAGAGAAAGTCCTTCTATGAATTAAAGCTGAGAGGATTTTAGGTTTTCATAGATTTCATAGACATCAGGGCTGGAAGGGATCTCGGGAGATCATTGAGTCCAGCCCCCTGCCCAAAGGGCAGGAAGTCAGCTGGGGTCATAGGATCCCAGCAAGATAAGCATCCA
>NW_017728886.1:17903513-17916580 GCF_001723895.1 Crocodylus porosus
TGGCTATCCCTTAGGATGTTAGCCTGGGCCAGTCCATCAAGGATGGCCTCCTTAATAAACTTTTCTAAGATCTTCTCCAGGACAGAAGTCAGGCTAATGGGCCTGTAGTTAGCCAGATCCACTCTCCTCCCTTTCCTGAAGATCGGCACCACACTGGCCGGCTGACTTGAAGGTATCTAGCTTCTCAAGGTGTTCCTTCACGAGGTCAGCATTTATGGAGGGTAGGGGATCCCCATCACCCAGATCTCCCTGTCCCATAGCAGGCATGGGCGTCCCATGGTACTGATGAAATACTGACACAAAGTACCTATTTAATAGGTTAAACTGGTATTAATGTGCTCTGCGATTTCTGATTGGAAATCAGCCCATTTAAAAGGGCCAAACAACCATGAGACACCTCAGGCCCCTGATAGATGTTCAAATAAAAACATGATAGGATCTGATCCCTGATTCCAATGATCACGCCTCCTGCCATGCTATGTGTGCATGGGAGAAGGTGTGACTGTGTGATAGGGATTCAACGGTGTCCTACTGACAAGCAGCAAACTGTGTGTCCCGTCTGCCTGGCTCAGAGCACCAATCAGTTGGTTAGCACTCCCAGCCTCAGGAGCACATCAGAGCCCTTCTCTCCAGTGTGTCCTCAGGGCTGGGAGCACTAGTAAGTAATCAGTACTACCAGCCTCAGTAGCACATGGGAGCAGTTGATCAGCTGATTGGTGATCATTGTAATAAGTTGCTTATTCCCTGTTTTACTGTAACATTAATTGTTCTGAACATGTGACCAGGTTATGACTTAAGACATGATTAGTCATGCCGTAAGTGCCATATCTGCCAGGGGTCTTAGCCTCATCTTAAGATTTGCTGAACAAGCCAACAGAGCTCATTTTAGCCAAATCTGACTGTCAAACACTGAGAAAACTAAACAGTTATTACACACTACATAGGTTTAACTACCTCAAAAGGATCAACAAGACCACTGCTTTGCTGCTACTAAGTCAGATTCTAATACCTGTACTCATGCTGAGCAGCATCTCATTCTGTGAACAACCCTGTTATCTCACACAGGTTTATTTGTCCTTGGTCCCTAAATAATAGTTTTATATCCTAAAAAATCCTAAAGATGTATTTAATTGGTTAAAAAAATCTATTAACTACCTATGGGGACTTTTTACCATCTTGTACCATCTACACTTTTCCCAGAGCCTGACGAAGTGACTTTGATCCCGAAAGCTTGCAGAAAAGGAAAATTTTCTTGCCATTTTTCAGTTGGTCTAATAAAAGGTATCATTTTGGAACCAAGAGTTCTAGTTCTTTGTATGTCTTATTAACTTATTTAGGTTTTCTCAGAAGGCATCACAAGTAAGAAGTCCCCGCTCTGAAATCACACCCCCCTCCCATCAAGGTTAAAGCAACTATATTACAGCCATACCACATGTTCATATTAAGCCTGGATAGAAACCAGCTATAGACTTCTTACACATTTTCAAGCACTAACTTTACAGCTGGATGGACATTTATACAGCGTTATAGTTAGGTTGCAAGCAAGACCAGTTTGAATTTATTACACAATTAACCAGTTAATAGCATGATAATTTACTTTTCAAATGTGATGAGTCTTACCCTGCATGTGTGGCTGATCTAGATTTATTGTGTGATTAACCAGTTAATTGAATACTATATGT
This sequence comes from Crocodylus porosus, assembly GCF_001723895.1. NCBI lineage: Eukaryota > Metazoa > Chordata > Crocodylia > Crocodylidae > Crocodylus > Crocodylus porosus. Next base: position 17,905,196 of record NW_017728886.1, read on the forward strand.
AAAGTGTGGCAGGAACCTTAGTGTAAGAAATGACTCCATTTTGACCAGATAAATTTAAAAAAAAAAAAAAAAGTCCAAATCACCCCTCTCTGGGTAAAGACCTGTCCATGGTACAATTTCAAAATTAGTAACTCCCTTTACTACACTTGCTTCCAAAACTTTGTAAGAGGTCTTTAAAACATAAAGAGTACATACCCGTATATAGACCTGCTGAAACACTTTTAACTTAAACATTTTTTTTCCAATTGCTTGGCCTGAACCACATTAAATGGACTCCTAATATTATTTTCTGCAATATCATCCTGGTCTGTGTAGTGGACTGTTTTACACGTCAGTAACACGGTAGGTCAGTGAAAATGTCACTAGGAAGTCTGTGAAACCTGGTGTAGTGTCAAATACTGGAAAACATATCTAAATTGCTTCTGGAAAGTGGCAGTGTAGGTGGCTGCTTATATAGCTCTGAAAGTCTGAGGGTGTTAAATGTCCTCTCATCCCTGACTTTGTGATAACATTATTGGCTTGGGCCCTGTAACATGAAATATGAACTAAGAGGTTACAAAACCCAGTGGCTTTTGCTGACTTTGATGGAAACGCTCCTAAAAAGCATATTAGCCCACCGCCTGTTTAAGCAGCTTTCACATTTCCAGATGTCCACTCACCTCCACAATCATCTTCACCGTAGGTAATGTTGTTGCAATGTTCTGTGGATGTGGAGGTCGAACTGTTATTGGCACACAGCCTGCATACAGGCAACCATAAAATGCCGCAATCAGGTCTATCCCTGCATGAAGAACAAAGCAAAACATTCTTACTTGAAAATCCAATCGTTAACTGGAGAAACCTGTGTACGCATACTGTATAAGTATACATCCTGTTCTGAAATGGCTTAGGATGTTAAATGAGTAACTACAAATCTTCCACACATCATTTTTCTGTCCCTACCCCTTATTTAGTAAACTGCACTGATTATTTTAATCTGTGAAGTTCTTTTAAGCATGAAATAACTAGACTGATCTAAATATGACCAACATGTCATCACTCAGGGTTCTGATCAACAATTCACTAGTTAAAAAGTTGAATTATAACTAATTAAATGTGTTGTATTTTAATTTATACACAATGGCTTTTAAGGGAACAGTGAAACAAAGAAAAAGTAAGACTGAGATATTTTACTACTCCTATATCGTGTGAAAAGTTCCATTTTAAAAAAGGTATTTTCTAATTCTTTTCTATGCCACTGGACCTTAAAAACGAGAGGCTTTGGCTTGTCTTCTTGAAGGGTTCAAATGAAAAAGGCCATGTCCTCACTTCATACTCCTTATTTCTGACATGCGTTAAGCTTTTTTTAAAAATAAATGGTGATTATAAGGATCAGTTCATACAGCTAATACAAAAAAATGAGTTAGACTAGGAGCACCCAACCTGCACACTTGAATCAGGCCATATGTTGGCCTGAGTCCATGTGCTGGGGCAGGGCCATGTTATCTGGCCTGTAGGGCTACCCACAGGTCCAGATATTTGTCAGCAGGGGAATGGCAATTCATGTTGCCACCACTCCCCACAGCCAAATTTCTGGACCTGTGGGGAAACCTGCAGCCTGGATGACACGACTCTGTGGGCCAGATCTGGCCTGTGGGCTAGGAGCTGAGCACCACTGCATCACATTCTATGGGCAGCTGAATTTACACATTCAAAACAGCATACAATTATTTTGTTTGATAGTTCCTTACACTCTATACGCAGGCCATTACAAGAATGCAATGCAAATAGTTTTACTTTTTTAATGGAGCAGTTAGAAGTAAAGGGTTCTTGATTTATGGCTTACTCTTTTTAAAATAAAACATGATATCTTCCATGGAGACTGAAATATATACGTTTATGTGTATATTGCACCCATCGGGCCTTGGACATCCAGTCACCTGCCACGCGATCCCGAATGTATAGGCGTGTCTGCTGATCCTTCTCTGAGATCCTGCCAAATGGATGTTCTTCCCCTTTGGGGTAGTCTTTTCCCCAATCTCACCTGCCACGACTTTGTATCTTACTCCAGTGGTTGGGTCCAACTACTGGGGTTCTCAAGCATCTGGGACCTCTGGATGGTGATCTTCCATGAGGCTCCACCTCCTCTATGCCTCACTCTTATACCCAGCCATGACGAGTTCCTGATGATGTTTGGCCAGATCTCCGACTGTTGGTGCCCCGTGACCTCCTATAGAGATGGGCAATAGGCCACATGGGCTCACCCTGTACTCTACCCACTGGGTCCCGCAACCGTCTAGTTCTCCTTGAGGTTCTCATGGTTTAGCCAACACTAGGGGCTCTCTCTAGGCTGCACCTAACAACCCCTCCAAAAATGTGCAACAGAAAGAGACAAAAAAACCCAACAATACCAACACCAGATAGGCTCCCAGGTTGCTTAGGATGTGCCTACTGGCCTCTTACCACCTGGGCCCACAGCCTACTCCACTACGCTAGGACCTGACCTCTAAAGCCCCTAACTGGACCGGCTCTGGGTCTGCCCTGTCCTGCTGGCTACCACATTCTCCCCTCCATTCTTTGCCCAGCCTGTGTGTTTGCTGGACCCTCGGTGGTCCCTCTAGCCATGTCTTGCCCCGTTCCCTGCTGGGTGACTCAGCATTGCTGGGGCCAGTCTTCCGCAGCCCCTCTCGTTGGTTAGGCTCCTCATCCCCCGCCTGGGGTATCTCCTTGAGCCCTCTCGAGCCTGCACCAGTCCCACCTGGTGTGGCATCCTGTCTTCTGCTGTCCTCCCCGGTTCTTTGAGGGCACTTCTCGTCATCCCACTCCTTCTGTTCTGCTCGGTCTTCCCGTCCGAGTCCTTTGTCAGAATGGGGTGCCTCCTCTTCTCCCCTCTCTGTGCCACCACCAGCATCTTCCCCGTGACGGACTTCAAGGAGTCTTCCCACACAGTGGGAGGCAGTCCTGCCCCGTTACCCCGATGGGAGTCCCGGGAACGACTTTCCCGCTGGCGACCTTCCGGGTCTCTTCCCCGGGTCCCTTCCCTTTGCCCGCAGCTCCTTTTATCTTCCCCATCCGACTCCCGTTGCCCCGTTACCAGCTGGCCACTGCTTTAAAAAGGTGTGGCTAATGAGGTGTGGCTAACGAGCTGCTCGGGTCCCGCCACCATTTCTGGTTTCACCGCAGCTCCGGCTACAGGTAAGGGATTTTCTGTTTTTTTCTGTCTCCCTTCATCTTCCCTGGCACGTTCCTGACCTCAGAGTTCTGCCCTGGCCCCTTAGGGTCTATCCCTTAATTCTTCCCCGTGACATATATATTAGAAAAGGTTCTTCAAGCTAATACTAAGAAATGGTTTCAACAAGTTCTTTGCATGGATTGGGTTAATCCAAGGGTGGGCAAAATACGGCCTGCCAACTGACTGGTTCTGGCCTTCAATTGCCCCCTTAACATTCTTCATATGGCTGACACCATCTGCTCCCACCAGGGCAGCCCACATTGTGCTCTAGCCAGGCCTTAACCAGCACACGCAGCTGTCAGAGGGGCTCTTCCTGGTGTGGCTGCAGCCAGCCAGGTGCTGTGCTGCTCTCCTTGCCTCCAGCTGCGGCTCCTCCTCTTGCTACTGCCTCTCCTGTGCTGCTCTGAGCAGGGGGCAGAATGCAACTGGATGGCTTCAGCTCCTGACTGCCTTCCACCCGCTCGGCACGATCAATAGCCGCTTGAGTGCAGGCAGGATGGGTGGAAGGCAATCTGGAGCAGGAGCCAGAGCCCCATGCTCTGAGGCAACAGCCACCCTGCTGAAGCTTCCCTCTTTCACATCCAGAGCAGTGCAGCAAGGGCAAAAGCAGAGAGAGGAGCAGCTGCTGGAGGTGTGGAGAACACAACAGCCACACGGGCCCAGGCCGTGGGCAGGGCGTACAGCTTCTGGTGAGGCTGTTCCTGCTGCGGTTGCAGTCCATCACCTCCAGTAGTGGCTCTTCCTGTTCCTGCTCCTGCCCCTTAAAAGGACATCCTGAAATAATACGCTTTAATCTTAACCCAAATTCACAGAAATAAACAACACAAGAAAAATAAAAACACTGGGGAATTCAGAATGAATCTGTCTTGCTAAACTCAAAGAAATGCACTGTAAAATGAGTAAATACTGCAATGCCTCTTTGACAAAGATTATTCATGTTCCTGGTTTACAGCTAGGCAAGGACCCTGTTTGCAATTTCACCAAAAAGAGGGTAAATGATTTGAAAAGGCGTTTTAATTCATGAAGCTTAAGTTCACCATAGTACAAAAAAATGCAAGTTCTTTACCTGGTGGATAAACCAAAGCCACATGGTCTCCATCTTGCAAGTGTCCTCTTTCCATCAACATGACAGCTATCTTCTCAGCTCGCTTATGTAGCTGGACACATGTTAGAGAGTTCGCTATTGTTCCCTGTATATTGAAATAAGATTGTGTCACAAGAAAAACAGATTGTGTGCTGAATTCCAGTTTTCTTTCCCAAGCTGACAAGTTAATGAAATGAAGGCTATCTTTTTATCTTTATAAAAATATGTCATACTAGTCATGCAGTAAAATTATCTAAGAAAAACTTCAGCTTTATGCCCAACTGCAGCTGGAAAAATAGGAACTTTGACAAGGCTGTGAATATTTCCCGCCCCCATCTCTATACACTTCACTCAAAGCAGTGTTTGAGCTCTAATTTTAAGGAAGTGTCAATAATCTTTTAATACCATGACCGAAGAGCTAGCACTGATTTCCTTAGTTATACATACTTTGTTCCCACATACAGCCAGTGAAGTGAATTTTACCAGACTCTTGCCACAATCTGAAGAGTTAAGTCTGAAGGAGCATTCCTGTAAACTTCACTTCATTGTCTGTATGCTGGCATGAAGCCAACTGGCATAGCAGAAATACATTATAAACCAAGAGACAAAAGACAGAGGGGAAAGCACCACATTGCAGGCAGGAGGAGATGAGTTAGGAATACAAGTTATGCACATGGATATGACCCAAATAGGAAAGAAAGGCATTTGTTTGAACATGGGTAGTTGGCTGAGCAAGGAAGACAGGATCTAGATAGCTTAGGAAGTGGTAACAGGCTACGCAGCCTCTCAGTTCTACAAAACAGGTCAATTGGTAATGACCTCAGATTATCAGAGAGCCATAGTGGTCTACAGTAGAGCAGTGTTGTGATCTTAGCACACTGCTAACAAATAGCCAGAGCATGAAAATCACCACTACAAGTGAGCCCTCTGTTGACAGTGTCAGCAGAGAAGCCCACGAATACAAAGAGAGACTGTCCCTAGTGGTGCTGTCTCCTGGCCTGGGCTGAGGGAGGCAGATGGGGCAGGGCAGCGGAGGGAAGACCTGTGCTTCTACTGCCTGTGCGGTACCTGTTCTGTGGAGAAAGAAGATTTCAGTCTCCAGTACTGGCATACGTGGCACCTTTCACAAGCACTACATTCACTTAAAAAAACAGAGAAGCTGAAGAAATTGAGGGGGGGAAAAAAGACTGGTAAGGAAACATTTACATTTAAGGTTTCTAAAGGGTTATAAAATAAACAATGAGTCAAAAATGAGGTATGAGAAAATACCCTATTCATGTCCCTATTCTGAAGGAAAGCAACAGCAGGTTCCTATTTCAAAGAAGTTTAAGAAACATAAGTATTTGTTTGATTTCTAAGAAACTAATTCTTATTCACTGTGAACTTCTTTCACACGACCACAGTACTTCTCCACAGGGAGAGAGGTGTCTGATAGGGCCGTGCAAAGCTTCAGTTGCTGATGCAATCTGGAGGAGATCCGGCAGCTGAATCTCCAAATCTGAACTGAATCATGAGACCAAGAAAAAGGTCTGAATCAATCCAAAGCCTCCAGACTGATTCAGAAAAAGATCTGCAGGAGATTTGGAGATTCAGGCCGTCCCTGCCTGCCGCTGCAAGGAGCTGGACTTGGACCCTGTGCCAGTAATTAGGGGGCTGAGGGAGGGGATGATAGGGGGACCCCCACCAGGCCTCATCCCCTGCCTGTTCCCCCAACTCCCCTGAGCACCCCCGATCCCTGCCCACTCTCCCAGCCCCGTCAATGGCTGCCCTGCTTGCCCCAGCTGCCAGCGCTTAACCCCCGCCCCCCAAATAAAAAAAACCCAAAACAAACAAAAAAAGTCCCATAGTCACTGGTTCCCGCCAAGCACAGGGGTGATCACTGCTGCCCCTCACTGCCCCATGCTGCATGGGGGGGCCCTGCCACGAGCCCCCACCCTGTCAATGGCTGCCCTGCTCTGCCCAGCCCCAGCGTCTCAGTGGTTTAAAAAAGAAAAAACCCCTGAACTCACCGGCTGCTGCAGCAGCCATCGGGGCCTCTGGGGGCTCCTGGTAGAGCCCACATCAGCACAGGGCAGTAGGGATCACCCCCCTGCCTGGCAGGAGCTGGTGAGTACAGGGCTTTGATTTTTTATTTATTTATTTATTTATTTTTAAGAGCTGGGACGTTGGTGCTGGGCGGGGCAGCCATTGATGGGGCTGAGACAGCAGGTTGGGGATGGGCCTATATCATTCAGAGATTCGGCCAATTCCACAGCAGCCGAATCTCCAAATCAGATTCATCCAAATCAATTCAGGACAGTGATTCGAATCACTGAATAGAATCACTGTGCTCCGAATTAGCCGAATCCAAACCTGAAGCGAACACTAGCCACTTCACACAGGCCTACTGTCTGATACAGGTCTGGCAGCGGGAGCTGCAGCACAGTGCATTATCAGGAATCATTTGCATTTATGAACTGAATGGCTCAGTCATCCTAAAGCAGAGAGGGTAATATAATTGAAGGCAGAAAGCAAACTAAGGGTTTAGCACTCTCTACATGCTCCCCTTTAAAAAGTAGTCGAGGCAACCTTAATTACACTATTAACCAACAGCATTAACTGAGCAATCCGAGATCATTACAGAAAGTAACTTCAGTACAGAAAGTTTAGTACAGTAACTTTAGTACTGTAGTAAATTTGCTACAGAAAGTTTCACTAGGCTAAGTTGTGAATATGTTGGCAACTTAGGCAGAGATGGGATTTGATGTCCCCCTTTTTCACTACTACTGACAATCCTCCCACTGAGCTGGACAGTTTAGGAACCCACTTGCCAATTTATCTCCCTCTCTGAAAGGGGTTACCTGGTTTCAATCATGCAGAACAGACAATGCTATTTCTCTCATGCACAACAGAATAATTTGCACCAAGTTTTCAAAAGAGGAACTGCAGCTGCTCTCATAAAAGTGTGGGCAGTCAGCTCAAAAGCACACACTGCACAAGTCAGCAGAAGGATACTGTTTATAAATGAAAAAGGGAAAGCAAATTCTGGTGCTGGGGAAGAGTAGTTGGGACTGTCCTATCAATGAACAACCATGGCAGTGCTGGAACTACTCTATCAGTGCCCTTCAAATGAGGTGTTGCAGCCAGCCCTTTTCCCAACTTAAGGAAACCATCAAGGTCACAGGAAAGAAACCAATAGTGAGGCACTTCTCTAATTTATAAGCCTTTCAAACTCTGTATACACCTTAAACATGGTTTACGGTGTCATAAAAATCCTGGTTTCAGTGGACTTCAAACATCATGCAAACAATGAATACTTCAGTGTTTTAGAATCAAGTCTACATGTGATGTATAGAAGTTTCAATTAAGGCGAGACAAGCAGGAAGGGTTACAAGATTAGCTCTGAAAAACAATGAAGAAGCGTAAGAAAACTTGCCGAAATACAACCTGCCAAACATCACTCACTCGCACATAAAATAACAAATATCAGGAGGCAAGTAGATTTTAAAAGTTCAGTAGATTTAAAAATTTAACAGCGTAATCCATGTCTAATTCATTTGGTCCACATATAATAAATGGTGACTTATTTTATTAATCATTATACTGTACAGTCATTTTCCTCATGTATTTCCTACCAGCTGGCTGCTATCTCTACCTTTTTGCTAAGGTAGAGTATCATATTATCATTTAAATAAACAATCTGATTTAGCTACTGAGGGCGTGGGGGATTTGTTCTTCAGAACCAAGGCCTCTCATGATAGATGTACTTGCCTCTGACTTTTATTTGCTTCTAACCTTATTTTGGTGCTGCACATGAGTAGCACAGTATCTCTTAAGATTTCATTTACCCTGGTTAAGTAAATTAAAATGCTTTAACATTTGCTGTAAAGTTGAAAATGCTGATTTAACACTTTTATCCACAGTAAACAGGTGAATTTAAGGGTGACCACAGCAGTTTGATAGTAGCGTGATAACATGGGGCAACTTCTAACTGTGAAGGGCTAGCATTTATAATCACCATATTAGGAAGTCTAGTATCTTCCAAACCCAGAAAAAAATCAAAAGGTCTAGGTCATGAACCAGCAGCATTGTTCTCTTGCATAAATCATAATCCATTTTTGGAGACTAATAAAATGTTTTGGAATTAAGCCATACTGTGATCTCATATAAGCAGGCAGATTAACTTATTAGGGTCCTATGAAGTCCTTGTTGCAATTCTGATCCACGGCTTCTTACATCCCCTGCTATTTTATGGAAGGCTCAATCTCACATACACCATTTCTTATTTTAGCTGAGGCAGGTTTTGAGTCTTTCAGTGCACTTCTTTAAACAGAGCAGAGAGGCTGCTAAGCAGCATCAAACACTACTTCACCTCTTCCTAGATCTAAATAGTTCTGCACGGCTAAGATCTCCAGCAACTTGTGAGCTCATGAAGTAGGAATATATAAAGCTGGGTACCTAACATGGTAAAAGTGACACACTTGATAAATTGCTTTTATTTTCTATCCCTCCTTCCACCAGTGAACAGTAAATACAACAGTTGACTGTTAACGCAAAGATTGAGCCAAATCTTGGTGCAAACAAGTGCAGTTAGCTCTCAATGTGCATTTCCCTAAAAGGTAACCAATCAAAGTAATTGCCTGAATTTCTTACCCTACAGTTAAGCAGCGTGTAAAGCACATGGTCAGGCGTGGTTTGAGCTCTCCATTGTAAAACTTCTGAGAGGAAGAGGAACTACAATAAAGCAGAGTGATAATCATGATACACTGTGGATTCGTTTTCTTTAAAAGCAAGAAGCGGTTCCTTTCCCCTAGTTTATATAGCCCATTCTTGCTTGTTTTATATGTCTACACATCAACATCAGTGCAAGCAGTAAACTGCTGAATACTACCATAGTTTTTGTGGTGGAAGAGTGATATTATAGTCATGGTCCAGAAATTATGCAAGAGGCAAGGATTTCTTAGGGTGATATCTTTTATTAGGCCAATATTGTAGCTAGGATAGAGTTAGACAAGTTTGCAAATGTGAGACATACTTCGTTATCTGATCAGACTTGACAAAGTATGTCTTGCATTTTTGTCTAACTCTACCCCAACTAAATAGCTGATTCAATACAAGACATTACCCTAAGAAATCCTTTTCTTTACCAATATATTTAAGGTCCTTTTGGAGGCTGTGTCATTTCTGGAATCACGTTTCACGACATGCACCTTCAAAACAAGAAGTCTGTTCTCTGAATCTAACGATAGTTGCAGTCTCTCTCCCCTACTGCCCTATTTTAATTTGTAACTAAGAAATCATGATATTTTGTAAAACATACCTTTGACTTCCCATAATTAATTATACCACTAAGATCACCAGAAGCTCAACTGCAATACACATAAGACAACTTATACAAATAAAAAACCAAGATTAAAATTATACCTGCAAATGGAAGGCCCTGGATTTTGCTGAGCTATTAAAAATCAAGTAGGGGATGAGTTATACTGGAAACACTGATAGCTGTTAACTATACATTAACAGTGTTCCACACTGTTCTTAGTCAAAATTAACAAAGACTTTAAAAATGAAGAGAATTGCTGGCCACTGCCTATTACAGAACTGTGTCTACCGGGACTCAAGAAATCTTATTTAAGCTTATCAAACAGTAGAGAATATCTGATTAACAAAGCTGCAGTTAAGCAATGTACAAGACGTATCTGAAAAACATCTTACCTTTCTGGCCTGATCGTTGTCTTCTATTTGACCCAGATCTCTGCCACTAGCCTGAGCAATTCTTTTTCCAGAGACCAGGTTCCCCACCATCACAGAGGCAGGACCAATTTCTAGAATGTATTAGAAACAAACTGAGTATAATAAAAGCACTAGGTTTACAGAGGACAAGTCTTATTATCCCTTCTCTGGCCTTGTGGGATTTTGCCCATTGCTGACTTCAGCACGTAAGATTAGGGACATCCTACCAAGCGTAAAAACCATGGAATCTCTTACATTTTCCAGCAGATGTGTTACTAGAGAGTTGATGAATTGGGGAGGACCTATTGGCTAGGGACAGACATTACACATAAACAAATTTAAGTGATCAGAAACTGGTTTAAACCTGTAACAGAACAGACATTCAGTCTACATAAACCAGTTTGAAAATGACTCAAACTGGTTTGAGATAAATCTGGCTGAATTTAGTATCAGATGTAACTGATTTGGGTCAAACAGGTTTCTGCACTGTCTGTCCTCGACCCCTTACTTGTTTAAGATAAACCAGACTCTCCCAACATCCTGCCATGCTCTCTGGGCTTGGCAGAGGTCTGTTCTCAGCTTCAGTGAGCTGGGCTGGCCCCTCTCTTCTGCTCTCTTGCCAGAGCAGAGGCAGGGTGTGGCCAGACGCTGGCCTGCCGTGGCCCCTGAGGTAAATTCCTCCCTCTCTACCTCCCAGCAAATCCTGGGGACCGCAGCTGGCATTTGCCAGCCCCAGCCTCCTCCATGGTTTGCCTGTAGCCAGGCAGGGGCAGAGTTAATTCCTCCCTCTGTCCCCTCTCTCCCCCGGAATCCCAGGGGGGTTGGCTGTAGTCTCTGCGGCTTGCCTGCAGCCAGGCGGGGAGGGAATTAATTCAACAGCATGTCCCAGAGTGGGGGGAGAGAGGCAAGCTAGTCTTACCTACATTATAAAGCAGAATATGTAAAAGGTGCAAATAAAAAAACAAAGCCTTTCTGAATACCTGGCTGTAAGGAGACACTTTGCCTTCAGAATTAGTAAAACTAATTCTTGTCTTCCACGTTTACATTTTAAGTTAGACTAAGTTGTGTATACTGTGTTTTACTGGACTTTATCTTAACTTAAGCAAAGATTTTTGGTAGTTCCCTGTTGTATGCTTTGCAAATTGCTGTGCTCAATACACGATTGCTTCAGAGAAAGGACTTTTCCCCCCATCCCCACTCCTCAGTCTGGCAGCAGTTGCCCCCCTCCCCAGGCTGGTGGCTGACATCTGTGTGTTGTGCTAGCCCTGGCTGGTGCCTGGCCATGTCCCCTGTGCTCCAGCAGGGAGGAGTGAGAGCCTTGGAGGGCATCTCTCTACCCTCCCCTTTGGCACTGGCTGTCAGACATGCTGTAGCACCC
>NW_017728886.1:17916680-17928931 GCF_001723895.1 Crocodylus porosus
CCCCCAGCTTCTGGCTTGATCCACTGTGCAGCTTAGACTAGCCTGTAAAGAGTGAATCAGTTCAGGCTTGGGCTTTTTGAATATTTGTCCCTAGCCATTGATAAGTAGTCACTGTATGTTTCTGTATCTCAGTTTTCATTAGTAATTTCCTTTAGATAAAGGTAAAAGCATCAACATTTTAACCTTTCTCAAATGGAAATGTTAAGTGTTAGGGCTATTAAACAATAAAAATATTAGGAAATTCTAATATACCAAATACACTGAAAAAAGACATCAGAAATGTATGAGACAGGAAGACATCATGACTATTATTTCTCTCATAAGCTGTCCTTCACTGGGTTTATGCTGGGTATTGTAAGCTGGAGACTACCTAAACTTGCACTGAACGCTCTCATCTGAGACATGACCACATTGTTATTTTTGCTTTGGACCTGTAAGAGTTGACTGTGGATAAAGTATCATCTGAACTGAGCTTAGTCTATCAAGGATGTGCAAACCTCGTACATATGATGGGCAACAAAGGGATATGATGGAATACAGATATGTTCAAAACTAGAGGAGGATCTTAGTTATTCTGCTTTAAAAACAAATTTGACCAGGGAGATCCATAAGTATAAATGAGAGGATGATTTGCAGCCTTCAGCTGCTGTTCTATTGCTGGTCTTCCTCCATGACGAGTCACCTTATTACCATTTGCAGCATCTGCACATATCACATCCAAACAAAACCTCTAGTTCAGAACAGTTGGCATTTCATCTGGGATGTGGCAACAAGGATCTATCAAACTGAAACTTCAGGCAACATCTCATTATTTAGTTGCTTGACAAACTACTATCAGTGTCTGTTATTTCATTTTTTTAAATTGTTTGGGTTCTCAAACATTTGTCCCAGAGTAGAGAAACAAGAAAAAATTCTTTTTACAAATAAATATTGGTTCAGTAATGGACAACCCCAGATTTTAGACGCTGTAGAAGAGGATTTTCCAGATTCCATAGTATGTTCATGTTCAAAATCATTAGCATTCTATCACCAGTATGCGCCGATGGGGCCAAAGTTGGAGCCACGGACTCAGGCACCCCTCAAATCATGCAAGTTCCAAATTTACATTCAAGTTCAAATTTACAGCATGGATCCATCCTTGTGGGCAAAGTGACTGATTATTGGCTTCGAGTCACTGAACATAGGACTGGAAAAAATCTCCACAGTCAGCAATTCCAGTCCCTTCTTACTACAGGAAGCAATGGTATTCCCTTCACAGATATAATTCCCTTCACAAACTTATCAAGATCCCATCTTAAAACTAATTAGGAAAGGGCAGGAAAAAGACCTGTCAAAAAAAACTGTTACAGAACCTTTCTCCTGGGGTGGAGCTGCTTCTAAATTCCATCCTAAATTTATTCATGGGCAGTTTATATCCATTTGTTCTTGTGTTCTTGTGCCAGCACTGTCCCTTAGCTTAAATAGTACTTTTTACACTTTTGTGTTTATCCTTTTCATGCATTTGTAAGGATCAGTTATATCCTCTCTCAGCCTTTATTTTGTTAGGCTAGAATAAAACAAGCTAAGCTTTTCTTGTCTGCTCCTCTATGGCAGGATCTCCATTTCCCTAATGATTGTAATGGCCTTTTCCTGTATGCGTTCCAGTTTGCATTCAACTTATTTGGTCATGGGGTGACCATAACCATATAAAGAATACCAGATACAGTTTTACTTTTTACAGTGGCATTAATATTTTCCTCTCTCTATTGGAGTCCTGAGTATTTTTTTTTCAACCCAAGGTTTTCTTTTTCCCTCCACTGTCTTGTACTACAAAACTATATTTTATGGGTTCCCAAGTCAAACCAAGTACTTTTAGGAAAACAAATATACCATTAGAGATGGTATAAAAGTATTTGAAGGAAAAGGGATGTATTGGTAGCTGTGTTGGTCTGAGAAAAATAAATTCAAAACTCTCGAACTCTAGGTATCATTTCTAAATCAAGAGTTCTAGAGTTCTGCATTTCTTTTTAAAGGAAAAGAGCACCCACGACTCCTGGAGGCATTGCAGCATCCTGTAACACCACAAATAAAATATCAATAAAATGCAGTTACCCATCTTACCTGGCTGTTTTTGTCTTGGTTTTGGCAGGTTTGTTACACAGGTGTGGGGACACATCAACACATTGCAGGGATGCAAGGAGCCTTCCAAAAAGAGCTGTTTGGTTTCTGATAAGTGTATTCCTCCTAGTGGAGTCTTTGGGAGTGTGTTTGCTGGTACTAGGGCTAAACAATAAACCCCCACTTGATGAATACTGTCAATAGCCTAGAAAAATTCAAGTTGGAGTTAATGAAGTATGGTGAATTTGTTATCATTATTACAATACTTGTTTCTCTAAACTGCTGCAGAAAGCCAAAAATAACTACTTGTTACTATAATCATAATCTTCAGCAATATGAAAGAAAAGAAGATTTTTTTCTTATTAGGTATGAAAGCAAGGAAATCCAAAAATAATTGACGCATCAAAAAAAAAAAAGGATAAAAACTCTAGATGGCTACAAATACTGAGATGACCATTAAGTGAAGATCCTGGTGATGTCCACTTATGGTGTCTATACTTGTGCTCTGGGATGGGGAGGAGGGGTGCATTTTAATTAGAGCAGCTCCTGGACAGCTGCTCTATTTAAAATGCCACAGTGTCACCTTTATTCAGTGTCCTGTGTTTCAAAATGGCCGTGGGTGCACTTTAAAGCTTGTTCGACAAGTTTTAGTTAAAACACTCCCACTACCATTTTGAAGTGCAGGACACTGAATACACATGATGATTAGGCACGGTGGAGTGTTCTAATTAGAACGTTTTAATTGAGTGCTCTAACAGACTCAGTGCATCTGCTCCCATGCATTCTAATTAGATTGTGCTGGAGCACACGTATAGGCACCCTTAGATTTCAGCTGATATGCCTAGCACCCTTCCTACATGTGCTCTCCTAATAGTTTTCTATTAGATGTAGTATGCAGACAGACAATCATAGGTAATTTTAATCTGTTTACCTTTTTCAGCATTACTTTTGAAAGGGACACTATCAACTTAAAACTCAGACCATTTAAAAAACAGCTACGACAATTTCAGATGCTGCACCCACATCTCAGCCCTCTGACCAATATCATTTTTTTAATTAATGGAAAATGTTTTTCTCCCTAATCACTAAGTGACAGATACTCAGAAAGAAACTAATGGATCACACAAGGGAGCTAGGAAACTGACTTATTCCAAATGCGCAAGGAAAAATAAGAAGTTGACTCTTTAATCCTTTACTTCAGATGACTTTTGTCACTGCTTGAAAAGATTGCAAGTACAATTTTCTCAAAGAGAAATATTGTTTGAGCTGTTACGTTCAGTATTTACATTAATAAAAGGAGTTATTAAACCAAATTTGAACATACATATCTGTAGATTCTTTAAATCCAAATCTACAGATCAAAAATTTTCCTTCTAATATTTTTGACCTAAACATTACAGGAATGTGCTAAGGCAAGGGATCTGAAAAATTAAACTGGCTTCCACTGTCCAAACAGAGAAGAGCAAACTGCAAACAGTATGGCTGATGGGAAGTCAAGGTTTGTAAAAATCTCATTTATTTAATAACCAAAACTTTTTTTTTAGCAAAGATGAAAATGTTTATGCATACCCATACATACCTCTGCAGGTCCCACTAAAGATAAAATCCTGTATTCTAGAACAATATGTCTCTTCCAGTATATATTTAATGATGACTAGATGATATACAGCTTTCCCTTTTCCTATTTTTGATCTTAGAATGTACTGAACAGAAAGAGTAGCTCAGGGGCAGGCAATTACTTCGGGCAAAGGGCCGCTTACTGGGTTTCGGCAAGCCATTGAGGGCTGCATGACAGGCAGCCCAGGGCACATTCATATTAATTTTCTAATTTTTTTAGGGGCCCCGTGGGCCACATAGAATGGCTTGGCAGGCCGCATCCAGCCCGCGGGCTGCATTTTGCCCACCCCTGGAGTAGCTACTCCACCATAAACATGAGTTGAGATGTTTGCAGTCCTTGTGGATCTCAGTGTAGGTACACGTGCTATATATGAGTGAGACTGGAGTGTTTTGAACAGTGGCAACTGCTGGGGCTATGTGTCCACCTTTTGCCTCCCTGAGTCCCTGTTGGAGGGTGTAAAGGATAGAGAGGCTGTGGCTCTCCATTAGTTACCTCTCAGCTCATACACTAGTTCTATACTAGCTGAGGACTCAGTGATGGAGAGTGTCACTGCATCCCCACTTACATCATCACTTTGATGAGTTGTGGTTGCTGTCAGGTTTCTTTTTTGAGTAGATGGCAGCCTGGATCCCAGGAAAAGTATGTAGCAAGAAATACCCATTTTGGGTGTGTGCTGAGGAGTATTAGTCTAATGGTTATGGTGCTCAGCATCTGCTGCTATGTAGAAAAGTCTAACTGCAAATGCTTGGCCAAACAAATCAGCAGCAGGTTGCTCCAAATGACCATTTTGCAGATCTTGGCAGCTGACACATTTCTGAAGCAAGCGAATGATCTGCTTGAGGTCTGGTGGAGTGAGCCTCAATGTTCAGAGTGAGAGGTAGGTCAAGCAGCTGTTAAAGTAGTGGGGTACATTCTGTTATTCTTTGTGATAAGATAGGCCATCGTTTGCCATGCATGACGACAGTTAGAAAAGGATGAGTAGACAACCTGAACTCTTTGTTTCTACCGTGAACCTCTGGGAACACCTGCTATGTATAATTTTTACCCATAAAAGAGGATACATACACAATAAGATGAGAACTACGTTTTTTGATTCTGCTTAGAGGTGAACTCAGAACAAGGCTTGTTGATCACTTCATATCTATGACATATCTTATAGGGAGGGCCAGCCACATGTGCTTGGACCACTTTCAAATTCTTGGCTGAGGTGGTTACAATAAGAAATATTGTCTTCAGAATCAAATGAAGAAAGAAGCAATATGTAAGGGACTCTACAGAAAGCCCCCCATGAGTCTCAAGAGGACAATACTTAAGGTCCCAGGAAGAAGTAGGCTCTTCGGCCAATACATATGCATGTGGCAGGTATTTATGGAACTTACTGTTCTGGGTGAGAGGAATCTGGGTATGACTAACTAGGAGACAGTAAGCTAAAAACTGCACTTCAGTAGAACTGGACAAAAGTCTGGAATACCAGAAATGCAGCCACTAGTAGAGTATCTGTGGTAGTAAAGCCAGCACAATGCCTGGGCTGTGCTCTCTCTTCTGACAGTATTGTTTTTGGTGGACCTCTTCCTGCTCTGTTATCAGGAGCTGTTGGAATTGTCTAGGCAGCCCTGTCCATGGCACGTAATCAGACAATATCCAGACTACCATCAGGTGGGGGAACTGAAAGTCTGGATGAAGGATCTGAGAGTACTACTGTCAGAACTGTCTGAGCTGGATGAACACTTACAACTGATCAGTCAGTCCAGAATGCAGCTCTAATAATGATTACGACTGTCTCCTGAATTCAGAAATCACTCTAGGGATCAGAGGAATTAATGGAAAGATATCAAAGGAGACCTGAACTTCACTACAGCGGAATATACTGGACAATGAAGCTTTCTGAGAGGAAGTTGCGTTAGCCAAAGAAATGGAAGATCCCTAATTTTTTTTTGCTGTTCTCTCATTGGCAACGTAAGTGGTAAAATAATGCCCTCTGCATGCAGAGCTGTATCTGGGCTCTACATGTGAATGTTCTCTTTGTGTATAGATGGGTAACAATTTTCTTGATCAAGACTAATGTCAGGTGACTGTGCCACCGGTGCTGAGGCTTTTGAGGTTTTGCAAGATAAAGTTTCCAGTGCCTGCTGAGACCATGGGTTCTGAATGAAAAGAGTGCATACAAATAGTATGCATCAGGATGGTCCCCTAAGTGGGAAAGACATCAAATATGACTAAGTCTTGTCAGAGGATGAGTATAGTTTAAGCCCTGAAGGCCTGAGTGTGTCCTGAAGTAGGAAATTCCGTGCCCGGTGGTACAGGAAGATCCTCCCGTGCTTTTCTTCTTCTTTTGCGATGTCCAAATAAAGAAAGTTTGAGGAATAATATTACTTCACAGATTTGATCCAAAGAAACCATTTTGAGGTTTAAGAAAATTAGCTGGTTGGGCATTTGCTGTATTCCATTTGGTTGCCCAGGGGAATAAGAGGTGGGTTTCAGCTCCTCCATCCTTCTTGCTCTCACACAGTGGCACAAAGAGGGACACAACACGTGCAGCTCACGTGACCACCACTATTCAAAGGAATATGACCTTGCATTCATCAGGACACACCCATACAGCTGCATACTCATGTACTCAGAGCACAAATGTCAAGTTACTTTCTCCATAATGACTGGCAGATCAACAAAAGAAATATTAAATAAGAAAAACTGGGAGCATTACCTGGAGAACTCTACTCATCCACTGAAAACTATCTTCCTCTGTAGAATCTGGCCTTTGTTCAGCAACAATAACTATCCTCTCATCATGGAGTACACTCACTGAAAACACTGCTATTCTGTAGAACAGGAAAAAAGGG
Organism: Crocodylus porosus; assembly: GCF_001723895.1. Lineage (NCBI taxonomy): Eukaryota > Metazoa > Chordata > Crocodylia > Crocodylidae > Crocodylus > Crocodylus porosus. The sequence goes on from NW_017728886.1 coordinate 17,923,236, forward strand.
TACTGGGTAAGGGTATCAGAAGCTGCAGAAAAGATTATTCTTAACTTTTTGTCACTGTTATTTGTTTCTTATTATTCAGAGAATGGAGCTTTACGTACAATTTGTTCTAGCAAAAAACAAAAAGCCCCTGTTACATGAAACCCTGCAATAGCTGTTAAATTAACTGGCTTTGGAGAAAAGCTACTGCAAAGACATGAAATAGCAGTAAATTATTTTCTTTTGCTTTTATTTTTCAAGGAGTGTTCCAACTGGTCTTTGCTTCATTAGCCTTCATCTTTTCAAAGATAAATGAAGGCTATGATTATTTAGGGCCCTAGTAATGTAGTAATTGTTTGAAGTTTGGAACAAAGTGCTGCAAGCTAATGCTTTATAAACATTAGCTCTGATCACTGGAGAAGATTCCATACTTCTTACACATACACAAATTAAAACAATCCTTTTTAGAGAGTGACATATGAAGTAAATAAGTTGGGCTTGAATATCTTGTACAATGTGCAAGGCATTCACAATGTGCAATTTTGCAACGGCTTGAAATTTAAACACTGAATACCTTAAAAAGACTCTATGGGATCTTACCCACACAGGTATGTATAACCCATTGTCTTCTAAGGTGTGCAGTATTTACATGACGGCTGCTTGCAGACATTAAACCCCGCCCCGCAAATAAAACCATGCTTTACCAGAAGCAGCAGTGCATTACTTTGACCTGGGTCTGCAGTGTATGTATAGACTGGGTGCTTCAATGGGGCTTTTTGGTGCTTTTATCTAATAGCTGATTCAATCCGGTATTACATAAAAGTGCCCAAAAAGCCCTAATAAAGTGCCCAATTTGTAAAGATATCAGGCAAGCTAGGTCCAACTAATGTGCTGCCTTTTCTGGGTATGTGCTAGACTCAGTGTGGGAGTGTGTGGTGGGTTTTGTTTTTTGGGGGGAGGGTTTGGGGGAGGTGGTGTTAACATCACAAGCAGCTGTATATTTTAAAAGGTGCCTGGTACCAAGCACAGAAAGCAAAAACCAAAATTAGGTGTCTAGGTTCTCTTTACAGATACGGACAGAGACAGATACCTCAAAAGGGGCAAGCCAAAAGGTGAATACAGTAAATTCAGTTATTTAGAAGCCAGGAGAAAATGGTTTAATCTGAACTTCCCAACTCTGGAGCTAAGGTGCCTGAAGCAGGGAGGCATTTCTATCCACACAAAGAGCACAGTGTAGGGGTCTCTCCTGATGGCAAGTTCCTGAATCCTCTCTTTAAAAGGGCTCACTCATTTCTCTGAAGTGCAGCCAATAAAAGAGGAGGTAGCTTCACTTGCCACCATTTATTTAATGACCTAGAGTCATTAAATGGTTAGAGTGCCCATCCAAGAAGGGGGAGACCTGGATTTTATGTCCTCTTTAGCTTCACAGATTACAAAACCATCTCCCCCCAACTCCATGGAGAGTGGCCTAACCACAGGCTCCCAGTGCTTAGCAAGGGCAGTTTTGTGAATATACAGAAGTAGAACTGCACAAACCTAGGGGACTTTAAAGTTAAATTCTTAGGTGCCTCCCGGATTTGGCAGTTGCAAAGCAAAGGCTTTTGAAAAGCAGTTTTGGATCCAATTGCTTAAAGCCTGCTGAAATCCTGTTTTGGATGTGGCCTTATTTATTCAGGAAGAGTCTGCAATAGTTTCTCTTTTCTGGCCATTTGTACCACGTAAACTGTACACAGAATCTTGTGGGTTACTGGCCGGCTCAAGCATTTTAAAGACTAGGACAATTAGACCTGCTCTAAGCAAAACAGAGATTTCTATTTAAAAGAAAAGAAAAACGAAGCAAACCTTCCCCTGTAGACAAATTTCATTGGTTCCACTGCGAGTGCAGTCGCTACAATGTCATCAGCATTGTGTCTTCTTCCACTGACAACCATTAGACCATCCATTTTGCCGATAACAAAGACAAGCCCACCTGGTCCTATGAATCCTAGTAATCCAGTTCTTATAAAAGGGTATTCACTTATAGGAGCTCCTGAACTGGTCATAGGAAACACCTGTAAAACACAGAAATACAGTCCTTAGAGAACACAATCCTAAGTGCTCAGAGAGCACCTTTGGTTTCAACAGGACTTGGAGTGATCATATCACTCAGGAAAAACTTGTTTGTCAAGATGAGCACCATGATGCTCTCTATTTATCACCATAAAAACTTGCGACAAGGACTCATGTGGAGGGAAAAGTGTGATGTAGGAAGGTAATAGCAGTGCCAGGCCTTGGTTTAGCACACTTTCTGTGGCTTCAGCTCCATACATAATATACAATGCAAAAACCAAATTAATAACAACTTTTTTTGTGGAATAGAAGTAAATTTAGGTTACTAATAAACAGCAATTAAGAGACTAATTGTTTTTGGGGATGTCCTTCCCTATTACAATAATACAGTTTTTAAAACCACCAAAAGTAGTAAGTAGCGTCTTTTTAATATGCTGTGCAGTGATGGTTCTTAAAACCAATACATTTTATACAAGTTAAATGCCTCATACATTATTGCCTTATCCTCTATGTTTATGCTGTACAATAGAGAGCTGCACAGAGCTACCCAAGCTAGCTCACCTGTAGGACATGGTACAATCACGTAAGTGTTTTGTCTGGGCAAATTTACCCCGCTTCTATAATTAACACAGCAATACTCCTTCCAGTATCCCACTATCTCATGTAGAGCTCATTCGGGTATTCCTATGCAGCACTGCGTTGCGCAGTCTAGACATACCCATAAGTCCGAAGTGGAGCAAATGCAAACAATCTACAGTAATTCCAAGCTGACGGACCACTTCTGTATCTTGTCCTTCAAGACTCATATAACAGAAGAAAGGTCATGTACTGCTCTCTGATGCACACAGGTGACTCTCATTGAAGAGTCACTACTTTTGCATCAGGCACTGTGATGCAGCCCTAAAAGTAGAGAACAGGCTCTTAGCTAGGTGTCATGTGAAAGGACACACTTTTTTTAAGAGCCATCATTCAGCAAGGTTTTTGAGAATGTGCTTAACTTTCAGAACGAATAGCCCCACTGAATCAGCAGACTGTTTGTGTACCTAATATTATGCTTAAATGCCTTGTTGAATTGGAACCTCACTTACTCCCATCTGGATATAACCATTTATGATTCAATTACATTGATACTGTAAGTTCTGCCTCCAAAATGAGTCCAAGCATATTCCTGCTTTAGAAAACTCAAATGTTGGATTACCATCTATATCAGCTAGCACTCTTTGCTCTTTCAGCACTTCAAAAAGTCATCCAACACATTCCAAACCATTACTGTAGATCATGATTGGGAACTATTTTCCCCATCTCTGTAAATTATTCAATGTATATTATGTCTGATGCTCAGAACTACACATTAATAGGAGAATATTATGACTACCATTATGAAGAACATGTTAACACTCTTTAGATTAGAAAGAGTATTTGTTAAAGGAAGGGCAAATGTATTTGTTCCTAATCTTTCCCTCCAACACTGAACGAGAAGAACAATTCACCATAAGTTTCTCGTTTAAAACTTTTCAATTCAATTTTTCTCTGTACTTCCCTGTCTGGTAACCTTTTCATACTGGCCTCAATTTAAGTTTAATTTGAAAAACAGACAGTCCCTACGGAACAATCAATGGACCAATCTTCATCATAAAAATGCAGTATACAAAACAACAAGTGGAGTCTACAAATTCAAAAAATGATACTTTAGGCCAGCACTGTCTAACTGACAGCCCTTGGTCCACATTCGGCCTGTGAGGGGTTTAGTTGTGACCAGGGACAGGGGCAGTGGAGGGCAGCAGGGCCCAGGGAACTGAAGGTGAGCCCAGGGCCACACAGGCTGGAGGTGCAGCAGCAGGGAGAGGGAAGAAACACAGGTGCATGGCACAGTGGAGTGGGGCAGGGGATGGGACACAGGTGCAGTAGGGGAGGATGGGGCATCCCCCAGGATCTGGGGGAACGTCTGTTCACCAGAGCGCCCCAAGGGATGATGAGGTCGAACGGTCACAAACTCCTGCAAGACCGTTTCAGGCTGGACATAAGGAAGAATTTCTTTACTGTCCGAGCCCCCAAGGTCTGGAACAGCCTGCCAGCGGAGGTGGTTCAAGCACCTACATTGAACACCTTCAAGAGTAAATTGGATGCTTATCTTGCTGGGATCCTATGACCCCAGCTGACTCCCTGCCCTTTGGGCAGGGGCCTGGATTCGATGATCTCCCGAGGTCCCTTCCAGCCCTAATGTCTCTGAAATCTATGAAATCTGCATGGTACAGTAGTGTGGGGAGCATCTGCATGGCTTGCCCTTTTGCAGCTTGGGGGAGTGTGGCCCCCACTAGCGTTGCCTGCAAGGTGTTTGGGTCCCAGTCACTTAGAAACTGGACAGGCCTGCTCTAGGCATTTTAAACAAACAGCAAAAGAGCAATTAGGAACAAGGCAATAGTGGTAAGCCAGGATGCTTTCTACCATTAAATCTCTTTAAGATGTACATCTGCAAGGATATTTGCAGAAAAGCAATCTTCTAACGTTGGCTAGTTGTGAGATTGTTGGCAGTGGCTTTAAGCTACACATATGAAATAGCTTTCAAAGTGAACACATTAACCATCAAGCTCAACACAGAATTTGCCTATTGAACTTTGCCTCTCCCTCTCACTTGCTTTGCATCAATTGTTACCTCTGATTGTTGCTTCAACATCAGATTGCAACCTCTTTAGTTCTGGGACTGTGACTTTCTAAAGATTTATAAGGTACTACATGAAACTGAGCTCCACTATAGATTGCATCACTGTATCTCCCTAAGCCTTCCAAAACTGACATCACTAATAAAACCACCCCCATTATTAGCATGAACATGGATCTCCAAAAATATCTTCTGAAGATAAAGAGTGCTAAAAAGAAAGGATTCTATATTGTACCTTTCCTTAGACTCACCTCAAAAGTGTTTTTGGTCATGCCCGAGAGTCCATAATATGATGTACCTGTTGCAATTGCACATACACAAAGTTCCCCTATTTCATCTGTTTTACAGAGCTGAGGAATTCCATCTGGCTTCACTGAACACATTATGGCTGAAGAAAAAGCAAAATACTTTCAAATATTTTATAAAAAAACAACTACAGGACAAAGTAAAGTGAGGGGAAGAATCTATGATCTAGAAACTTCAATGCATAAAATGCATGTAGATGTGACTACCAAACAAACAATGTTTGTGAAACAAAGACATTTTACATCAAAGATAAATTAATATTTATAGTACAAAAGTGTCAGGAACTTTATATAAATCTAGTCTGAAAAACAAAACTGAACTTGGCCTGATTCCCTTGCTTTTGTGATACCTTCATAAAACGTGACTGCACCCTGTATCATACTGAAAAATCTATTTACTGTGGTCACTGTAAAATAAACTATTTTAGTTGGGGTGCTTGATGATAATTACATTGTACAACAAACATAAAGCCATGAAGTTTAGCTTTCACCAAAACCCATGCAAAAACTAAGTTTTTTCTGCTTTATGGTCTAGTATGCCAGTTAATGTACACACACTCAAATAACCTGGGAGAATTCTCCCAGATTTGCTCTCCAGGTAGAGAAACCCAAAGTCATATACACAGACATTCAAATGCTGATGCCCTGAAGAGTGGAGAACTTGCAGTGCTGACAACTGTGCAGCTGGAGGGGTAGACGACAGAGGG
>NW_017728886.1:17929031-17937137 GCF_001723895.1 Crocodylus porosus
TGTGATGTCAAAGAGATTGCCCTGTGCACACATCTCAGCGTACTTTATAGGCTTCCCTAGTCTGGCTGGCGAGAGGTGGCAGCAGTGCACAGGGCAGCCCTGATGGGCTGACCCAGACTGCCCATGGCCAGCTTACAGTTCCCTGCAGCACAGTGTGAGGGTTGGGGCAGCAGAGTCCAGCAAGCAACTGGCAGAGAGGGGGAGAATCTGGAGGGCTATGTTCTCTTCTGAGTTAAATTGTTGGAGCAGAAGGACACCAAAGGAAGCAGGAAAACTGGTAACAGGAAGGTCACCCAGCAAGTCAGTTAATGTTGTGACGGGGTGATGCATCGTATCACTACAATAAAGATCCTGTTGAATTTCTGCTCTTTCCAGTCATAAGCATCAGATTAAGATCAGGTATGCCTTTTAGCAGCTTACCCTGGAGTAGGAACCTGTCAAGAACATAAGCTTTGCAACTGGAAGGAAGCCAGGGTGACAGAGGGAAGAGAGAAGCAGACTAGAATGGCTTTATATGTGCAAGGGTAAAAGTCCTGGAAACTGCTTTTTCACTTACTGTAAAGGTAATCATAATACAATAACTTGCTTTAAATTGGATCAGCCTATATAATCCAGTACAATCTGATATGTCTAGGGAATTATTTTATATTATGGTTATTAGAAAAAAAATTTTAACTTGCTTCACTTGTAAATGTGAAACTGAGAGTTTATTTGGTATATAATTTAGCAGTTCTATAAAGAAAAACTAAAAAAATTAGCCTTTTCCAATCTGCGCAGCCGTTGTATAAAATCAGTTTAGAAGTTAAATCTAGATGTCATCTTTGGACGTTCTGCCTTTAGTCTGAATTTATCACTACCATAGTCTAAAAACATTTATCTTTTTTTTATAATAATGCAATTGTGCCTCGGCACAGGAGCTTAGGGAAACATTTTGCAAGTCTTTGGCAAGGAGCTTTTTTATATTTTACACTATCTTATTTTATAATCTACAGTACTTCAGCCTGACCTGGGTTACAGCTATGCATAACAATGTTCTAAACTCCGAACTTAGGGTTCAAGTATTTGTATTTTTTGGCTCAGCTAGCTAATGGTAACAAATCAGTACTTCTTCATGAGCAAAACAGAGTAAATCATTTAAAATGACAGCTGTTACTAATGAGTGGAAGAAGCAGCAGAGTCAACACAGAAGAGATGTTTCTTGGTGTTTCGTCATGTATTACAACACCCATATTCTTATGCAAGTGTTTCTTGTTTCTTTGGAAAGTATGGTATTTGCAGTCACTGAACACTGCAATAAATGAAAAAGGTTCATATGTTCCACAAAGCACATTTCAGAGAATCCGGTTCTGATCCCTACCTCCTGGCATCACCAAGCCAACATCTTGCACAGTTAAAACAGAAAGCTTTTCTTCAGAATCCACTCGAATTACTCCATAGGTAAGACCGTGCATGGACAATACTCCTCTGCCAGGGGGCTGATTGCTGTCATCTGTTGGCCTGGAACAATTGTTTATAATTTTAAGAGACAGGATACTTTAAACAGGCAAATGCTAGTATTTTCCTATTCGCAGTGGAATACCATAACAAATACCAAGTATTTATGTTCACATTTAATAGTAGTATATTTCAGATTTAATTTGGATTTATTCTTTACCACCTTAATCTTTGCTTTTACATCTGACCTAATCTTTGTCTCCAGTCACTATTGGTAACCCAATATACCACCTTTCAATTTCAGTGCCTATCCAAAAATGCACTGCTATAGAGATTAAGGTAATACACAGTATTTACACACTGCAACTTGTTTAATCTTCAGAGTTTTACAAACCTTAATTCAGTCCTGTCAATGAGAGGAGTTAGCCCCATTTCACAGACACAAGGGAAAAGGTGAGGGAGTGAAGAAAGTGAAAGATACTAAGGACTCTAGAGTTTTTTACACTCTGTTTCTACATTTAGGCTATATATAGACAGGCAGAGACACCATGACACAATTATGTTAAAATACAACTACCTTTCCATACTAAATTTTTATGTGACAATAACTCCTGCATGTTACATGAATTTAAGACTCTGTGAATGGCAATTCCTTGATTTGCCTAAATTCACCCCCACAGGGCATGTCCAGATGATTGTGGTTGTGTGGTATGGGGTGCTGCAAACACATATCCAGGGGTCGGAAAAACCCATGGAAAAAAACCCAGAGCAGCGCACACTTGGCCAGTGTGTGCTGCTGAAGACCGGAGCTGTCCAATCCAGGGCCCACTACCCTGCCAGCCAGGCTTCACTCCACTGCCAGCCAGCCCCAGGAAGCCCCCAGGTAAGGCTGCTGGGGCAACTTGTTGTGTGCCAAAGCATGCATGGCACAGGCACTCCCCGGGCACAAGAAGCAGTGGTACAAGGTGCGCTGCTGCTTCTTGTCCCTTTTGGAAACCAAAAGTCTATGCACGTCTGAACACACCCACAAATATTACGTGATTCTACAACACAGGCAATAGGGTGCTCTGTCAGCTTGTTTCAGTACTTTTGTATTAGTGATTCCAATATTACGTATACAGTCTGCAGCTTGAACAAGCTAACTTTGACTTACACAAGTTACTGATTTCAGAATGAAGTGCCAGGGTTTCTATGGTTGGCTAGAAACTCATACCACATTGTGTACTAAAATGCAAAACTGAGGATAACATGATGCTGATTTGGTTAAGAATAATGGTCCTTTGTAATGCAGATAGACTCAAGCTATTTTCAAAATCAATGAAAAAGCCAATATTCATCTGAAGTTTTTGCAGTTTTGCTATGTAATCCATCATAACACAAGCTTACGTTAAAAGATAATATTCTTATTATATGACATATCTCCTCTGCTGTGCTTGAAATACTAGATGGGCCCCAGACAATCAGGGTCATGTAAGACTTGTAGTGATTGGTACCATAAATTTCAATTAATAGGTGCTATGAGGCATATTTCTCAACTGACACTGTCAAGAAAGAGGGCTACGGGCATGCTTGAAAATGCATTAGAGCATAACAAATGGAGACTAGTAAACAAGTAGCTATGATGAATAATGGTCCCATCATTTAATGTAGTCTCTCAACCACATTATTGATCAACTTTCTCTCACCCTTCCCCTCCTAACTGCACACACATTGTTCATAGAATGCTAAAGATGAAAATCAAATGCCTAATTAATACATATTTTTCCTCACACAATTAATAGGCCAAAGGCTGATTCATAATCCTGCATACATTTTCCTTTATTTTACTTAGTGCATCCAGATTTGATGACTCTAGAATACAGTTTAGTAGCAGCTCTTGTTTTGCAACCACAAGCCTCTCCAACGTGCATCTCTACTAAGTAATCAAGAGAAGAGGGAATTCAAGTAGCCTGATTCCAAGATATGAAAATTTTTTAGCTTACAAACAATATCCTGAACTGCATTTCCACTAGACATTTCTAAGAACAGAGGGTCATTAGAGGAAAGAGGAGAAGTTTTGTGACTAAGACACAAAAACAACAAGGTAAATGTTGTATTTCCACCTATATTACAGACTAATGAAATTGTGCATGTTACTCACCATATCTGTACCTCAGTTTTTCTATCTATGAAATGGGGATAAGAGACACCTCTTACTTCACAGTGTGTAAGTTTGTTTATATTAAAAATTGGTAAAGCAGTTTGAGATCTTTGAATTAAAAGACCACATGTGCAAAAGCACCAACATCCCTCTTGTTTAAAAACATAAACCTTTTATTTTAATCAGTTTTTACTTGGCTTTTCATTCACTGATTATAGTAAAATGACTTACACTTAAAATTAAGCACTTGTTTAAGCTTAAGGGCTGGTGTGAACTGGAGATATTTTTTCAGACAGAGTTGCACAAACAACTTGACCAGAATTATGTATAAGAAATTGGTTTTTTTACCTTTCAGCTACATTTCATAGCTTTAGTTTCTGGTTAAATAACTGTTCATTTAATACTAACTGTTCATTTATTGCTAATGGTATTTTTCTACACTCCAGATTATAATGTGTCACAAAATTCAGGGTTGGTTGCCACTCTCTTCACAATTATGAATACAAGGGTTTAGCAGCTTTCCTGGGAGTGCAGCATGTTGAGCCAAGTCAGAGCAGCCCTGGCTGGTAGGGAGCCTGGGAGGCAGGGGTCGGGGGGGTCAACCTGCCAGCTCAGGGATGCTCTGACCTGGTTCAACACGCTGTGGAGAAGCTGGCTGGGGCATGAGGGTGCCCTGCACTGAAGCACTCTCATAACCAAGCCAGCCCCATCAGTGTTTACACATACATGGCTGTGCAATAAAGAACCTGGCTTCAGGATAGTACTTGTATTTACAAGTATCATCCTGCAACAGAGTTAATTAGTTTCCTGAGGCCTAATAGGGCTGCATGTGTACAGGCTGAGTCTTTACTGAAGAGCTAATTAGTCAGCTGATAAACTGCAGTAAACATCTTGCGTAGATGTACCTGTTGAGTCCTAGAATCTCACAATTTCCCCCCTTTTCTGTTACATTTCATTTAGCTCATTTTAATAAACTTGAGTTGTCCCACAGTATTTTACCAGAGCTGGATTTAAACTATTGGTCTGTTTAATTTTATATTAAAATCATATTATGAAATTGGTAACTGTTGTTCTTCTCTAAGATGAATTACTGTGCAGTAAATTCTACATGTCTTACTGTTATACAAATAAAGATAGATACAAAATGTACCCATTTTGTAGAAACTAACTATGCAGCATTGATCTTGAATGAATATGATGTTTCATTTCTTTGTTTTGAAACTGAAAGTTCTGAATACTATTTTAGTTTGTTCAACACCGTACCTTCGAATAGCCACGGTGAGAGCTTCTGGTGAACTAGCACATGGACAAATGACCTCCTGTCTTAGGCCTTTACTTTGGAAGACGTTGAGAAATGCATCACAGGAAGAAATTGACCCTGAAGAGAAAAAACAACAAAAGAAAAATAATCTAATTTCTGAAGCACCTTTGTTCAAGTATGTAGGTTTTTCATGACAAAACATTTAGAAATTATCTAAGGCACCTAGGAAAAGATTACTATATTTACCTGAATATGGTACAATTGTCCCCCGTCCCACAATTACCATGGGGAAGAAACCCCTTGTCTCACATTCACATACAAGGAAACTTTATTAAATATACTGTCTATCATTAAACTCCTGACAAAAGTAGCATGGGCTCAGTAATAGAAACCAACTATGAAGTTGATTAAATGCAGCCAACAGGGAGCATGACAACAAAACACATGGTTCATATTAGGTGAATATACTGATAGGAATCCACTACAATGATAGATTAGTGTAGCCCATCTAAATAAGATAGATGGTAGTCCCCATTGCTCTCGGTCCCCCTCAGTGCCGGCTCTTTTTCTAAGTTACAGTAAGCAACTGCGCAGAATACATTTTTACTTCCTTTTTACTACCACAGCAGAGCTGTACCTTTTTTCCATTTCCAGTTATTCCAGTTTTTTTTTTTTTACCAGCCTTAAATGCCTGGCGAACATCACCAAGTGGAGCCCCCAAAAGCTCAACCAGAATCCTTCTGTCCCGTTCTCTCAGCCTGTCACATATGATTAGCATGGCTCTGCCCTCCCAAGGTAAAGCTGGACCAGGTTGCCCTGTACCACATCCGCATACATGTTTTCGAGGATCCCAGGACTCATGATGAACATGTAGTTCCAGTCATGAGTGGGGGCTAATTAGAACATGGATCCTTGTGCTGGGTATTTGGAGTACACACACATACAGAGCACTGCTAAGCTATGGGGTCACCATGGCTTGAAATGCTGTTGGCTCTACTGGGGTCCAACCCAAATGAACTATATGGTCAATCATGAGCCTTCTGGCTGTGGACTAATAACATGCATTGTTTGTACCGTATATAAGTGAGTACAAAAGTGCTGCTTAAAAGTGTGTTTATGGACTACCTGTGCTAAAGCTTGTAGCAGTTTTAAAAAAGGTCAAATGAGTCAATTATTGATGAACTAAGTCTATGGGTACCCACAGTACTAAGCCAGTGTTTTCAAATTTGTCCCTCACTTCCACGTGCTCAAGAAAGCAGGTTCTCATAGTAAGGAAAGGGGAAAGGGGTTGCTGAAAAAGTTGGGAGGGCAGAGGGCAAAGGTGCCACCTGAACTCCCCAGGTTTATTTTCCCTGGTGTAGCGGTAGGAAGGGGACATATTCAAGGCAAATCAACAATAATTAGATTCTATAGAATCTAATTACTGGGTGGCCATACAGTGTATCTGCCATAATGGGATACGGTAGATTAAAGATTCAATTTTAGCATAAATCATTTTAATACTTGCAAGTAGAAGAGCCACTATTCATGGACCTACACGTGAATTTCATGTAAAATATGTTTCTTAAGAAGAGACACATTAAAGATTTATTCTAGGAATTCAAAGCAAGTTACAATGGATGAACAGAACATATATACCTTGGTACATTATGATACATGAAGAAAGCACTCATTAAAACTAAGTAGTGATCCATATGTAGTTCTCAAGAACCATGCCATTATTCCACGCAAAATTCCAACCCAAATGAACTATATGGTCAATCATGAGCCTTCTGGTTGTGGACTAATAACATGCATAGTTTGTACCATATATAAGTGAGTACAAAAGTGCTGCTTAAAAGTGTATTTATGGACTACCTGTGCTAAAACCTGTAGCAGTTTCAAAAAAAGTCAAATGAGTCAATTCTCGATGAACTAAGTCTATGGGTACCCACAGTACTAAGCCAGTGTTTACATATTTGCCCCTCACTTCCATGTGCTCAAGAAAGCAGGGTCTCATAGTAAGGAGAGAGGAAGGAGTTACTGAAAAAGTTGGGAGAGCAGAAGGCAAGGGTGCCACCTGAACTCCTCAGGTTTATTTTCCCTGCTTCCACACTCCAAAGCCACCGAAAAGAAGCAAACCTTCTGCTTTTTTCTACAGTTTAAGATCATTTACTTTTCTTTACATATGGCTGTCATGTTAAACAAAACTGGATTTACTGCAACTTACGTTATGTGGAATATCAAGTTTGCTTCAAGATTAGATAAAGAAAAGTAGGTTTAAAAAATCCAAAATTAATTACTGTTTCCATAAACATCACATGGTTTGCAGCAGCCTCAAACTTTTGTGAAACATTTTTTTGCTAATGTGACTGAAGTCTGAAATGTCAGAAATGAAACACAGAATAGGATACTCATTTCCTGTTTGATTTTACAGGCATCACTTACAAGGATTTGCGCCATCAGCCACTATTAGCATGCGTAGTGAGGAGAGGTTGATATCTCTTTGATCTCGATGTGCCACTAATGCCCAGTGCATGTCCCTGGATTTTACACAAGCGACTTTTGCTAAAATAAGAGCAAACAGATTACTAATCTACTGTGTGGAAAAAATTTTAAAATCAGGAAATGAGTCATTCACCATGTTACAGTAAACAGCATCAAGTCAACAGCATCAAGAACCAGCGTTGCCAAATCCGATACTCAAAATATACCAACATGTACTCTTGGTCCTTACCTTTGTACTGGCAGACTTTCTGTATCCAGGAAAGTGGATTCACTTTCATTAAGGAATATGGAATACTTATAACATGCATCATGTTCATGACACTCTGAAATTAAATAAGAATATTTAAAAAAAGAATTAAGAATATATTAGGTATAGGAAAAACGTATATCATGTCACCCTATGAGACAGCTCACTAAGTACATAGTTAAGGACTTGAATTTACAATCATCAACATATCTGAAATGCTGAAAATATTTCCAAAGAGATTCCCCCTCAATTATTCTCTCCTTCACTTTCTTTAAAAAGCAACAGAAAAAAAAATTAAGGGACTTTTAGGCTCATTATAAAATACAGCGATCCCAGTAGATTGTGAACAAGTTTGCAACAAGCTGCATAGGCAGACACGACTCTTTGGGTAAATGTGATATTTCATAGATTTCATAGATTTCATAGACATCAGGGCTGGAAGGAACCTCGAGAGATCATCGAGTCCAGCCCGCTGCCCAAAGGGCAGGAAGTCAGCTGGGGTCATAGGATCCCAGCAAGATAAGCATCCAATTTACT
>NW_017728886.1:17937591-17988885 GCF_001723895.1 Crocodylus porosus
TTTCTTCTGTAGTGCTAACCAATGTAGCACTGCCGAGCCTAAAAGGGTGCTGCAGGTTTTTCCTCCCAATATCTTTTATTAGACCAACTAAATAGTTGAAAAAATTGTTCTTTACAAGCTTTCAGGTACAAACACTGTTCTTCAGGCACAGGGAGACCTTGTTGTTGCTTTGTGTGCTCTCCTGGGTGCGATAAGTACACCAACAGGAAATTCAAATAAGCCAGAGGCAGCAAATTGATCTCATGTTTCAAAGCACTCATCTTCCATAGTGATTTGTCAGACAATATCAATAAATAAAAGCATTAAAAATGGAAGTTTTGAACATCATTCATTATCACTGAAAGTAAATTTCTACAAGGCACGGAGATTTACTTATATCAGCACAGGATATATGTGGTATATGTTTCGGCAACCCAGCTTAGATATGCCTCCCAAATGGCACTGTGTGTGTGTTTGGGGGTTTAAGGCCATAGAAAATATTTCTCTTTTCAGTGTAGTGCAACTGAAGGTTTAAAAAAAACAGTATTCTTAAATCAGTCATTCAACTCATTAAGACCATGCCCAAAAAAAAGGTAAAGAAGGATTAAAAAACCCCACCCTGGTGGATATTTGCTTTCAGAGTAAATGATACATTTAGCTTTATTAAATGAATGCCTTCTGGGCAACACTAGTAACATGTTTTTGTCTCAAAAACTTCATCATCACTGTCTCTTTATGATGACAGCAGCAGAGCAGCAGCAGGGAAAGGTCTAATGGTTACCTTGAAATCCTAAAAAGTAAGCCCTTCCCAGCCTGAGATTCTTGTGTTTGCACTATTCATAAATAGACATTCTCACCACTGATTTAGGAGCAGGATAAGCAGCAACTTTAACTTGAACTGAATGCTTGAATGTCTTTAAAAACAGAGATGTGGGCCTCTACACCAATGACCTGCCATGCCTTTGCTTTGAAAGATATTCAAGAACTGAACAGACAGCTTGTCGAGTCCACTGCGGCAAAACAGTCTCCGGATTAGTAGCAGTAGTCCTGTCGGATGAGGGACTTATCAGCGGGAATATAGCCATTCCACTTGAAGGTCTTACTGAAATAACATAGAACTGATGCTCTTGATTTGGCACTACACAGAATTCAGGTCTTAGAAGGACACAGCAGCAATGGACTTTGTGCTTGGCAATAACAGTGCCAAACAAAGCACTGTACATGACACACTGAGGTGACTTAGCACGCCTGTGTTTGTGCTTACGGAGAAGTAGCAAAGCCGGCTCTAACTCTCTGCTTTCAATCCAGACAAACTTGTTAAAAGAAATCTGAGGACATCCTAGTTGTTCATGGCAACAAGCATAGTAGACAAGTTCACACAAAGGAAATAAATTACTTACAGTAAGAATTCCATGCCATAAGCCAACATCCTTCTTGAAATCTAATACATTCACAATTGTTTCAGCTGTCCAACAAAAACAAAATATGGTTTATTTTTGAGAGCATGGCACAGACTCGAGGGAAACCCACTTAGCAAACAGAAATAGAACAAGTTTCTGTGTGGCCCATATGACGACCTCAAAGCATAACTTTCAGAATAAGGTTCTGTCTTGGCTAGACCATTATTTGCCTTCTCTTTGATATATTTAATAAAAGATACCTAAAGCATGCTTTCTTTTTCTTAAATATGTTCTAAAACCATGTTGCATGCCTCAATTCTAACTTTTATTCTGAGAAATATTTACTATGGCCCTAACATAAAATATTAAAAAAGACCCCAGTTAGACAATATACAATTCGATTTCAGTTTTAGGGAGGAAGGTAAACGAGTGTGTTCTGTACCTTCTGTATATCCACATGCCTGTGTAAGAGCTTGACAGTGGGTCAGCAGTGCAATTCGTGTTACAGTCACACCAAGCACACTTCCATCTTTGCAGGTTTTGTACTGCAAGAGAGTTATTACTGAAGATTCAACATACTGTTGTATGAAACAGTTGCACTGCTGCTATTATTCAACAGTTGGATTCAAAGCATTTAAAGTGGAGAAATATAAGCCAACTGGTGGATTTCATGATTTACTTTAGCTTTCACAGCTGGAGAGAGCTACAGTGGAAGTTCTAAACCAGGTTTTATTAAAGCCCACTTTCTTTCCTCTCCAGAGAGGTTCTCTTTTTTTGGCTGAAACCTGCCACAATTAGTATCAGGAATGCTTCAGCTATTTGAGCTTGGGAAGGGTGGGAGAATTACATTTATATGAATTCTAGCTGTGCCTTTGAGTCACAGTGGCAAAGGCAGCAGCAGAAGTTTGAAACATGAGGAGTCATTAATGACTAATACGCTGGCTAGATTTGGCAGAAAATAACTTAAAAAAATAGAAAAAATACTTCTGAGCCTGTTCTGCAGCTGTCTGTTCTATTATTGAGGTAGCTTAATAAAGCTGAACTTTCACCTTCTGACATCAAGCAGAGCACGGGATAACTGCACACAGCTCTGCCCAGTGCGATTGCTGCGGAGCTGGCTGCTCCACGCATTGTGGGGTGGGGAGCTTACGCTCATCAAAACACATCAGAACTGCACTGACAACACGAGCAAGGAAAACAAAGGAGGGACTGAGAGAAGACACGCACACGGCGAGAATCCCGGATCTGTGCATGAAGCCTTCACCATGCTTACTATTTGCTGCAATAGTGGCAAGATTCAAAATAGTCATTACACAAAATAAATCTTTCATCTCTTTCCACAATGAAGGTTTTCATCAAGGTTGAATATCTACTGCTCCTTTCACCCCACTCTCCATTAGCAGCTGTGCAAAGATAGGAAATATACACTCCTGACTTTCTTTTAACAGAGTGGGGCATTAGCTTCACTTGGGATTACTGAAATGCTGAATCCAAAGCAAATCTCATTTCAAAAAAATGGGGAGGAGGTAGAAGGCAGAACATCACACATGGAAATTTCAAAGGCATAAAGATAAGCTGATTTCTTATCCAGAACTTAGTCTTTGGGGAGGGAATTTGAACTCCAGAATAGGAGGGAAAATGTTAATCAAAGATGCAAAACCAAGGGTGTACCGATAAAGATTTTTTTTTGGCCAATACCAATGGCTGATTATTAACCAGCCATATCAGCAGACATCAGTTTGATAGCTGATTTATTATTTGTTGGCTTTGCATTCTTGCCTTTTATTACCAACTCTTACACCCTTAACATCCCTGATGTGTAGCTTGTTGTGTTTGGGGCAAAACAGTGTTAAGAGGATAAAGGAAAGATAAGCCCAGAACACATCAATTTATATTTTATAGTTCTCACTCTTCCAAAGACAAAAAACCCCTTACTGTCAACAATTTTGTTTATATTTAATGAAAGCTGTAATGAAAAAAAAACACAGAGAAAAAAAGCATCTGGAAGTATAAAATTGTGGGTATCCATCCTGGTACCTCTTATTTGTTTGTAAAGTACCTGTCACTAAAATTTAAGGTTGCTATTCCATAAAACATTTAAAATAAGTGCGTGTTTTAAGTCTGTACTTTAAAGCATTATTGAACCAGAATCCCAAATGCTGTAGAACAAGGGTTTTCAACCAGGGGTACGCGTACCCCTGGGGTACTTGGAATGGCCTCAGAGGATACACTGCAGCAAGTGCTGCTGCTGCCACTTCGGGCTCCGGCAGCCACCAATCGACTACGGGGGACCCCCCCCAGTTGCCCGCTTGTCTGGCTGCCGGGGGACTCCTGCCATCTTGACTGGCTTCTGAGGGAGGGTACACTGACCCAAAAAGGTTGAAAACCCCTGCTGTAGAAGTTCAGAGAGAAAGAAAGTTAACTATGCAGATTTAACATTGCATTAACCTTTTTGCGTTCGGTATATACTTCTATTTATGAGATTACTTATCAGCAGGCTAAACAGGATGCTCTTTGTTTCTAGAAACAGCCAAAGGATAATTATGCTTATCTTATGGTATCCAACAGTGCCATATACACTGGGTCAAAAGGAAAACGAATCTTCATTAACTCACCTCAATGTACGCAGTGTCATTGTTTGCATCCTTGATATGTGGGAACCAGTCACGAGGTGGTTTAGAAAGATGTTTAGATTCTGTTACAAACCAAAGCAGCTTTGGCCAGCCTGAAAAACAATGACATAAAGACAGAGAAAAACTTTTCCTGAGTTAATGCTGGAAAAATAGCACCAATGAACATAATTCTTTTGTACGTAAGTTTATTTCAAATGTTTTCTATGCCTGTGTATTATAATTGACTCAGTATTACTCATTTTATTCACAGAAACAATCCTACTGGGAAAGGCTAGGAGGATTTTACATGATAATATTACTGTATATACATTTGAGTGCTTAGTTTAGTACATCCTATATTGAGACTGATTTCTATCTTTGGCCATTAAAAGTAAATGTGACATGTTCTATAAATTTGCTGTATACAGGTGGATTTTCTGTACAGGATGCAGTTTAAGTGAAAATTATTTTACCTTTAAACTGTGGTATCTCCCCTGTAGGGCTTTTAGGCAGTCCTTTATGGCATGCATCACTAGTCAAGGCCACAGTAACGCCACAGCTTCCAAGCAAGAAACCTATTTGTTGACTACCTGCATCCTAATGGATCACAAAACAGGAGGAAAAAAAATTAATCAGAAATGACTGCATGTAGTTTTCACACAGTATCTTGGAGGGAAACAAAAAACATCTTTCCTTCCCTTAGTCAAGTTGCCCGATGACCTGCCTTTAGCCAAATTCCCCGACACGGGAATTCCATAATTTAGACATGCTCTCCTCCACCACCCTATCATGTTTATCCATTATGAGATATACTGGCTTTATTTGTCTCATTCCTATTGAAAACAGCTCCAGTAGGAAATAATTCAGGTTACAGAGGTTTCTATGTGGGAAAGCCTGAGCTGCTGTCTCAGCGTAGAAAATGGGCTCCTTTGCCTCATAACCGATGCACACTGATGACAGTGCCACTGCTTGTGCCCAATTTGTTCTGTCAATTTTGTCAATAAAAAGTCATTTCTTATTTCAGGACACTGCATTTCTTCACAGTTCCATTAGGGAAAGCATGCTCCTTTATTTCATAGGGGATCTATGCCAGGAGGTTAAAATGCAATGTAATGATTTTAAAGTCTAGGGATGCTGTTTAAATGGCCTTTACTAGCAGGAACACTTGCTCCCCAAGAGATGCTCTCTCTCCACAGCACTATGTTTGCTTTATATATATCTTCTTGTCATGATTTTTTCATGAGCATGCCATCTATACTGTTAGAATTCTTGGAAGTATTAAGCCATCAATGTCAATTCTTTTCAACTGCTAATCTTCTCCTAAAAGAGAGATCCCAGGAAAATAGTCTGGAGAAGCTTGCAGTTACAGTCCAAAAAGTACACTTGAAACTGCAGCAACCAGTGGCTACTACTATAGTAATTCAAAGCAAAAGCTGAAAACAGAAGGAAAACACAGAGCAGAATTTTTCAGCTCAGGTCCCAACCTAATTTTCCATATAATTTTATTAAGCCAAATGAATTTAGGCAGAGTGGTCCAGAGAGTAGGACGGGGAAAATGCCCTTTAAAAAACAGAGAACAAAACAAGAGGATCCAATAATAACATTTTTGAGGAAATGTTCGACTTGGGGGGTGCATCTACTCGTGTGCTTTAATGTGTATTAGTCTATTTTAATGCAAATTAAAGCATCACAAAAAACCATGCTCTTTTGCTAATGCACATTAAAATAGGCTAATGAGCATCTTTCTAATACCTCACAATGGAGGTATTAGATTTGATGCACATTAGCTAAAGTGCATTAATGAACGTGTAGACATGTCTAGGTAATCTTTGGACTTTCAGCATAGATGGCCATAAGTAAAGCTAACAGTTACTTCACTGTCCTCGCTGAATCCAGGGTAAGTCTGAGATCTGTCTTAGAACATGTGGAGTTACCACCACATTGAATACAACAGAGAGACCTGCCAGTTCTTTCTTGCTGTATATCTAGACGAGTATGAATGGATAGGGTTGTACAACTGAAAGGATGCCAGCAGGAATCCAAGACAGCCAGGAGTAGAGATATGCAGGGGCAGGAGAAAGAAACCATGACTCAGTGAGACGGCTGCTGGGCTCTAGTTTTGACCCTTTCTCCCAAATGGGGCATTAACTTCCTCACTGCTCTTTATCCAGTCTTACCAAGGAATACTAAATGAAAGATGCAGTGGTTTAGCTACAAGAGAAGGGTCTGTGTCTCTTGCTGCCTGGACAAGTGCCCTCAATACTGGGCTAAAACATAGAGAACCATTTCTGTCCTCATCCTTGTTTCTGGGGGGGGTTTTGTTTCTTTTTATCAACCACAATTCCACGTGCACCCCCTGACAGGCTGTGCTCCTCGCTTAGGTGATGGGCAGGGGGGCAGGCAGGAACGCCGGATGTAGCGCTGCGGCTGCTTCCCAGTCAGTGTGATTGGGGGGGGGGGGGGGGATTTCTCCCCTCAGATGGCAAGATTGGCTGCAGGAGTATCCCTCCCCCTGGTCGGTGGGGGAACACATGCCTCCCCTAAGGTGGCAACAGTCACCCATGTACTGCACACACTCAGAAGCCACATGGAGCTAGGAACAAGGAACACCTTGCAATTACCTAGGCTTTCTTGCATCTTCTACCCTTTCCAGCAACCTACCAGGCATTTGCTAATTGAACTTAAGCTACACTTGCTGCTAATAATGACACATGCACATACACACTTATAATTATTTGCAAGTAACCACTGTGGTTTTAAGTAGCCTAGATGATGGTGATAAAACCCAAGTGAACTGCAGGAAAATATAGTTTTAGTTATTGTTTTTAAAGTCTGTTTACATCTAGAAGTGTGCACAAAAAAGAGTGCTATTAAAGTATGTCAGTCAGAACTAACAGGAAGAATGTTCCATTTGACTCAACTCTTTCCAAAATCTCGAGCCAATAGACAGAGATTGCAGCATTACCCAAGAGCCAGAAAACAGGCTTTGGTGGACTAGAAAAGGGAGTACAGTGAGTCCTGTTGTTATAATGCACGTGTTTGGGTAGCCTCCTGCTTACTGTCATTCTTGGTGAGCAGGCTGCTAGAGTCTGTGTTCCCCAAGTGCCTGTGGCTTTTAAGCAGCTTCCTGGAGCCCAGGTCTGACACAAAGAAAAACTCACATTTGCAATCAGCAGAGAAAGCTCAGAGAAGTTTACTGTCGCATGGATCATGCGCTAGCTGAAGGAGCTGAACTAAGTCAAACTGCCCGAGCCCATGGTAGCTATTTGTGCATTAATTGCACTCCTCTAGGTTGCAACAAAGAAACAAGCCCTACAGCACCTATATTTATACCCCAAATACTAAAGTTTGTGTCATCATTTATCTGTCCTTTTGCCAAAGCACCTATTTTTACTTGTCTCTGCCAAATTCATACCTGATCCTTTTGGTCTCATCTCAACACCTGTCCTCATTAATTTGGCTTTGCTCCTACGATTTCCTTCTTGTACCAGCTCATTTTTCTACATCTCTCATCAAGTCATTCAAAGCTCACTAAAGCCTGCTCTTCCTGAGCTCCCTTTTGAAGCCCTAGCTTAACCATAGCTTAGCATATCTGGAAGTCCCACAAGTTCCAGACTAGGATGCCCATCAAGGAAAGGAAGAATCTTTGCCTGATTCAGAAAAGCACACGCTTCAGGGCCTTACTCATTAAGAATTGTTGGCAAACAGGGCCTAAAGCAAGGAGATGTCAGCTGAAATGATCTCAGCTGTTGCAGCAGAGCTCTAGGAAAGAGACAGATTCTCCAAGCCAAGTTTCACCTCATTTAGGGCTTTATAGGCAGAAACGAATACAGAGTTTCACTCAGAGACCAAGTGGAAGTCAATCCAGATGGAGTACAGCTCACAGAAAGCTAACATGTTGTGATCCCTTCTAGACATGAAATCTATGAAATCTGTCAAGTTCAGCTCTTAAAACAAAAATATAATGCTGTAGAACAGGGGTGGACAAAATGTGGCTTGAGGGCTGGATGTGGCCCACCAGGCTGTTCTATCCGGCCCAGGGGCCCCGAAAAAATTTAGAAAATTAATATTAATCTGCCCTGGGCTGCCTGTCACGCAGCCCTTGATGGCTTGCCAAAACTCAGTAAGTGGCCCTCCGCCCAAAATAATTGCCCACCCCTGCTGTAGAAGTTTACAGGAAAAGGAAATGCATATTAATCATTCTGGGCTTTCAAACACCATGAGGCAGGATGATAACTGTTCCCACTTAATAGATCAACTGTTTTCTAGCATTTCCTCTTCACAGTCATGCATTAATTTATAAAATTTCACATGCAAGCAGAGAGAGTCATGTATATTTTATTTGGTAACATCTATCTACATGTTAGATAGTCTAGTAACAGACTGCATTTTACATCATAGCAAGTCTAGCTGATAAACAAGTAGCATTATGCATTTTTGCCCACTCTTTTCGGTAGGGTTTTTTCAAATTTTAATTGATAACAGTGTATTTGAAGTCATATAATACAAGAGTACGTGGGAGATCTGGCCTGTATTCACCAATCCTAGATAGTCCTTGGTTTGCTTCATTACCTTTTAGCTTTTAGTTTTAGGCATTATACTTTTTTCCAAGCCAAAAGCCTCTTAAATTGGCTAAACACAAACATCTCTGGCACATACCACATTCTCCCACACAAAAGACCTTAAGTTAACTCTGCAAAGAAACAAGGGAAGATGTGGCAGTAGGAGTTCAGAAGTAAAGAGCTCAAAACTCACAGGTTTTTTTAACAGTAAGGGACGTTTCTCAGCTGAAGCTCTCTCAACACATGCAAACAAAATGTACATGCTACATTGCTGCAATATTCTACCAAATCTGGAGTGTGGTTGCTAACGCAAGGGGAAAAGAAATGAAGGTCTAGGTGTTATTGACAGCACTGAGGAAATTTAGGTCATGTGCATACAGCTTCAAGAGGGCCTGCACTCCAATGCACTGAGACAGGGAGCCTGGAAGCAGCACTAAGGTATCCTAGAGAAAAAGTTTTGTCTGATTCTCCAAAACACTGCTGAATGCTTGCGTTGACAGCTGGGATATGGGAGGATGTGACATGGCAGACAACCATACGCATATTAAACCTGGTCACCCAACATGGTGCAGTCTTGCATGCAGCACAAAGGTATGTAAATGTATGGTGGCTTTTTGCTACACTTCACATGTAAGTACTTAGTGCCTTAAATCAGAAGTGTTAAACTTGTCCAGGCCCAGGGGCCAGATGATGGACTGCGGCCAGTCCACAGGCTGGATTGGGCTCACAGACTAGCCCCATGTGCCAGATCCAGCGAACATGGCCAGCCCAGCAAAGTTTGTTGCAGTATGCACCCTGAACTGCCCCATGTTCTGCTTGCAGCGTGTGCACCAGCTCCAGCTTTGTGTACCATATGCAACATGCGTAATGCAGGTCTGCATGATGGATGTGGTGCCTGGGCTGGACTGGCCCTGCACACTGGATCCAGCATGTAGGATTTGTCTATGAGCCCAATCTAGACGAGACCTGGATCCAGTATGGAAGGCTGGTCCAGCACAGGTGCCACATGTAATGCATGCTCCAGACTGACCCCATGTGCTGCATGCAGCACACGCACTGGCTCCAGCCTCCATGTTGTGTGCATCTGGTGCCAGATGGACTCTGCGCACTACATGCAGGCCAGTCCAAGACCCACAAACAGCACTACATGCTGGATGACAGGGCTCTATCGGCTACATCTTTAACCCCCTGTGCTTAGATGAAAGCTGGCAAACGTTAAAATATCTCTCTGGTTTGAGTTGACAGATTAATGCAAGAATGTCAAATATATAACCTATGGACTAGAAAAAGTCCAAGGAACCAAGCCATACAGCCTGCAGGGCTCCTAAAGGGTCCAAGAATTTGAGGGTGGGGAGAACAGGGATGGGGCCTGCTGCAAAAATTTAGGATACTAAGCCCCACTGGGGACATGTTTTAGCAGTGGAGAAAGGGGGTGGGGTGGGGAAGAGATGGAAGGAAGGGAGAGACAACATGTTAATTCCTGTAGCTCCTTGAGTCATTGAGTCGACACAGTGCTGCTCACCCCAACACTGGAGGTGGGTCCAGATCCAGCCTGCAAGGAACTCCTCAGACTGGATCTGGCTCAGGCAACCGAGTAAGTTTGACACTCATGGCTTAATTTACACGCAACAAGAAAAACCTCCAGGTCCTACAACACTGATCCTCCTGGATTCAGGCACCTAGTAGTTAACATTCCTTGTGGGCAAAAGAGAATGTAGCATGTAGCACATGCAATCTGGAAAACCAAACAGGTCTTTAAGGCAGAGAAACCACTTCTGCATGAAGATGTCCTGTCTCACCAGGAACTTGAAACATCCTAAATAAGAACACTCTACCGCACTGCAAAGAAATGCAGAACCAAACACTGTTTTTAAGACTTGTTTGTAGCTCTTTTATTTAGTTATGTTCACGAGCTTCTCCAACATAAGAGTTAACACCATCATTGGCAGCCATCAGTCTCAGGAGACTGTGGGGATTGTGCCTTTGGTAGGTTACCAGGTATCACCACAGCTTTTGAGTGGTTGAGGAGTCCAATGCATGACAGATGGACCCTCCAGCAAGTTGCACATACAAACTCAGTTGAGCTGGCACTGGTATGCTGAATACTGTTCTGTCTTGCCTGCCTCTGATGCCTCTTCTCTAGCTCATCATTGACCCTCTCCATCTCAAAGCGACACAGGCCCTGCTTCACAACGCATTTCCACTTGCAGCAGTCCAAAGCAACTGATTCCTAGCACTGGCTCTTGACGCATAGCTCACAAAGGTTTTTCTTGAGCTGTGCATCAATGGCCAATGCTGGGAATCATTGCTTCAGACCGCTGTAAGCGGAAGTCACTGTGAATTATGGCCTATGTTGCTTTGAGATGGAGAGGGTCAACGATGAGCTAAAGAAGAGGCATCAGAGACAATCAAGACATGACAGTACTCAGCATGCCAAAATCTAGTATACCGAGCATGACTGGGGACACATTTTGGCCGGGGGGTGGGATGATAGGGAGGGAAGGGTGAGAAAACATGTTAATCCCTGCAGAGACAATGTATTAATCCCCACAGACCTTTTATGAGGCTGAATCTGGTGGGAAGGATGAAACCTTTAGGTTCCAATCTCCAATTTCAACAAATGAATTGATCCAGTCCAGACTGCGTAGGTAGAGAGGGCTTGTTAAAGATGCTAAGAGACAGAAATGGCCACCAGCTACAGTTTAAAATAAAATTAAAGCCTTCATGCCACCACTATAAATTACTTAGGGGCTCAGCTCAGTATTTTATTCTGAGGTACATAATATGTGGTGTCTGTAGACAGTGGCCAAGCATGTATGCACACATCCAAAAAGAACCTTTCAAATCAAACACACCAGAAGTCCTGTCTGCTCTAGGCAGTCATTAAGAGTTCCCTAAAGACTTTTGGAGCAAGGCTTTCATCAGTGCCTGTAAGCAACCTGTCTTCTTCCTGTTGCATAATGTGACAATTTGATGTATGGATGAAAGACCCA
Organism: Crocodylus porosus; assembly: GCF_001723895.1. Taxonomy (NCBI): domain Eukaryota; kingdom Metazoa; phylum Chordata; order Crocodylia; family Crocodylidae; genus Crocodylus; species Crocodylus porosus. The sequence goes on from NW_017728886.1 coordinate 17,949,138, forward strand.
CAGGTGGCTGCATTTCAGTACTGTGTGAACATGGCTTACAAAGTGCTCTGGGAGGAATACTTCTTTGTGACAGTGAACTCTTATGGTTTACTCTCCTTGTAACAATGCAATTTCCTATCTAACAAATGAAGAGCATCATGTCTAAAATGAAATGTTGCGCTTTCCTGAACTTCTGGCATAAGGAAAACCCATCAACAAGCAAAAGCAAGATAGATGTAAGACAAGTCAATAATCTGAAAGTACAAGGTATTAGCATTCTTCAATGAGAACACCGCAAACTAACCAAATCCTGGCTTGGAGCACGCTGCCTGCTCCTCCTGCAAGTTCTCACCCTAATGAAAACCTGCAGATAGAGAACAAGCAGTCCAGAGGGCAGATTAAGAGTTCATTCCTTTTTGAACACAACCAGAAGTGAAGGAGAATCAAGGGAAAACCCTTGACTTTTTGAACAAAATCTCAAAGAGTTACAGGGAAAAAAATAGAAGTAGCCTTCACAACCAGTTCTAAGAGCAGTTAATAACCTGCCCCATCAGAAATGAATGGCTCAAGTATCTAACCATATGGGCAAGACATCAAATTCTGACATCTTAATCAGCTATAAACAACTTGCTGAAAATAGGGCAATAATGATTTGTGGCAGTCTTCTTTTTTTAGAAATAATGGGAAGAAGTGGGATATCTCTGCTGGAAAGGGGAGAAAGGTAGGCATGTCATTTCTTGTGGTTATTTCAACCATGAATTCTGCTCAGTGGGCAGCTGACAAAGAGCACAGGCAACCTAGAAACAGGAGCACGATATTTTGGGCTTGGAGTAGTGAAGGAGGCAGTAAAATTAATCAGCATGGGCTATGGACATAGACTTAATTACCATTTGTGTTTCTTCGAATGGATTGTGTCACCAGTCATAACTTAATGCAAATGTATAGCATTTTATGCCAGTTTTAACTACACTAGTTTTTTTTGTTATAATATGTACACAAGCATGTCAACTTAGACTCCTTAAAGGCGTATCTGGTACCAGCACATTTATCAATGTAACTAACAAGAGATGAGATGAACCAATTCCTTTGAGCTGAAAAACAGTTACTGAAAAGGTCCATATACTACAAAAACACTGGGGCTGGGCTTGCTAGGGACATTAAGCTCCATCTCCAAACTGAAGGGAGAATTGAGATAATTTCATTGCTTCAAGAAAGGAATTCATCTCCCTCCTGGGCTGCTATCTTTGGTAGCCCTGTCTTCCTTGGTACTTGTAAAAAAGAGCTTCTGAAGAACAGCTTTTTGCCTTAGGAATGCATGCATCAGATGTGTCCTAAAGCAGATCCAGCCCCCTAAATACAGTCCATCCTCTTTCACATACCGATGCTCACTTCTAGTTGTATTACTTCAGAAGCAAAATAGTCTGCAAGAAAGGGTGGTCTAGCAAATGCCCTTCATATTAGATTTTCCCCCGTTATGATGATAAGAAAGTGATTTTTTAATTCAGAAAACAGGCTCTCCTATGCCTCAGTGTCATGTATTCTGGTATATGAGCTTTATCACTCAAAAACAAGAAGGGCAAGAAATATTTATGCAGTGACCCTTTTCATCAAAGCCTGTCACAGAGTCCAAACATGTGTAACAAAGACAATATAGATGATGCAACATTAAAACAGCTTTTCTCCTTATTACAAATAGGCATCAGAGAGTTGAGAGATGTTCCCTGTAGGGTGGGTAACAAGCCTATTAACCAGCAGAATCCAGGGAGGGTGGAAAAAGGCAGACTACACAAAGAATGCAGTACTGTACATGGCTTTCAAGAGGCAAGGCATGGGGTAAATCAATATTTTAAAAGCCAAAATCCTGAATCATATAAATGGCAATTTTCTAGCTCCTAGATGTATTTTTATATAGAGAGAAAAGGAAAAATACGTATAGAGAAAAGGAGACACTTTCCAGTTCTCCACAGACATACATGTTGACCAGCACCCAACTAGCTCAGCTGCAGAAAGACGCATACTGCAGAATACCTATACCCAAATTTACTAGTGCTTGAAAAACATAAATAAGAGCATTTGGAGATAATGAAAGTATTTTAAAAGACGAGAACAGATAAAAACAATGAATAATGTGTACAAAAAAGGTGTGCTTAGCTCTCCTAAACGGGGACAATTTTTATCTATGACACTGCAGAATGTTAGAAGAAAGGAAAATTAATGGAAACCTCCCCATCTAAAAACCTCTCTGTTGATGCTATTGTCCCATGAAGTCCCATAGACTGTTGCTGCTGGTGTGTTTCAAGGGAACCTGCATTTCCAGTTTTTCAATCATTAATTCTCCTACCACACCCCAATTTAAAGATCTATACCCAATTTATCCAAATGTATATAAGACTTATATGAAAATAAATTCCCAGGTCCCTGCTAACAATTAAGGGATGTGACAGAGTAGACTAAACCGTAGGCAATCAGTGTCTCTTGGGAATTTCAGTCCTGTCCATGCTAGACCGACTGCTTGCCAGACAGCTGTCCTGAGCCACAGAGGAACACTGTTCCAACACACCGTAATTACAGCGCATAGGAGCAGACTTGATTCAGAGAGTCTGCTGAAGTGTGCTAACGAGCATACTAATGATTCAGCATCGCATTTTGTGTATTTTGTATCCCCATACTTCAAAATGGCAGTGAGGGTGCTTTAACTGAAGCTCACCAAACGAGCTTTAGTTAAAGTTCCCCCGCCTCCATTTTGAAGAACACAATGCTGAATACACAAGACACGGTGGGCACTTCATTTAGAGCAGCTCTCGGAGCCATTCTAATTAAAGCCCTGCCTCCCAGAGCACGTGTAAAGATGCCCCAAGAGAGTTTACATCCGACTCTGGGTATCTTGGAAATGCAAGGCAGGATAAGTTATAGCTGGAAAGGGGCAGATATGGATGGGCATTTGCCTAACATTGAAACAGAGAAGAATTCTGCTAATGTCTAAAAAGCTATAATCATGCATTAGAGCAAAGCAAATCTGTAGGTGAGTAAAACCATAAACATTAATCTATACTCAGCACATGCTATTGGGTATAAATTACCATGTCTACCACACCCATCATGCTGGCCTATTGTTTACCTCTTGTGTAACCAACCTACTTGGTTCACATCTCTTTCATCCAACAAACAGGCTACAAAATGCACACAGCCAGCGTTAACTGAAGCATGCAGTGAAGAAATCAAATAATAGGGAGGAGTATAAAAGAACAAGCTAAGCCATTGTGTGATGACACATATGACACATCTTCCAACTGAAGCCAGAAGCAAATGCCCAAGTAAAGGTATTACTTCTGGGACTGCTCATGAAGTATGATTTTTATCTCATTTCTTCCACTCTAATTCCTGCTATATATAAGCAAATGCAGAAATATCTGCAGTTAGACATGCTCTGTGAATGTGAAGTTTCATTTATAAAAGATCATCCAGTCCCTTTTTTTAAATGATGGCAGTACCTCTTCAGTTCTTGTGCTGACTTCATATTTTATTTATTATAGAATGGTTTTGGTGAGATTTAAACAGCCCAAACCTTCAACTGTTCATGAAAAAATAATCAAGAGATTCAGTCAAACAAAGGGAAAGAATTATTTTGACAAAGGATATTTACTTGGACAGCTGGATTTTATAGTTTAGAGAGCCCTGTGTGGTAGCAGGCATTCTAAAATAAACCCAACCAGTAGCAGTTCATTTTATTATTAATACTTATCCCATAGGCTTTGAATCCGTGTATCATGGCAGGTAAAATACAGAGAACAGCACAAGAGATTGGAACTCCCAGTCTATTCCTTTCCCTCTTTTTAGTGTGCCCTGTGCCCCCATGTGCATTCAGTTCAGATGGATTCTTTCCCCACCTTGCTTTGGTGTCAGGACAATGGTCACTGAACACCCAAAAGAGATAGGTTCCCTACACTCAGTCCTGGATGACTGTCCTCTGCCCGGCTCAGAGTGGCTGGGAGCAGCTATTCCAGTGAAAGCCTATTTGGAACACCGTAACTGCCAGCTGAAGCATGCTGGTTTGCACCATGGTGTACAGTTCGGCCAGCTTTAGGTGCTGATAAAAGTTGATTCCAGTTGTTAACATAGCAAGGCTCTGAGCCTGTGCAAACTCATTTCTCTAAGGCTTAAGTTACTTGGCCAAATTTCAGACAGATTTTCATGAGGATGGCAAGGTTCCCTGACACAAACATTACTTCTCTGCCAGAGTTCAAGCAGCAGCTCCAAAGCTTGGAGGTACTACAGCATTTCAAAGGAAATGTCCAAAGATTATTTATTTTTTAATGTGGCCAAAAATATGACGGCTTCCCTAGCCTTGTTCTCAGACATGTCTGAACACTTGGGCTGAATTTTTTTTTCAAAAGTACTATTTGAAGCAGACACATTGCATGATTAAAGAGTTTGGCTAAAGTTATCAGCGACTCTTGTAATGGGAAGTTTTTGACAACTCCAGGAGACCTGGCTGCCAGCTCCAGCTCCAGCTCTAGCTCCAGCTCCAGCTCCAGCTCCAAGGTACAGGACAAAATGGAACTTGAAGGGATTAATAACCCTTTAGTATTGACAGCCTTCGAAATTCAAGCCTTTAGAAAAAATAGAGCATGCATTGTCCCAGTATAAGTGACCCACCCTCACAATTCAGAGCTGAAGTTAAAACCACCAGACTTGTTATACTGGCAACTTGATAGTCAATTAGGCTGCATGACTGAATCAACATCAGATATGAAATACTTCCAGTTAGCAGCAAGGAGGTCTGATTAAGGGCAATTTGACACACTCCAGGGACTCTTTTACATCAGGGAAATTTAGCATAACTGCTGTAATTGTTTCAGCTGCAAATGAACAGGATAGGCAAAATACTACTTTAAAATCACTGTGTAGACATGCACTAAAGCCGGGTTATACAACACAGAACTTACAGCAATCCTGGCAGAAGGCTGCACACCCTAACATTGGAGGAATTGATATTTTGCTATATTTTCCTAGTGTAGACAAGGCTTATATTGTCTGCAATTAAAAATAAGCAAATGAAAAACAGTGAAATGCTCCCTTACTAAAATGGAAAAGTTATATATATAACAATTTATAGCACAGTACTATTTTTTTGGTCATCAAATACAGAACCACTTACAACAAGGCATTTACTTGATAGCTATGTTCAGTAGTGATTCACTCTAACATAAATGTTATGATGAAGTACAGAGAAGAGATTTAGTTTCCTACCTTTCTAGTAAGTGGCACTTCAATAGGGACAGGGACAACCTCCGCCAACAGGCAGCCATAAAATGCTACCATGAAAGCAGCAGGATCATTGTTAGGAAATACGAGTGCTACCTGAAACAAAGAGAGAGCCATTAAACATTTTCTACAATGTAAATGTTATTACATATTTCAGGAACAATAAAAGCAGAGCTTCCCTTTTGCAGAGGTATATTAATATTCAGAGAAGTGTTGTGAACTAGACAACTTTGTTGCATAAGGTTTCTTTATTAGCAGAGGACCATCTGCATATTTGAGGGAAAGGAATAAGGATTCAGAGGAGTTTGTTCTCATAGATGCTTCTTTTTTGGGCTTTTCCCCTTGGGAAGTGTGTTTATGTAACTTTAAGACATTGTTGCTTTTCAAAATGATGGTGGATTTCTTCTCTCCTTTGGTTTATTGATGGCTTGACTGATGTTTAATTTTGAAGTCAATGTGATTAATGAAATTGTAGACAGAAACGTTGGCAACCTAATTGTATCAATTTTTAAAGTTACTAAAAATAAAATGGGTTTATGACCATTTGGATTAACCTGACATACTGCACCATTATGCATTATGTCAAGCACTCTGCAGTGTGCTTTGCCTGCCTGTCAGATTCCATAAATTCAACTGCTTGTAGGCTCATTCAGCCTGTAACAATGAGTGGCTCCTGCATAACTGTTGAAGTACAACAGGAACATCTTCATCAGTTCTCTTCAGAAACAGTCCTGCCGCTCAAGGCGAGAAGCTTCCTATCCTTCTTCCAGATTCTGTGAACCAAGCAGATTTAGATCCTGACTTAGCTGGGCAAAACTCCGAGGCAGGCTCAATTGCTTTAGAGAACCATTTGTGTGCTTCCTAGGTAGCCCTCTTTCTTCTGAGATCTACTGAAGAGCTGTCCAGCATATCACTATGTCCATCTGCAGGCAACGGCATTTCATCCATTGGTGGGGGGGGGGAAAAGGTGAGAATGAGCTATCTAATAGACAATCCAATGTATTATTACTAGGGACCTACAGAAATTGCAACTGTGTGACTTTTGCAGAAACTGTAATTTTGGGTGGGTACTGCAAAAAAAGTAGGCTCCACATTTTTGGCAGGTTTGCTGCCAAAAAACAAAAACAAAAACAAAAAAACCCAAAACACCTTTCCAGGAAGCAGAGAAAAGACTGGAAAGCCCTGCAGTCTTGCAGCACAGGGGAAGGAGGAGTGGGGAGGACAGGTGGGAGGGTAGAGGGGGAAAGAGGGAGCAGCAGGAAGCATAGAACCTGCCTCCACACCTCCTGTTGTCAACAGCCCTGTCGTGCCCCTCTCCCTCCTCTACCTTCCCCTAAGACTGCATGGCTTTCTGGCCTGTTCTCTGCTTGCCATTACGGTTTTTTTCCCTTTTGTTTGCAGCAAGCCCTCCAAAAACACGGAGCCTGCTGCTTGTGGATGGTCCGAAACTGTAGCTTAATTACCCCGATTAAACTGAGGTTCTGAGCCATGTGGCAATCTGTGGGAAAGAGTGGGACTGCCAGGGCACCTCACCCACAAGCATGGCAGGGCCCCATTGTGCTTAGTCTGTGAAAATGGTGACCAGCCCTGGATATGCCCATGAAATTGGCAGCTGCGTCTCAAGTTCGGTAGAATTATTATGGATCTCACAGTTCTTTTTGCAAGAGTAAGGACACTGATGTAGCCTCCATGTTAACTTCTAACTAAGTAATTAAGGTCTACCTACATGTCTGTTTCAGTTTACTCGGAGGTGTTTTTCATTACTTTCATGACCTGAACAATTGAGAAATACTGCTGGTAACTTAGTTACAGGGCTAAGTAAGATGCTACAAATGCACATACATATTAGTGAAGACTCAGTGGGTTAGAGCATATTAAAATTCACTGAATTCTTTACTGAGTTTAATTTGTGATATTCTGATACCTACCAGAGCCACACATCTCAGCCATTGTAATGATGACTACTATTTCAACCTCCCTTAGGTTCAAAGGCTCTGCTAACTTTACATTTCAAGTGTTTTCAGGATTTCTATGACCTCAGTGAGATGGACTTTTCAGAATTTCAAGCTGTTGAGCATCTTCAGACAAAGAAGCAGGGAAGCAACCAAGGATGTCCAACCAGGACCAAAAGGTCTCTGCTATTAAACTGCTCTGCTTTGTGTAACTTCACATGTTTCTTGTTTATTTTTATGCCAAAGTAAGAGACAGCTTTTAAAAGGTATGTAATACCTAAACCAAATGTAGCACAACTGAAATGATTAAAACTGATTTGTAGCTAAACTGAGAAATAATGAGTTATTAAATTCACATACCTAGAAAGTCTCTAAGAAAAGCTACTGTTTAATTTGAGACTACTTTAGAGAGTAGCTAAGGACAGGTTAAGGAAATGTGTAATCTTACCATTTCTTAAGTGATTTTTCCTATTGATTGGCTGCACTACTTTTCTTTCCTTCCTAACCCTACCTTTTTTGTGTTTCCCAGCTTGAACTACTAAAACAGACTAACTAATTTCACTTGGAAATTCTTGTGCACTGCCAGCTGAGGATTGTAGCAATAACTTCAGTGAAAAATAAAGAGGACCTTTAGGACTTTGGATGAAAGTTACTGGATCAGTTTCCATTGGTCTTATTTCATAAGCCATCTAGCACAACGCTTTAATTTTAGAGAAATTGGAGTGCTTTTATAAAAGTCTTTTTACAGCTTCTAAAATGAGTCTCCGTCCTGAAGAAGTTACAATCTAGAGAGACAACATGATGACAAAGGGGTGGAAGGGAGGATGCTACTTTAGTCCCTTAAATGGTTTAATGAAGTCACTGAAGATGTTGATTTATTCAGGTGAAGTTGGGTACAAACCCTGGGAGTACATCAGCGCCCAGGAAGCTAATAATGAAGGCAGAGTAGATTCTGGCTGTAAATTTTGTCAAAGAGCTTAAGGGAGTTTGGTGTGTAACTCACACTAAGATCCAATGGGAAGTGAGGCCTCTCTAAGGCCTCTCTACACTAAAGGAACTGTACCAAAAATAAAGAATAAGGCAGGAGAAAAACAAAATATATGTGTATTATGTGTAATAACAAACCAAACATTTGGATAAGTAGTAGGTATCTGACAGATCTCTGTTTAATTTCCACTGAACACAAACAGCGGGTAAGTGTGATGGAGGGTCAACTCTGTAATGAGTATTTCAGGCAAACGTTGCTTCACTGTAACTAACCTAGAAATACACATGTATGTGCAAGCGCACACACACGCTCGGCAGTTATCTGTGGGCTCAAACAAAAGAAACTGAGAAGCGAGGTAGCAGAACTTTGTTAATAAGGAAGACAAGAGACTATAGTTAAAAGAGTCATCTAAAGGAGACAAGGCCTTTCCAAGTTTTCTATATAATTACCATATGGAAATACTTCACTTTCATTTAGAAAAGATTACAAGTATCCACCTGTATTTAATTTAGTGCTATAAACACACTCTCATCTGTTGTTGTATGATTTGTATTATTTGGAAAAGAGCTTTTTTTCAAAGAGGTCAGAAGGCTTTTATGTCATTGCAAAGGGAAAAGTAAACACAACAAATGCTCAAACATCAGGAGTATAATAGTACCTCATCTTCAACATGGAGTGGCTTTAAATTATCATGTTTCTGATACACAAAGATGCAAAGCAAGGTATTTATACAATGCAAAGCATATGCTTTCACTATTTAGCTATAAACATCTTACTTCACTGTAATCTAGACAGACTTATTTTAGAACTGCAATTTGTTCAAATGATGGGAAGTCTGTACTTGTCTCACTCTTGCTAAACATTCAGTTCTCAGTCTGAATCACCCACAAATTCTTCTGTAGTGTTAGGAAATGTCAAGGGTCACTGTGCAGTAAACTGATACAAAGATGGTCGGTCAACATATGATATATAGATGCAGCCTTTTATTCGCAGGTTTCTTTGTAGGTTTATACATGAGTGCACAGTGTCCCTCCTGCTGTTCCTTAAGCATATAGTTGTAAATCAAGTAACAGAGATTTTTCAGAATTCTCTTGGCTAAATGCCACCGTGGGAAGTGATTTAAATTAAACATCAAGAGACTTCTTAGTTTAATTTTTTATGATTTATTTCTGAAAGAAGCATAGGAAACATGGTGCTTCTAGTCTTTTTTTTTGTTTAAATCCTTTTTCTTTTGGGAAGCATATATTTAAATCCCCACCCTGCAGAAAATACCATGTACATATATGCATACATTTTTTGCTTATGGTTCAACAGCAATAAATTTGAGATCAGCGACTAAGTTTTGCAAAGGTCAGTTATGGGAGGCTTTATGGACAGTGGATGCACTTTTCTTGTTTGAGGATACACTTGAATGAGTAAAGTTACAGGAATGCAGAGCTTCCAGTTCCAACTTCTGTATCTTCCTATAGCTACAAAGCAGTTGTCTGTCAAAACCCAAAGGGGCAGTAGGGCTTGTATTAACACACTCACATTACACAGGGCAGACACTCAGTTATCTGCATTAGGAGAACAGCCATGTTTAAAAGTCTACCCTGATCTCTTCTCAACCTGTCCATGCCAGCTTAGATCAACAGCCATTTTAGCCATTAAATATGCTTCTCTGCAACTGTCATTCTCTCATCCAGACTAGGAAATGTCTGACAGTTGGGAACAGAGGAGATGGGGATGTTTACTATGGCTGTGCAAAACTTTGGTCCCTGATTCAATTTGGTGGAGATTAGGCCCAATTTGGTGGCCAAATCTCTGAATCTGAATCAAATCAGAGTACCCTTTAATCGCTCCGTATCAAATCGGAACCCTCCAAATTGATTTGGAGACATTCAGAAAGATTTGGAGATTCAGACATAGACACAGCTTTAAATGTTTTTTCTACGTACCTCTAGGTACCAAGTGGCTCGTGAATGCTGAGATGCTGAGGTGCATGGATCATCCCACAGGAGTGTGGGGGGCTCCCCAGCGTGCTTGGCAGCAGACCTGGAACCGGACCACAAGCACTTTTGGGTCTCCTGGGTCTGGGGGGGCACCCGGGTTCCCCCCCCCGTGGCCAATCACCAAGCCGGGGAGGGGAGGGAGGTGGCACAGGAGGAAGGGCCCCTTTGCATGCCCCACTGTTGAACTGGACTGGAAGTACTTCCAGTTCCCTTCAAGGTTCACCGTTGAGCATGTGGAGGGCCCCTCCGTACTCCTGTGGGTCGCTCCATCTGTCCTTCCAGGTCAGCGTTCACAAGCCACGCCTGCTACCTTAAGACATGTAGAAAAAACATTTACAGCGGTGTCTATGGCCAAATCGCTGATTCTCTGAATCAGCATTGAATCTTCGGATTTGGCTGAATCTCCTGAGGAACAGTGATCCAAATCAACGAATAGGGCCCGCTTCGCATACCCCTAATGTTTACTAGGGATGGTTGCTTCTCAGTGGGCTAAAGTGATTAAGTGAATGGTAGCACCAGACCCTGGACACGGCGATCTAAGTCCCCAAACAAAACTCCGAATGCTATTGCAAGAAACTAGCTTGTATTTATCCGTCTGATCAGGAATTACAAGGATGTCTAATGTGGCCTTTGGAAGCTTGCATTCATCTGCAAAGACACATTCTGGTAGAGAATGGAGAAAGACCAACAAACTCCAGGGAACCACAGTCAGTCGCTTCACTGTGACAACACAGCTCTGGCAGTAAAGCAGAGAACAGGAAGGATACTGAGGAGGTCAGTAGGTGAGCTTGGAAGTGGAGAGCTGGAGACCATTTGTATTTTCGTTTTAAAGTACAATGTTGCCTCAGTAACCCTGCTTCATGTGGATTTTAATCCACCCAACTGCAATCATTTATTCCAACCCTAATCACATAGCAGTGGACCCTAATCTGGCACGTGCTTTCAGCATCTTTTCTTTTAACAAGCTGCACAGGACACTCAGTTTGGTTTTCTTCACTTCACAATGCTTTTCTTGTTTCCACCATTTCACCAGCTACCATGTCATTATCCAACAGTTTTACACACATGAAAATATTGTTTATTGTCCCTCGGGCTCTTTATAGACACAAGCCTCTGGAACAGACTGCTTGTTTTGGGATTTTTGTCAAAGCCCCCCCCCCCTCAAAAACAAACCTTTTTTCATGAAAAAGCTTATTGCTGATAGAGCACCAAATTGGAGTTACTATTCAGAAAGTGCTACAACAGATAACTTATGATATACACAAACTGTTGTTACTTGACTATCTCTTTTGTGATTAAGAAGCACATTTTTTCCACATTTGATTTTATCACTTTATAACATGCATCATATTGCCTGAACACATATACTGGCTTTTTATAAACCATTCCAACACTTACCCTGTCTCCAGGTCGCACCATTGGTTCTTGTTTTGTGCCTAATTTATGCAGTATATTGTAAGCAACCTTCATACTCCTGGTCCAAAGTTTGCCTATTAACAAATAATTTGTAAAATTAAAATGATGTCTGAAATTACACAAGCAAGGTTTTAAAGGAAAAATGCATCTGTGTACTGAAAGTGATTACTGGCAAGAGCATTTAGGGTCCTCTTTTGTCTTACACATGTTGCTGTACCAGCAGAGCCAATGAATAAATCTGCACATACAATTAAACATAGCTCTGGGGCTTTTTCTTCATTAACATTCCTCTTAAGCATGAAATATTATTATAAAATGAAGAAACTCAAGTTTATATTTGTTTAAATTTCAAGTCATTTTTACCTTTATTTACTTGCCAGGATCTGAACTCCAATGTCTCTGCTACTGCCTACAGCAGCTAACTGTCCTAAGTGGCCGGGATATCCCGAAGCCATGCTGTCACAGAAGGCTGTAGCATCATTACCACTACAGGGCAGACATCACAATCTTGAATTACATCCCTGGCAGAATTGTATCGGGGTTGCTCTAGTTAAGGATATTATTGGGCCCCATATGCCATGTGTCCCACACCCAAACCATGGGTGCCGTATTCCAGTAAGGAGCCAGCCACCTCCCTTCCCACCACCAACCCTCCTTGTCCCATAAAGGAAAGACAGACAGACAGAAACTCCAGTCAGCATGGGCACACAGAAGCAGTAGGGACCCTCAAAAACTGATGATGTCATCAGGTTGCTTTCTAATGTTTCAACCCTTTATATGCTCTTCCTTGTGCTGAATGACTTGTTTTTCCAATCCACACAGCCTCCTCCCTTCGGCCTCATTTCTCTTGCCCTCCAAGCTCCCTTCTCCATTCTTTTCCTTTCCCTTACTCTATGTCCCATCCTGGCTCCCTGGCTTCTATTTCTAGTTAGTTGATCCTTCCCAACAAAACCCCATCTGAAGAAAAACAGTAGCACCAACCTAACACTGACAAACACAATGATGGTTTGCATACTGGCTCTTTTTCCCCAACCTCTTGGCAGTTTTGTCCAAATAGCTTCTATAAACTTGCTGGGTCAGGGACTTCATTACTTGTGTTTGTATAACAGTTAGCATGATAGGCCCTGTCCTTACTTGGTTCTCAGGCAGTACCATAATGAAATAAATAATACTTAGAGAGAAAAGTCCATTCTTAAAAAAAAGCCAATGCATTTTAAAGACAATTTGTATACTATATTATCTGGGATCTTTAAAAAGAACCCCTTACAAAAATATTAACCAAAAGCTTTGCAGTTCGCTGTTAAGTAATATTTAGTCTCACAGTAAGACATGTTTAATTCACGCCCACTAATAATTTAAACTATCAGTGGCTCTGACAACAGACTAGCTCTATGAGTCGGCAAGCTCCATAGTTCACACAAGTGATACTGTACTCTTAACAAATACATGCTAGCTATGCCAAATGTTCCACATCCCAAAGTAGGAGTACTACATTATTATTTTTAAGTGCAAAAGCTGATGAAATAAAAAGCTACAAGAAGTCTGGATATTTTCCCTGTTCAAGAAAACTGGAAGGGTCACTACTGCTTGTTACTGTAAAGTAGCAAAGCACTGTTGTAACTGCTTCCGTATCTGCTTCTGGCTTGAATCAAACCATGTTTTCCAAGGTCCTTGATTTAATTAAAATTACTGCAGTATTTAGATACTGAAGTGCCTGAGTGTTTAGTATTAAACAAAATTAGTTAATTTTTGCTCCACTGGGAACTGAATAGGGATATATTAATGTGCCTGAAGGGTTTTCTTGCAAATGCAAGTATTGCCACTAAACAGAAATAGGTTCTAGCCAGTTGCTTGTGTTTTAAAGGATGCCCTTAACTTAAAAAGGCATTCCTGTCAGAACTATTTGTATAATGACCAATAATTATAATTTGGCGAGCAAGTCTGATCAAACCTTGGTAGAAGTGAAGAAGAAAGTAGTAAACATCAGTTTTGGTCTCTCAAAGGTTCCCAAGATTAATGACTCAAAGGGTCATAAACCTTAAAGGACATAGAAGAGAGGTGCAGAGTGTTGAAGAAGGGAAATCAAGAGTCTGGCAAAAGTTCAGAAATGCAAAGAACCATTTTTACACAAAACCTTTCCAGCCCCGACAGAATGAGGTTTATCTTTTGTTTGATGGCAATGACATGTAAGACAACTCTGCACTTGATAACTTAAAGGTCCACAGCATTTATTCAATGTGTAGATTAATTCCCAGCTGATTATCAAGTTTTATGTTCGTGTTTACACATTATTCATATGTGCGGGATACCCACAGAGAGTGACAGCCCATGGGCACTATTTTCAGAATTCTGTATGTTGAAAGGTTATTCATAACCAAAACTGCACACAAAGGGTATCCCCCCATATGCATGTCAGAAAGTGCATAATTTACCTAACTGCATGATACACTGCCAGTCTGAAATGGTTACTTACTGTTTATAATCTAACTAACTGATTATCTGCAAACTGGTTAGGTGCATAACCTGCTTAAGTACATAGCATCTTTCAGTACTATTCTTTTCTTTGTAACCCACTCATCCTCCATTTAAGTGCACAATTAGAGAAACTAAGACCTCGATCTGGCTATTAATGGAGGCCTGAACCGAGCAGTCCTGCAATTTCCTGGCTGCTATCAGAGGCATAAGGAGTTCTGAGAAACAAATGAGTGAGTCTTAATGAGGTATGGAAAACTTAATGCAGGTTGCTCCTGTAATTAATAAACATTGTCTGCCCCAACCTGGGGTAAATGCGTAGCCTTTTCTAATTTCCATTTTAGGCACTTAAGTATACTGTATAATCTCTTCTAAAAAGGCACGGGAATTTCAGGCATCTCCCCCCACCCCTCTGATCTTCAGAGATTTAGGGCAAAACTACAGACTTTAGGGCTAGTATCCATTCGGTTTGTAAATAAAGAGACATTACTCCATTTGTTCCATCTCAGCAATCTGGCCTGCCAAGAGCAGTGAGGTATACAAAAGTCCCCAACACCAGACTGACAAGAGTCCTCAATTTTTTCCAGCGGGAAATCTCTGTAGCACGTCCTTCCTCACTTTTGCCTGGCAGTGTTATTCTTGTCTCTCAAACATAAGAGATTACAAGTTGGTAAGAAAGGACAGTTGTTGAAATCTCTTCCACAAATGCAGCCAATTTAATCTACATCACCAATACAGTTCTTTGCAGAGAAGAGGTGGAAACCAGATGTTCTTTATGCCAGAAAATGGTGTTGAAGGCCAATAGTTGATTTGTAGCTGACAAACTGTCATAGCTGTGCTGGCTTCAACAGAACTATGACAATTTACACCAGCTGGAGATCTACTACTTTGTCTTTGGCTATGCTTGTAGTTACACCAGGGTCCAGGCTTGTTTGGCTACACCCACTGTCACCCACCTTCCTAATCAGCTTGCTTAAAGAGGGCAGCTCAGCTGCAAGGGCTTCAAGTGATGGTTTCTTCAGGACTGATTGCACTACTGCATGTTTACACTGGGTGACAGATTTCCTTTAACAATCTGTGATCCCATGTTTGCTAATCTCCTGACACCCAGGAAAAGCAGAGGTCGAGTCTGATGTAGTAGCCCCAGTTGAATCGTAGAAAAACAGGGCTGCGAGGGACCAAGAGCCCATCTATGCCAACCCCCTTCTCAGGGCAGGAACATTGCCATCAGAGTAGTAGTGCTTCCATATCTCCCCCCCACAATTAATGCATTTCTTTGCATTTGGGCAAAAATAAAGCTCTCCATTTGTTCTTGATGAATAAGATCATCCTTGATACAGTGTAATCTTTCAGAGTCTGATCTTTCTTTATACTTCAGGAGATGCAGGACATTTTTACTACCTGGGGGCATGTCTCATTAATGCACAGCAATAAACTAAAGAGTTTATTGTTCCTGAAAAGCTCCTGGACACACCATTCATATATGTGTCCAGACCACACGCACTGAGCTGCGTCGGAGCAGCCCCAGCTGGCAGGGGGCCCATGGGGTCAGCCCAGGGCTGCCATGACCTGGCTCAACATGCTGCGGAGGGGCTAGCTGAAACATTGGGGTGCTTCAGTGTGGGGCTAGCTGGCAGGCAGCCCCTACACTGAAGCAGCCTCATGCACCCGCCTGCCAGGTCAGTGTCTACAACTGCACCGCTGAGCAAAAACTCTGCACGATACAAGTACTCTGTAAATACAAGTACTACCCTGCTGTGGAGTTTATTAGTTTCCTGCACCCTAACAGGGCCGCACATGTAGATGCTGAGACATTTACTGCAGAGCTAATTAGTCAGTTCCACAGTAAACATCTTGTGTAGACTCGTCCTGGAAGGAGCAGTGTTCCCCTCCCTACATCTACTCACTGACTTTCACATTTTCCATTCATCTTCCTATCTAGCCACTCTTACATGATCAGTATGTTTCTCCGAGTTCTTTTAAGTGTCTGATAAAGCAAACTCATTTAGTTCCATCCTAAATTTTATACCAGTCATCTACCATCACCGAAAAGGAAATAGATACTATTAGAGAGCACCTACTGTCCTCTCAGTTTTCTAAACAGTATTTTCTAAAAGGATTTTAAAACAAATCCATTCATGTGGCAGACCTTTTACATTGCTACAAAACAATCTTGCTCTTTTGCCATAGAAATTGTAAGTACTATCTAGAGATGACCCCAAATTTACAAGTGGATAGGTAATCAGCTGATCTTCAAATCTATCAGTGTCTAACTTGTTTCTTATTACTATTTCTTAACCATTTACTAAAAGTCTTCATCTTCATTGTCAGCCACTTTCTTCACTAGTTTTTAATCCAGGTCTGAGCACTTTTGCCAGATTTTCAAGTTCCAGAATTCAGGTTATGGCGCGGGGCCAATTCCCATTCACAGGCTCTTTAAACAACTGCAAACTGAAGTTCTGTGTCCCCAGTACACACGAGGTATTCGCAAGGGCACAGTATGGTGGCCAAGTCTCTGGAATCTACTCACCACCAACAAACATGTCATACGTGGATAGCTGGTTAAGATGAGAAGAGAAAAAAATTATCGCACTTTCTAGCAGCAGCAAATAAAGCTGTGACAGACACTGTTTACACCTTGCTAACAGCAGCATGCCAGTGCTGCAGGAGGTTTGATTTAGTTATGTGGCAGCCACATATTTTAAGCTTCATCTTTAATTGGCCTTTTCTATTTAAAAATACATTGACAACAGATACAGGGGGTCCAGCTAACATTTCAGTGTTCATCCAACAAAGATTTAAGAAACCCAGAGTGAGTTAATACTCCATTTCATCCACCTAAGCAACATATTCATAGGGTAAAGGAAAATGCAAGGTCTGAAAATCATGTCAAAAGGGATGAATTGACAAAAATATACATTGCCTATGGCTCTGAAGAAAATCCCTTAGGCTCTGCTCCACCCATCCCCAGCCTCTCATGGAAATGTCTGTTTGTGTTGAATGTAAAGAAGGTTATGAAAGACAAGCTTGCATCAGAAAGAGAGGTACTTAGAGGCAAAACAAACCACAATCAATTTCCTTATTATATACAGTATGCTTCTCATAACCACACAGCACTAACTCAGCAAAAGCAAACCAGTGGGCTCTTACCAATCTTCGTGTACAGCAATTCTGAGACTGCCAAAGTTAACTGCAAATACATTTATCAGACATTCTTTCAGTATCACAATTGGACATTTCTTAGGTTTTCTCAATAACTCAGCATTTATTCAACCTGGGGCTGGTAACATTTTCAGTGACTTTCTTCAGGCAAACACACACTTTCCACATTTGCTAAGAGACTGCTGCAGTTCTGCTGCTTTATTAACTACAAACCCAATTATTTCACATCCATCCAGTGTGTTGAATGAAACAGGTGTCTTGTGGGAAAAAAACTCATTGCGTGACCATATAATTACAGAGCTGTGTGTATGCACACAGGAGGGCACAATTAAATGGCATGAACAACCATTAAATCCAGCATTACTTCTGAGTGCATGATTTCAGAACCTAAATCATGTCCTTTTAATAGCCTTTTTTGTGGTAAGTATTTTTCTGGGGGGTTTTTTATCAATGGAAAAAGGGCAGAAAGTACTGCAGAAGTGTAACAACCCCCAAACTGATGCATTATCTACATCAAACCATCAGCATTACAGCACAGATCACTGCCACTGTGCCACCATGAATTACCCGACATAGCAGCTAGTTGTTCCAGTAATTCTAGCCAGGGTGATGGCTGGAGGCAGAAGTCAGGCCTGGTTCTCTCTTCTCCCCTGGAACTGGAAAGTTTCTGGCTTCTAAGGTGCCCTCATTGGGAAGGCATGGGCTCTGTGCTTAACAGTAGCATGACTTCAGCTTTAAGATGCTTATATCTGGTTATTCTGGCATGCTGAGATCATTTTCCTGAGCAAATCTTCTCTAAGCAACCCCTGAACTGACAAAGAACAGGCATTTCCCTATCAACAAGTTTAAAAACCCTTCTGCAATTAGTAAAAACCGGAGCTCAAAAACAAGACGCAAAAAAAAAAAAAATTACAATGGAAAAGTATTAGGCTGCCTAAATATACATGTAGCAATCAGCACAACTGGCACTGTTTTTGTGTGCGTGTATGTGTGTTTTTAAACTCAAAATTAAAACTTACTTATCCCCAAATTAGTTTTGCTTCTTTCCTACCCATTTTGATCATTCTTATTATTTTCAGTTTCTCTCTCTCTAAATACCATGTCCAAGCAGGACGTCAGTGACTGTGGTTTTCCACAGAGCTCTTCTCTTTGAGGCATACAGAATTTGCAGTGTGAATACATTCATCCATTTAGATAGGCTCTTGACATAAGTCAACCTCTGTCTTTCACAATCTCCCTTTCCTTCAATCTTTCCAGTTACAACCAGACTTTCAATTTCCTCTTTCCTCATAATGTGTCCAAGAAACTCCGACTATCTCTTTCTGATATTAAATCAGCAGCTTCCTCCTGCAGCATGCTCTTAACAAAATATTTTCATTCGAAGTGTGACTTGTTCAACATACATTCAAGATGTGCCTTAAGAGCCACATTCTCTTTTCCTTTCTTGGATATATTGTCCAGCATTCGTATGCATGCACAAGGACTGATATAACATAGCAATCCAAAATTCTGAACTTCTTTCCCATACAAATTTTACTATTTGTTAATATCTTTTTCATTTTCAGATATTCGTCTATCGCCAGCCCTAGTTTCCGTTTTATTTCATGGTCACATTTATCATCTAATGTTATCCAGCTTCCCAAGTAGCTAAATTTATTGACCTTCTTCATCTGTTCCATTTCCACTTTGATGTTGCATGCAGGAATGATCTTCTTTGTAATGACCATACATTCTGTTTTTCTACCGTTGATACTTAGACCCTTCTTCTCACTTTTACTAACAATTTTATCTAAAATTTCTTCCAGCTTCTCTTCTGAATCAGCTATTAAGACTGTCATCAGCATAACGCAAGTTGTTCAAATTCTGTCTGCCAATGATCAGCCCTGGTAAATCCTCAATCTCCCTCAGTATTTTCTCACTGCACTTGTTGAACAATTCAGGTGAAAAAAACACAACCTTGCCTCACACCTCTCAATCTGGATGAAATCGCTTAGTTCATTTTCTGTCTTCACTGCTGCAGTTTGGTCCCAATAGAGTTTCTTAAAATTTTCAAGTCCTTACCATCAATATCCAGTTCTTCCAGCATTTTCATCTTCATGCTTGACTCTATTAAAAGCTTTTGTATGATCAATAAAACACAAGAAAAGGTCTTTTCTCCTTTCTATTGCCCTTTCCAAAAGCATCTGCACCATGGAGATATCATTTCTTGTACTTCCCTCTTCAACAAAGCCACACTGAACTTTTTGCAATCTCCCGTCTTATTCTACTTCTAGCTCTCATCAGCAGCACCTTTAATAGGATCTTTATTACATGGTTTATTAAACTAATGGTTTGATGGAGTTCACATTCAATGTCTCCAAGTTTTTTGGGGAGTACAATAAAGATCAATTTACTGATGTCCTCAGGTATTTCTCCACTTTCATAAAACTCATTGATAACAGTTGTTAACTCTTCTCTAACAAACTCTTCCAACCATGTTATTTGTTCTATTGCAATACCATCTGGTCCTGTAGCTTTATTGTTTTTCATTCGGTTGATAACTGTTCATACTTCTGACTGAAGATTTTTCAAAATGGCCATGTTCTTCTTAATAGATGGGTTTTCTTTTGGACTGTCATGGAATAACTCTTCAATACACTCTGTCCATCTTTTCAATATTTGATTTCATTCCATAATGACATCACCACTCTTGGCTTTTATACATCCCCTACCAGTACATCCTCCTTTGCCTGTGATGTCTTTGATATTCCTATACATTGATGTAATATGTTTATCCTCTTGCTTTTCTATCTCTGTACACTTTTCATTAAGCCATTTTTCCTTTTCTTTGTTGCGATTTTGATTTTACAGGTAAGAAAACTGGCTTCAAAAGCATACATATTATACATACATTACGTGCTACTAGGCTGCTTTTCTCCTAAATGAACACACCTGTATTAGGCACATCAGTATTCATTCTGAACATACCAAATCTGGACTGTGATTCCTGACCAAATTTTGTATGAGGAAGTAACTATTCCCTGGGCCTAAAATTGATCTTAGGTTTTCGGTTGGAGTCCAGGCTCCCTCAGATCCTTCTCCCCCTCTCACATTCCAGAGTCCACCATTTGGATAAATTTTGTGGCTTCATTCATGCCAGAAGTGGGACTGTGAAAAATTTTATCTAAGAGATGCTTTTTCCATCTACAAGCCTTGAGGCACAAGGTATTTAAAATATACAAAGCATTTCCATTTAACACACAGGGATTAAGTTTTCAACAGTTTGGAAAAAAGGGCAAGCAGCATATTAAATACAAATTATTAAATTGGGAGGTGTGAAAAACTATGAGACCTGAGAAATGATACAAATTGCATTAGCAATATGGGCAGGACACAAGAGATTAACATTTAAAAAAAATGCAAACTATTATTCAAGAGTACATCAAGGGGGGAAACACCCTGAACATTCAGTGGAAGACACAGCATTGAAAGCAGTAATGAGACCTAAAGGCTCAAGTGGATTACAAGTTTAATGAGAGATTGCATTGAAATACAAGGTGCAAGGCGTGAGCAAAGCTAATTTCAGGATATCTATGAAAAAATACATTTTTATAATATGGAGCTGATAAGTTTGGTATGGGTGAATCCTTATCTACAGCAGCTACCACTTAAACCATGTTAAATATATCATGATTCTAAAGGTAACTTTGTCACCATAGTAGCACAGTGCTAAAGCTGCACCCCCTGAACATCTAAAATAAAATATATTGTAACAATGTTAAGTACTGTGAAACAGATGTGTTTTATGGAGGTAGTAGGGGGAGTGGTAGGACTGGGTAAGATCGGGGATAGCAACTGGTGGCTACAACACAATGCTACATTCTAGGCACCTCGTTACTAAACTGAAAATAAAGGAGGGAATTAAA
Source organism: Crocodylus porosus (assembly GCF_001723895.1). Classification (NCBI taxonomy): domain Eukaryota; kingdom Metazoa; phylum Chordata; order Crocodylia; family Crocodylidae; genus Crocodylus; species Crocodylus porosus. Next base: position 17,970,268 of record NW_017728886.1, read on the forward strand.
ACAAAACACACTTCAAATGTAAGGGTTTGCAGGGGGTGATTCTTGAGAATAGCCTAGATGTGGAGAATGCCTAAACAAAAAAAACAAGGACTGAGTGAGGACAGGGAAAGACTAAAGTCTAATAGCTTCTGAAAGCTTAATTAACCAAAGAAGCATCAATTCTGTAGGATGCCCCAAGCAGGTAAGAACTGTGAGATTAAATAGGTGTCTGGACCAAATTTTGAATGTATGCTGGCAACACAAGAGTTAAGTTTGATCATGCGCAGACAAGCAGGCAAGGCCTATGGAAAATTCCACAGCGGGGCCCAGCATGTGCCCCCTGGGTGACCTGTTGGCTTGTCAATCAAGCGTGACCTGCTTTTCCACTACGCGCATGCTCAGTCATATACAGAATCTAATCAGAGGCATGCTCAGTTTGGCTAAGAGCATGACTTCACAGAACTAGAAAATTCTTCAGAGCAAGCAACCTGATTGGCCACTTGGTTGCTATAAAGGGCTTGTGAGCCCCCACCTTGGGGTTCTCTCTGTCAGTGTGGTGGTGGGTGTGTGAGGGGAGACTGTGCTCGACCTGTAAGCAGAGGCTGCCTTGGCAGGGACTGTGAGACAGGGAGAGATCGATCCAGGGGGCAGAGGCTGTGGTTGCAGGGACTGCTCTTCTGGAGGGCTTCAGGCCCACCGGTCTCCTCCTCTTTGTGACTTGGCTATTCGATTCCCCTTTGTTCTTGTTTTTTCACGACTTATTTGACTCGTACCCATACTGATCTTCCAGCTACCAAACTGATTTAGGCACCGATCCTGACCATGATTCTGATCAACTCGACTCACCTCGACTACGGCTTCGTTTCACCATACCCAGCACTGACCTCGGCATTGTTCTTCATCGACCTCGGCACCAATCATCCATTTGTCCATCTTGGACTGGCATCACACCGTTCACTGAGTTACAGTTCTGTTGTTCGTATCCCGTTAATGAGCTGTTGACCAGCCCTGGGACTAATGAGTGGGCAGCCGCACCTATCCTTTGGGGTAGAAAGTAAGGGCTCACTTGGGAACCCCGTGGGCCAACAGACCCCTTCGTTGTTCGTTTGTTTTGTAACTGGAACCAAAGCAAGTGTCTCTGCCTACGCTCCAGAAGCGTACGTAATAAATCATCTTGTTTTGAAACCGCACATGTCCTGTACCGCTCAGAACTCCTCGCTGCTAATCCCGCCTGTTTCGTTCTTGAACCACCCGGCCCACCGTGACCTTGGGGCCTTTACTCCCCGACAACAGGTAAAAAGAAAATGCAGGTTAAGGGCTTAAATGTAAGGAGAACAAGGGTTTGTCGAAGAGTCACCTACGGAAGTGGTGAGGGCAAGGCAGGAGCCAAGTGAGATGACTGGAGCAGGTACCACCCTGCCCACAAGTGGCACATCCTGCCTGCCTGCCTGGTGCACCATGCTGCTCTGCCTTCCCTCTGAACTCCATCCTGGGATGTTAACGAGCCTGCTGGGACCAGCCTATGAAATACTGGAGTGAAATACTGGAGTGTCCTCACCAAACCATGGTCAATCCTACATGGCTGAACTGATATAGCACAATGGTGCATGAGACTTACTTGATTCTAACTATGTGTCTGTTTAAAAATCCAAGACTATTTCCTGGAACTGAATGGCAGAGAAGGCCTAAGAATTTTGTAGACAGTGTCATGCTAGCATTCAGAAGTACAGGAAATGAATTTTGGGAGGTTTAGGAAAATTTCTTTGAAATAATCTTACCCTAAAATAGAAATAATTGCAAAAGAACTTTGGTGCATTGCAGTACTGGGGACTGATTAAAGAAGCAGGTTAATTTATTTAGTAAAATGCCCTGCTCTCTCTTCCTCCTTCTCTTTTTCATATAAAAATACCCGTTTGCTTAGACTTCTCGGGTGTGGGTGATCATATGTCCTGGATTGGCTAGGACAGTCCTAGATTTCAGAGGGTGCCCTGGTATCCCAGCAACTGGAGAGAATTAAAGCAAAAGTCCTGAATTGGTGGGAACCTGGCTACACGTGCCCAGCTTCTGAGTCAGGAGCCAGGCATGTGTGGGAGGGTCCAGGCCAATCTGGGACTTTTGCTTCAGTTTTCTCCAGGGCACCCAGTCAATGGGCTGCTTCCTGGTCCAATTCCACTGGTCTGAGAGTGCAGTCGCTTGCCCAGTAGAGTGCAGGGGGAAGGGGGTGGGGGAGCTGCAGGGCTGGGGGGGGAGGCGGTGCCCACATCCAGCAATAGCTGGGTTCACAATGAGTAAATTAAACTGGGTATGAAGGTGCTTTCAGTAGAAAACAACAGGGTTCTATTTTATTCCACATATTTTTGGATATTTTTCTCAGTTGCAAATAAACCTACTCAAAGAAGATCTGGAGCAGCAGTGAATCATAGGTTTGCCTCTCAAGCTCAGTTATTTTTGTTCTCTTTATATGGGTGTTCAGTGTAGGCAGGCTCATCTTTCAGCTGGATTGGCACAGACAGCATCTGAACTTTAATTCCTAAAGGTTCTTATACTTCTACTAGCCTTTCTCCTTATTTACGGCAAGCATGTCCAACAGCTTGCCAAGCCAGGGAGCTAGAGACCAGGAATGCTAAACTATGGTTATTCCATATTAAATGAAATACAACAAAATGTAGATTATTTTTTGTGTGTTTTAAAGTATAAAGCACCTGCAACCATTGCTTTGTGTAGCACCAGAACCAGAACATTTCATAATTAGAAACTAAAATGGGAACTGTTGAAGAGATGTCCTTATGTGAAACATTTTTGGGCTTTTTGCTATTGCAACAGATTGGCAGTTGTATCTCCGGTTATAATTATAATTCACAGTGCAATAGATGCTGGAAGTCTACATCATGACATGCAAGCTCGTATTCAGAGGCATGCTAGGAAGAGTCATTCAGATTATCATTACTAACATTTCAGCTAATTCCAATTAGAAAGATGCATTCTTATATTGTGTTTTTGAGGAAGTTGGTAGAGTTGATCTACCAAACAGACCTGATGGTCGTCTTTCTGTAAAATCTAGTACATTATGTAAGGATAGTGTATTCACTTTTGACTTACAACTCGAGAACATAAGCACATCCATATAAATGTGGGTTTATTTTATAATCTAACAGTCCTTGCTGGCATCAACTGAGTCTCCCCCCTCCCACAAACAGGTTACACTGTAGTCTTTCATATATTCAGAAAGTTGTCCTTCCCACACAATAAGCACTCAAGACAAACAGCAGCCCAAATATTTTGCTACAGCCAAAAATGCAACACAAATAATATTAGTTTTTAACATCATAACCTCCCGCTAAAGAAGTTTAACAGGTTACTCACCGTAAGTGAGAATGTACAGTGGTTTCCCATTTGTGTCCATAGTGGTTAGGCAAGGAGCTTTTGGTGAAATGGTCCCCCATCGCTGCAACGCTGCTTCTAGAGAGGGCGGCCAATTTGTAACTACACCCAATTGTTCCCCACGCATAGCCAACATCTGAGCTCCCTCTGGCTTTGGTTGATTTGGATCTGGCTGTTGAACTTATGATTATGAAAAGATATAGAGTTACCAGATAAAATTCTCTACTGTTGTTTATAACTGCAGAACCAAGAAAATACCTTACTTTTGTAAAATAATTTGAACACAGTAAAATGTTAAAAGGTATGAAGGACACAATGGTCAATTTTGTATATCAGCACTGCACCTATGTGAATAACTTACGGAGAAGTATAGTAAGATAATTTCCTCTTAACTTTCCTTCCTTCAGCAATTAATAAATATCTCAGGAATGCATGTGCTTAGCCTTACACTTACTATACTAATAATAGAAAAAGGAATTACTTATTCATTCTACTTTATGCAAAGTTACTCTTCGAGAAAGACAAAAACTGTATCTATTGAAAAATCAACAAGGTAAAGATGCAAGATGGAAAACTTGTTTTTTCTTTGAGAAAATGTAGTAATCAAGTGAACCACAGAATTATTAGAAAATGGAAATAACTCATCAAAAATATACCAATTAAAGTTACACTCTATTACAATGTTTTGCTATAATTTTTATTAAATCAATGTAACTTGCAAATCTTTATATTCAAAGCATAAAGATAGTCAGCATTGTAAATCTTTAAATAAAACTATATATTCATTGACTTCTAGGTAGTATTTTCAGTACTTTATTGACCAATATTTAATATATTCTTCCAGTCTTACTCTACTTCCTTCATAACTGGGTCTTTCACATTGATCCAGCTGTATGAAAGGAAATGATGTTATACACAGTAAGTGTTTTTAGGGCATAGGCTTTTCCTCTACCTTTCCTGATGCACAAAGGAAGAGTGAACTCTAACCACTCTATTCTACATGCAGGGCAAACAATGTGGATCTTTGATTTCACTGCACTATTTTCAAGTTCATCATAAACAGAATCTGTGGTCACCACCACCAAGGGTTTACTTCACTCTTACAAAGCAAAATGGTGGAAGACAAATGAAGAAACATTTTACAGTGGGTGAGAAAGGTTCCCAAACCTTTTGAAAAACAGTCATTTTACCTTCTAACAATTCCTCAAAGTCATCTACAAAGAACTCTCGTAATGGTGGTCGTTTAGGCCGTTTTAGGGTATTGACCAGCTGTTGAATCTTTGCTGACACTCTGCTGCTCACTGGTACTCCTGCAGAACAGGGATCAATGGAGATATCAGTAGGCTGCTAAGCTGCATGCCACCACATGGTAAGGGGGAAGGGGATAAGAAAAAAAAAAAAAAAAAAGACTACAAGAGTGGAAAGAGACATTGCCCTTGTGCCACCATAGCAATTTTTATGGTGGCACAAAGGCCAAGCAAACAGGCATCCATGCCCCATATTGCATCACAAATACCTAAAATTTGGTGCCACGACATAGGTGGTAACAATTTCTGCCACTATTTAGCGGTAGACATCTGTTTGCTTTAAGGTACAAGAGCAAGGGCTACCCCGAGCTGCCCATGCTCTTTAGCTGCCCCAGGCAGTTGCTCCTAAGGCTTGAAGGGCCCAATCCTGCATGCCCAGGAATTCCCCTTCAAGATAGCACCTCTCAAGCCCCAGGACTGCTTGCCTGGCTTTCCCAGCTTACAGACGTGCCCTGGGGACTCTCCCTAGGGATGTTTCTTTAAGAGGGAACTACATCACCCATTATCCCACAACATGCATTTCACGCAATCAAGTGGATCAGCTGTGTTGGGACACATCCCGTCAGAGCTGATCCGCTTGGTGATATCTATTTCTAGCCATTCTGCAATGCCACCACAACTACAGTTTCATGCTATATACTGACTCAGCATTAAAGTATTCAACATGAAGACGTACAGATTCATGCATCAAAAGGAACAAGCAAAGTCTGCTTTAAATTTAAAAACAAAAAACAAAGCACATACACAATGTCAGAGTCAATTTGTTTTAAGTTAGAGGGAAATAACATGCAGATTTGGGAAAAGAAGCACAGTAAGTACATGTTTCCTAGAAACAAACTTCAGAAATCTTCTAGATGGCTCTGGTGATGGCTAGCAGAAAAACAGAACTCAAGCCATGGGCTGCTCTCTCATCTACTGGCTAGATCAACACCGCCTAATTAAATAGCTTTCACCTCACTGGAGCTGCAACTAGGGATCCAGTCAGCAAGAAAACCAGGCCACAGATGTTTTTCAACTTCCTATTTATTTTAGGTTGAACTGGCCCATGCTTTTCTCATGCTACTTCATATTAACTAACACTGTGATCCTCACAGTGAATTTCATTGGCCAATAGGTAAAGGTGCTTAACTGCAAAAGTAACAGCAAAATACAGTTCCAAGTAAAGGCCACTGGGCACTTGTATAATATGATCCCAACAAGTACCTTCCCCTTTTCTTGTTCTAGACCGAGCATCTCACCTCTGCAACATAGGTGGCTCCTGATCTAGCCTCCCATAGCATTGCCAATGGGTCACCTTCCTGCCCCTTCTCAAGGGCTGGCTCCAATATTTTTACTGTATAATACGAATTGTGCTTTTCATAGTTGAAGCTGTTAAGCATGTACATAATACACTTGGTTTCAAAATCCCCCCCTTTGCCAGAATCATGTTTAATCCATTTTAGGAAATGGAGCAATAAGGAAGGTTTTACAAATAACTGTTTTTCAAAACACTACTCAAAACAAATTTTTTGCACAAAAGTAACTTTAAGATGCACCCTCTTGGTATAGCCTATATTAGGCCATTTGAAAATGGAGTAGTAGCTTTTCTTCTGCATGCATAGTAAAAGTCAATTCTAGGGTATAGACAGACTTACAGATGTGTGTCCAGGGACTTCTTGTGCCAATTCACAGTATTTGTTTCTTGTGTCCACTCCTACCTGCAGCAAGCAGGAGCTAAACCATAGTCGCTTAGCCTTGTTTCATTCATCCATTCAATTTAGTATGATTTTTTTCATCTGTCCATACCCCAGAGGAATTTTCAACTTTATTTTGCTGAAGTTTGCAAGCGATTTCTAAAGGAATCAGCTCTACTGATAAAGAATCTTTTCTCTATCTTGATTTCACATGTACCAGTTGATTTTAGGACTTATAAAAATACTATACCTGCTGTGTGGCCAAAGAAAACAAGGAGCAAGTGTGTACAATAGACCACTCAAGAGGAGGAAGTCACAATATTTAAGAGAAAAACAATTATTTGTGACATACCATCACCAGTTTCCATAAGTTCAGCATTGCCATACTTTGGTGCCACCCGTGCTGTGGATCCTTGTGGCCTTTCTACTTGTATTGAGTGCTCTGAGGTGTAGGTGGTAACATCTGGAGGGGCAGAATGATTTTCTGTGAAAAATAAGTTAACAGGTTTAATCACATCTCTCTAGATATGAAGGGGAGAAGAGGGCTGGGGAAGCAGAGGAGAGATACCACTTGTGTTTTCTTATACAACTCCTGAAAAATTCTTAACGGCGAGCTTTTATGTCAATCCTAGCTATGCAGCTGCTCCAATAAAATTTTCACTCACAAAATTCCTTGCTTGTCTTAAAATTAATACATTCATAAGCTGCCCAGAAAATTGTGTCCCACCTCAGCTGTCAGTGCCTAACATTTCTGAGCTTTTAGACATCTAAAGAATATAAGCAAAGAAATACAGCGTGTGACATTATCAGGCTGTTGCCCCTTCCTCCTTTTATATTTAAGCTAGATTGAAGTTTGTGGCCAACTCCAGTTAGAAACAAACCTAAACATATACACTTCTGATAGATTATGTCTTCAATAATCAAAATAGAAGAAAATCACAACATGTTAAGTTCCAGCACATAAAATTGGCAATGTAAACCAGTTTTATAATCTCAGCGTTCTGATTCCGACAGTTTTAGTTTCCAAAAAGAATGTACTGGTGCATCAACATTTTTCAATCAAGGTATGATGGTGAAATAAATCCGGAAGAATGCAATAGAATTTAAAGAAACATGAGTGTTACATTGTGCGTGGACACTTGCTTGATTACTATTTTTAGACTGAGCTATTTCAATTCATCCACAAAAACGTTCTTGCCTTCCAGAAAGCAAACATGATTTGATCTGACTCATGACGTTGCTGAACAATTCCAGAAAACTAATCTCCCTTTTTCACAGCTTGGTAACTCAGCATGCTTCCGCAGCTTATTTTCAGATGTTCTAAAGTTTGACTCTGTGTTACCTACAGATTTGCAATTTATTCCAGGTTGCGTCAATGGATTTTTTCCATTTTTTTAGCAGCACTAGAGTAGGTAGACAAACTCAATTAGTGTTTAACAATGTTTCTACTCAATAAAATTAATGATCACCAGCAGTCTTCAAGATACAAAAATAGATAGAACCTTATACTATTTCCTTTAAATGAAAAAACAAAATCAGATTGATGAAGACTGTATCAGCCCTTTTAAAATGGCAAGTATTCTGGATAAATCAGTTTGACACCACTATTCAAAAATATAGTACATTTCCCGCAACTACACTTGCAACTTGCTCATTACCTTAAAGTTTTACCCTCTTCTGAGTTTTGTAATAGAAAGATTTGCTTATACTTTTTATATAGAAATTCAATCTGTAAACAAGTTGAAAGTACTGTATTTCCACTGTCCTAAAATGCATGTATAGGCCAAATAAATGCAAAATAATTATCCAAGATGAATACACATTCTAGACACCATCTAACATTATATTACAATTGCATGACAAGAACATTAGAGGTGATTAACACAGGTGATTAACATTCTTGCTATTCAATATAAAAGTAGATGTTCCCTAAAAACCTTTTAGTTTTCATCCAACTTGTCCAGTAACTATCCTGCATATACATTAGCACAACATGGAAACATGCACAGTGCTTCTTAAAAGTGTTTCTAAAGGCTTGTAAAGAAACAATAATTGATAGTACATATCAATAAATGTATCATTTATAAAGTTATTTTATTGAAAATGCCAAAGCAAGTAGCTTTACAAGGGGACAATACATTGCTCTTTTCTTGAGTTCATGCCCATCTAGTTTACAGCTTCAGCTTCAATAACCATCTGATGCAGATGGGATGCAGACAGGATTTTTGGGGCTCAGAGGACCCTAAAAAAATTTGATCAATTAATACGCAGTAAATGCCCTGTGCTCAAAATGCACATAAGAAATCTCAGGAGGTTCAACAAGGACACGTGCAAAGTCCTGCACTTAGGATGGAACAATCTCATGCACCAGGACAGGCTGGGGGCTGACTGGTTGGGCAGCAGCTCTGCAGAAAAGGACCTGGGGGTTACAGTGGACAATAAGCTGAATATGAGCCCACAATGTGCCCTTGTTGCCAAGAAGGCTAGAAGTATACTGGGCTGCATTAGTAGGAGCGTAGCCAGAAGTAATTATCCCCCTTTATTTTGCACTGGCGAGGCCACATCTGAAGTAATGTATCCAGTCTTGGGCCCCCCACTATAGAAAGGATGTGGACAAGTTGGAGAAAATCTAGTGGAGAGCAATGGAAATGTTAGGGAGCTGGGGCACATGACTTCTGAGGAGAGGCTGAGGGCACTGCAGAAGAGAAGACTGAGAGCAGCCTTTAACAAGTGGGGATTACAAAGAGGATGGAGCTGGGTTGTTCTCAGTGGTGGCAGATGACAGAACAAGGAGCAATGGCCTCAAGTTGCAGCAAGAGAGGTTTAGGTTGGATATTGGGAAAAAACTGTCTCGCTAGGATGGTGGTGAACTACTGGAACGGGTTACCTAGAGAAATGGTGGAATCTCTATCCTTGAAGGTTTTTGAGGCCTGGCTTGACAAAGCCCTGGCTATAATGATCTAGTTGGGGATGGTCCTGCTTTGAGCTGAAGGCTGGACAAGATGAACTCCTGAGGTCCTTTTCAGCTCTAAGTTTCTATGATTCTGTGAATTACTTCATCCGTGACTCATTCTCAGGGCAATATTTGGTCATTCTTACTTTTATAATCAGTGACTGAATTATCCAATAACTGAGCCAATCAGAAAGCACACATCTGCTAATATACTGGATAGGAGATTATGACTAAGAACATAATTAATTTTAATATATTATTGATATAAGAGAGTATTTTCTGAAGCTGGGTTTAAAATGTCAAGTAATAGATAACATTTTAACAGTGGTAAGCTTAAGATTGTGTGCAACAAATCAAATACATGTTTTAGTTCAAGTATTTCTTCCAAACTTTGATACTGGGATAATTTAGGCAGTGATGACAAAGTATGCTGATGACAAGGCAGTGATGACAAGGTCAAAGCAATGTTAGCTGGGTCCAGATACCATCCCATGGGGCACGGTGATAAGTAGGCTGTGAAATAGTATTGTAAAGGTAACTTCAGAACTTGTAAACACAACAGTATTAGACTATCCCACAAACCACTCTCATTCTGACAGATTCATTAGTACAAGAATCAGAAACAAAAAGGGACACACAAAAAATTACTGCTTTGCACGTCTGGCTCCCCTGTGGAGCCCAAGGCTTGGGCAAATGACCTGGAACTATTGATGATACTTGCACGCAGCAGTAAGTCCTCCTGTCCAAGTAAATCTCCTTGTTATTGGGTGCATGCCATAACAGCAATAAGTAACTGCAATATCACTTCCAGGAGAAAGCATAGTTCTTGGAAGAACGGTAGAAGAAATGCAGCTCCACTTGGATTATCAGGGATCTGCAGTGCATGCGTTCTGTTTCTGTACGAATGAAGATCAGAATAATGTGCCATAAATATCTTCTCCTACCTGTTTGTTGTATCCACCTCTGCTCTCTTGCCGTTATACTGATGTTTAAATCATTGTCTTTCCATTTCTCTGTTTCTAAAATGCTCCACTTCTGCCAGGGTTACTGAACTGTCTGGATTAACGCCTCCCCGCCCCCTACCCTCCCACCCCATAACAGTGAAGTACCATACAGAGGCTGCTTCCATCTGTTCCTTTTCCTTTTGTGAATGGTCTTCTTGCTGGACAGCCTACAGCAGCAGTGTCAAGTGCACCTGACCCACCCTCCCTTGGCAAGATCCAGACAGCGGAGTTCTTTGAGTGCTGGATCCTGAATGCAGGGCTCCTTGCAGGCCAGATCTGAATGTGGCAGTGGGAACTGTGAGCGTTACTATAGCTGTTGCTTGCCGCCCCCCCCCCCCACAACACACATCCCCAGTGTGGTTCTCTACCCCAGATATCAGTAGAGAAATTCCCAACTCCGCCAAATTCCCAACTCTTCTAGGAGCCCCCTAAACCATATCCAGTAGACAAGTCCCCTAGCCTATGGCAATCTCTCTCACAATGAAGTGCCACCACTGGCTAGTCTGTCCAGAATGCAAGTCAAATCCCTGACAATGAAAGGTAGCATTTATTCAGATAGGAGGGTCTAAGCTAAGCCACTGATGCAATCCGTATAATATCTGCCCAGCCTTCGCATCAGATAACCTGAAGCAGCGTTTGAGTTTCAGAGTTAAGAATAATGAACCTGACACACACATTGATGAAAAAGTAAGGGCAGTGACAGCTGTAAGACTTCAAAGCCTTTCTTCTACAAAATATACATCTTTGCGTTATCCTCTCTTCCCATCTTTTTCAATCTTCTTGCGTTATAAGATCACAGCCTGAACAGCTGCTCTCAGTTAAGACTGTAGTTATTCCTGCCACTGGAATTATATAATTTACCACCATTTTACCAAGGGAAAAAGAGATAGTAGCTCAGTGCAAATTCATTTAAGAGAGATTATGACATACTAACTCAGTCCCACATTTGGAGAAGAAAGAGCAGTCACAGAGTAATCTCTTTGTGGAACTAATGGAAGTATTGTACAGCAGGCAATCACAATGCTTCCAGGGGCTCCGGAGAACCACCATTACTTTCTTCTGACAGGCCAGCTCTGTTGGCTGATGTGGACAGGATGCTTAGAGCCACGGCTCTACTCATTCCGAGTTAACTGAAGTTCTTCTGGCAGCACATTGTCCAAGCAGCGTGCAACACCATAAATCAGCTCTGTGTACCACTGTCAGAATGCAGAAGAATTTGAAGAGCATCACAGAGGTGTCGGCTATGCCTTGTGGCACATGTTCACATATTAATTTTATAAGAAACCTAAGTTGCCTTTAATTTGGAAAGAGACCCTTGATTTTCAAATGGAAGACATGTGTGAGGCATAAAGAAGCAAGACCAACACCCTTTAAGTTACTTAACCCTTTAGCCTGTACTTCAAAGAGAGAGCAGCCCCCCTGGTTAATATGCTGATTTGCTTGTTCAGTGGCAAGCTGCCTTCAGTCTGTTTTGTGCTCTTCTTAATTAAATAGCCTATTCCCTTAGAATACCAGAAATTTCTTGGCCAAATTATATGCTCGCCAACTTTCAAAGTCCATTTTTAATGACCCTTCACTACCAAATATCTTTTAGCAAGGCCCTCTTTATAATATAAAAGCATAACAGCTATTTCAGAGAAACTCTTAACATTAGGCAACTGCACTGCACCGAACACATCTAAGACTTAAGCAGGAAGTACAACTGACATGTACTTACTGTCTATTCAATTATTAGATCCTTCCTATTTTGTTTTGCTGTGCACATATTACTTTTACCGCTCTTGATATTAAATTCTAGTTGCATTCAGTAGCTGACTACCTTGGAAAGGAGCTCATTTTCTTAGACTAAAAACTGGGGCTTTGCACATGTAAGCATTGAGAAGAATATTTTAATTGCATGCTGTATTAGCTTTATGGAAGAGCATCTGTGCTTCAGAAAAGCTTATTTTTAAATATGCAAGCTTACGTGGGTACATGTTTCCTTACTTGGCCCCCACAAAGTAGTCCCATTCTAGCCTTGACTCTGGTTGTTTTGGCACGGGTACCATTGTTGTTCTGCAGAAGTATTTTATCTTTTTTTAAAGCATTTTTTGCTGCCACTTAATATGATATGCAAATATGTGGTGGTTGCAGTCCTTCGATATAAAGATGACAGTTTTCCAATAGACAGAGAAGTCATCAGTGAGTCCATAGATGACTGAGGAGGCATCTGTGATCTTCAAGTTCAACTGAAGATGCGGCAAACACATTCCATGAGGAAGGAGTACAGCTTGGTGATGTCAGGTCACAGCTCTTTCTCTGCATCTCTCTCATCTACCCACCTCCATATTGAGGTAAGTTTGCTCAAAATGGATGCCTTGTCATATATCACAGCACCATTGGTCACCATGCAGTGCTCCAGTCTCATGGGTATTGATTGTAATATAAGACAGGATATTTAAAAGTTATATGCAAGTCAGGAGACATTTCTAACTCCTGGTGTAAAGAGAGTCTTTACTATCCCCTCCCACCCAACATGCCTGACCCATGCCCGACTGTCTCCTTCCACACAACTTGCCCTGAATAATGACACATGCTTTCGTGCAGGGGACTTGCTTGGGCAGGATGGGCTACACCTCTCTCCTAAACGCAAATGTGTCTTCTCTTTCAGGTTTGCTGATTTTGTGCCGAGAGTTTTAAACTAGCTTTGCCGGGGGATGGGGCCACAGGAAGACTTAAGGACACCTCCTGAACAAGACAGGTGACATATGCAAGGAGTACCCAGGTACGTAACAGGGGTCCAGATAGTCTTGAAAATCGGGGGGTGGCACATGGAGCAATCCAAGGCCTTAAATGCCTCTATACAAATGCTCATAGTATGGGGAATAAGCAGAAGGAACTTGCCCTCCGAATAGCCTGTTCAAACCCAGACATAGTAGGGCTCACAGAAACCTGGTGGGAGTCATCCCACAACTGGGTGGTTAACGTTAGGGGTTATAGGCTTTACAGGCCAGATAGAACAGGAAGGAAAAGCGGGGGTGTGGTACTCTATGTCAAAGAGCAATACACAACCTCCACCAGCAGGATGGGGTCAGAGGAGGAGCAGGCTGAAGTGCTCTGAGTCAGGATACAGTGGGGTTGTGGGGAAAGGGACTTAACAGTGGGGGTCTACTACAGACTTCCAAACCAAGGGGAAGAGCTGGACCGTGAATTCTCAGGTCAGCTTGAAGAGGTACATAAGGCTAGGGATGTAGTTGTCACTGGTGATCTAAATTACGCAGACATCTGCTGGGAGGAGCAGTCAGCCATGTCAGGCTGCTCATGGAGGTTCCTGGCTGAGATACTGGACCTCCACTTAACCCAGGAGGTGCACAGTCCTACCAGGAGGAATGCCCTGCTGGACCTGGTCCTGGCCACAGATGACCTGGTAAGAGGGCTCCAGGTCCTTGACCACCTGGGCGACAGTGATCATCGCTTGCTTGAATTCATCATCCAGCACAGGGTGTCAAAGGCCTGCAGCAAAATGGTAGCCCTAGACTTTAGGAGGGCCGACTTCAATGAGTTGAGAAGATTAGTGGGACAGGCACTGGGGTCCTCGAGAGTAGGGGAACCCAGTGCCCATGATGAGTAGTTGTTCTTTAAGGAGATGATACTCAGAGCCCAAGGGGTGACAATCCCAACAAGAAGCAAGTGGGGCAAGAGTGCCCAAAAGGCCCCCTGGCTCACCAAGGGCATTCGTGAATGCCTGATTGCCAAAAAGGAGGTGTACACCTGGTGGAAGGGAAGGGCCATCACCAAAGAGGAGTATGCCTCCACTGCTCGGGTCTGTAGAGGGGCTGTTAGAAAAGCTAAGGCAGATATGGAGCTAGGGTTAGCATCAAGGATCAAAGATACTAAAAAGTTATTTTTAAATATATAGGGAGAATGAAGAAGGCACCAGGTAATGTGGGGCCCCTGCAGGATACGCTTGGCAATCTGGTGGTTGCACCAGAGGAGAAAGTAGACCTCTTTAACAAATTCTTCGCCTCCATTTTCTTGTGCAGGGACCGGGACTCCCTGACCAAGATTCCAGATGGACTTGGGAGAAATGCCGCCCGGCCTAAGGTCAGGGAGGAACAGGTTAGAGAGCTTCTGGAGGGGCTGGTTGTGTTCAAACCAGCAGGTCTAGATGCTCTCCACCCCAGGGCATTGAGGGAATTGGCAGGGGTTATTGTGGGGCTCCTGGCATTACTATACGAGCACTCATGGTGCTCTGGCCAGGTGCAAGATGACTGGAAGAAAGCCAACGTGATCCCCATCTTTAAAAAAGGGAAGAGGGAGGACCTGGGCAACTAAAGGCCCATTAGTCTTGTTTCAATCCTGGGGAAACTGTTTGAGAAGATTATCAAGGGGCACATCTGTGATGGGCCAGCAGCAGGGATGATGTTCAAGGGCAACCAGCACAGTTTCATTAGGGGCAGGTCCTGTCAGACCAACCTGATTGCCTTCTACAATCAGGTCACAAAAGCACTGGATGCAGGTGTTGCAGTGGATGTAGTCTTTCTGCATTCCAGCAAGGCCTTTGACACCGTCTCCCACCCCATCCTCATTAAAAAACTAGGTGAGTGTGGCATTGATGTCTACACAGTCAGATGGATTGCAAATTGGCTGAGGGGTCATACTCAGAGGGTAGTGGTGGATGGGTCTTTTTTGACCTGGAGGGAACTGGGCAGTGGAGTCCCCTAGGGCTTGGTCCTTGGGCCCGCACTATTCAATTTCTTTATTAGTGACTTGGACGGTGAAAAGCAGTGATAGGGTGAAAAGCAGCCTGTTTAAATTTGCTGATGATACCAAGATTTGGGGTGAGGTGGGCATGCTAGAAGGGAAGGACAGATTACAGCAGGACCTGGACCGGTTACAGGGGTGGGCTAATGAAAACAGGATGGGTTTCAATACTGACAAGTGCAGGGTGCTGCACTTGGGCTGTAGGAACCAGCAGCACACTTATAAGCTGGGAAACTCCCTTCTCGACAGCACGATTGCAGAAAGAGATCTTGGAGTCATCACTGACTCCAAGATGAACATGGGCTGGCAACGTGGAGAGGCAGTTAGGAAGGCCAACCGCACCTTGTCATGCATCCACAGATGCATCTCAAGCAGGTCCAAGGAGGTGATCCTCCCCCTCTATGCAACACTGATCAGGCCGCAGCTGGAGTACTGCATACAGTTCTGGGCGCCCCACTCAGGAGGGATGTGGACAGCATTGAGAGGGTCCAGAGGAGGGCCACCCACATGATCCGGGGACAGCAGGGCAGGCCCTACGAAGAGAGGCTACGGGACCTGAACCTGTTCAGCCTTCGCAAGAGAAGGCTGAGGGGGGATCTAGTGCCATCTGTAAATTCACTAGGGAGGACCAGCAGGGTTTGGGAGAGACCTTGCTCCCCCTAGCGCCCCCCAAGGTAACCAGGAATAACGGCCACAAGTTGTTAGAGAGTAGGTTTAGACTAGACATCCAAAGGCACTACTTCACAGTCAGGGCAGCTAGGATCTGGAACCAACTTCCAAGGGAAGTGGTGATGGCTTCTACCCTGGGGATATTTAAGGGGAAGCTTGATGTCTACCTGGCTGGGGTCATTTGAGCCCTGTTTCTCTCTCCTGCCCAGGGCAGGGGGTCGGACCTGATGATCTACAAGGTCCCTTCCGACCCTACTTCTATCAATCAATGAATGCCTAGTGTGAATTAAAAAGTGCTTTTACTTCCTCTAAGTTTTGGGAAGTATCATATTTTCTTGCATAGCACATGCCCTCAAATAAGACATGCATCTTGTTTTTGGAAGGCAGAATGTACAAAGAAAGATTGTTCCAAAGTCATGGCCAACTGTGACAGAGGAAGTACTCTTGGAGGACACAGGTGCGTCAACATGAGATGCTTAATGCGCACTGAACTAACTCTGCTGCGCATTAGTGCAGCTGCCATAAACCGTGGTAATGTGCTAATGCGTCGTAGACAATCTGATGCACGTTAAATGTTACACAAAAAGCATGCACCGGCACTAACGCACGGTAGCACCGATTACAGTGCATTAAGTTTAGTACATGTAATAATAGATGTATTCATTAATGCAGAATTCCAGCACACTAATGAACGTGGACACACCCAGAATGTTCAACAAAGCAGCATCCGAGCATCCCAATGATGAGGCAGCACGAACTTCCTGGAGCACCAATCATCTTCCACAAAGTTATATAGCATGCCATGGAAACATGTAGAAACTGTCTCCTGGGAAGCTACGCTTCCTGAAAACATTATGTTCCCAGGAGTTTTTACTCCATATCACACAGGTTAGGTCCCATGCCATGCCTTTGCAGGGGAACAGAAAGACTGCTAGTTCTTAACTGTAAATAGTTTATATAAGTTCCTATAAATGAAGTGTCATCAAGCCTCATGAAGATCCTATCAGCAGCTCACTTGCTGCTTCAGGCACAAGCTACAGTGCTCAGCTGTGAAAGTTAACACAGGACTCTGCCCTTTCTGTCTGCAAGCCAAACACAAACAGCAGCCATCTTAGTAGCTGCATGGCTTTCTTCTTTTCCAGTGCAGAAAAAGCAGCTTTCCTGCTTAAGCTGAACACCCCAGTATGGGGGGCTGATTCTGAGGGAAAGGCGCTAATAAAGAAGAATACAGTGAGTCCAGAAGAATACAGCGTAGATCAATGAAGGTGTGAAAATGATGACCTCTTCTAGAAGTACATGAAATAGTGATCCAAAGATGAACTATTCCCGTTAGAGAATTTGTACAGTCCCACTGAGTTGATCTGTGCCTTTACATCCAAATCTTGGCCAATATAATTTTAATTAATATCCTAAGTTGAACTGAAGATACTTCTTGCAGTTTAAAGGAAAGATCTAACAGTCAAAACCTAGAATAAATTTTCAACAGAAATCTATTCTATGCAGAAGCATCACAAGGTTTTTCTGCAGGTCGGGGAAGCAGAGGAAGGAATTATACTGACCACTGGAGAGAGAGGGAGACTTGTTACCTGCTTGGACTCTTCTCTTTGTGTGGGCACTGCTACTACTACTGCTGCTGCTTAACAGCCTGGGCTGTACTGCTGCTGCTGAGGGACAGGCCATGAAAGCCTCTTGGTAGGAGGGGGCCATGCCAGTACCCTCTCTGAGTCAGCACCCAGGGCTAGTCCCCTGCTCACCCCACCCTAGTTATGCTACTGATCCTATGCTATATCTTTGGACACAACGGAGCATCAGCAGTCCCAATTAAATGAAGAATACTGTATAGCATTTAAAGCACATAATAGCTTATGCAAATCGCCCAAATGATCCTCAGAGCTAAACTCTGATTATATTATAGCTAAAGCTTTTTATCACATCCTCTCTCAGGACTGCATTAGGGTATTTAAACTGGAAAAATCTCCCTTTGATTCCTTGATGAGCTCTAGAGGTCAAATCCCTGTTGAGATCAGAATGGAGGTTTTCTTTCCTTTATGGTTGTGAGGGGTTTTCAGAATTTCCCCGTAAATTGCTATTTATCAAAATTAGCTTTTTCAGGATACGATACAGTCTGTCCTAACACATTTTAGATGACATCTCCCTTACAGGCAGATCTGTCTTTGGAGAACAGCAGCCTCCTGTTGTCATGCCCTGAGAATCAAAGGAAGCATGCCATAGCAACTGAGCGTGGAGTGGAATTTGAATCCCTTCCATTCACACACTCTACCGCCCACGTTCAACAGCACCATCACAACGTTCAGGAAGGAACAGCTCACCCATGTAGAACCTCACCTGCTTGTTACCGTCTATGCGAGTTAGCCTCCTTTTAACAGAGATTTCTATGATGACGGTAGATACCAGTTCTCAGAACACAGTCTGAATCCAAGCTTAACATATGCTCATATTATTTAACAGATATGAAGTCTCACTCATGCCTGATATAAAAAATGACCAACCAACTGCTATGTTAGTAGTACATTTCCAAAACAGATTAGTGACTTTGGATGCTTAACTTAAGATAACTCTAAGGAATCCTTATTTTCAGGTAGTGCTGAACCCACAAAAAGGATGACACCGAGATATTGAGAAAAAAAATCATTGCTTCTATAAAGGGGTATCTTCTGGTTGGCAAAAAATACTAGAGAGAGAAGGATTGATATAATTAAAGAGGTATACTCCTCACTCCTTGAAGTCCTGGCCTCTTAATTTAGTTCTACTTATGTTACATTATTATTTGAAAATTCAGAATGATAATAAGAGGAGACTTACTATGCTAGATTTTAAATTACTGAAGTGTCACATAATAAAAAAACTGTATTTAAAGAAACAATGAAATTTGGGGGAGGGGGTCAGTA
>NW_017728886.1:17988985-18013691 GCF_001723895.1 Crocodylus porosus
GTGGGCATGTGTGCATGCGTGTAAGTGGGCATGTGTGGGCAAGCATGTATGTGTGCACACATGTGAGTAATGCAACCATTTGGTGTTTGGATAAATTTAACTCTCTATGCTATAGTTTCCTGCTGTTCAGAAGTGCATGCCTTTCTAAAACAAGGTCCTGGACTATTCATTAAACATGAATTTAAGAACACAATACAAATGCCTCTCCCAACTGTGATGCTGTGTTTTCAGAGCCTAGAGGAAAGGATTACTTATTTGATAATACAGGTGCCACATCAAGACATGGTGGCAGAAGACGAAGGTATAAAGACTACTGTTCCAGCACATGAAACTAGAAGCATTTAAGATGCTTTCATTTACTGCTTTATAAAAGCTGGAAAGCTACTTGCAACCTATAGTTTTTTTCCCTTTTGAACAAGAAAGTACATAAAAGCCTCCCAGTAACCTGCATCCAATTTATCACCACACCATCGCCCTGAAAAGTTTGCCACATTTACTCCAGGATTTTCCTATATCTGTACCAAATGTGTGCAATAAAATATTCTGATACAGAATTGCAACAATAGTCTCTCTGAAGCAGATTTAAGGAATTGAAACTCCCACAAGCTATGTAAAATGAGTAATAGCCATCCAGACTGTTAGAATTGGTAGCAACCCTTGTTTACCATTTGGCTGCTTTTAACAATTGTTTCATTTAAGTGATGGTTTCAACATCAATCATTCAGAAATAAGTAATACTTATTAATCTTAGTGTGTAAGGGAAAGCAAGAGAACTAAAAGAGATTTAGTTAGTTACTTCCCCATGTCCTTGTGTGACAAGCTATTTAGCAGAATTCACAGATTCGTTGAAATCTGACAGGGCCATGCCGGAAGCGCTTCTGCTATGGCCTCGACCTTGCAACCTCTGGACTGTCAACTGGGCACGTTGGTGCCCACACTACCCCAGCCCCAACAGCCTGCTAGCAATATTGATAATACAGCTCTAACAACCCCCTTTCCACGAGTTTTTCCTTCATGTGGTATATATAGTCAGATATCCAAATCTAATCTAATCTATGTTATCATCAGTTAGAGATTTAAGCAAAACTAAAAGCTTGAAAACATTCTGATAATGGGCTTAGTGTAAACACAGAACTACAGAAAACCATGCAGCCTGGGAGTACAATGCAAATGCTGTGGTAGTCTGGGAAGACTGTATACCAGCAAGCAATTCCTGACAATGCTCAACCTAATTCCTTCTGTTAAAATATCCTAATCCTAAAGTATACTTTTTTTAATTTAGTACAAGTCATACAAATGAAACTTTGAACAATTTGGGAGCTAAACAGACCCCTTGTGCCAAGTGGAAGTTTACCTGAGAAGTTTCAGAACAAATAAATAGAAATGTTTCTCCCTAAACTGTGTTAATGAGAAAGAGGAAGAAGGGAGAAAAAGCCCAAGAGACCTTTTTACAGACAACTGCATCCAAATTTCAAATCTGTAACACCAATCAAATGTGGCAATAGACATCTGTTAAATCAAAAACAGCAGGCTGAAAACAAGACTGCAGCTGGAGTACCATGTCCAGTTCTGGACACCGCACTTCAAGAAGGATGTGGATAACCTTGAGAGGGTCCAGAGGAGAGCTACTCTTATGGTTAAGGGCCTGCAGGTAAGATGCTATGAGAAGAGACTGAGGGACCTGCATCTCTTCAGTCTCAGCAAAAGGAGGCTAAGCGGTGATATCTTGTGGCCGTCTACAAATTCGGGAGGGGTGGGGGGCACAGCAAGGAATAGGGGACACTGCTTACCAGGGCACCCCTTGGGGTTACTAGGAACAATGACCAAAACTGATGGAGAGCATAGTTTCATAGTTTGTAGGGTCGGAAGGGACCTGAGCAGATCATCTAGTCCGACCCATTGCCATGGCAGGAAAGAGTACTGGGGTCAAATGACCCCAGCAAGATGTTCATCTAACCTCCTCTTAAACACCCCCAGGGTAGGAGCCTGCACCACTTCTCTTGGAAGCTGGTTCCAGACCCTAGCCGCCCTGACTGTGAAGTAGTGCCTTCTGATATCTAACCTAAACCTACCCTCTGCCAGCTTGTGACCGTTATTCCTGGTCACTCCTGGCGGTGCTCGGGGAAAAAGTGACTTCCCCAATGCCTGCTGATCCCTCTGACTAGTTTATAACAGGCCACAAGATCCCCCCTCAGCCTTCTCTTGTGGAGGCTGAACAGGTTCAGGTCCCGCAGCCTGTCTTCATAGGGCCTGCCCTGTTGTCCCCTGATTATACGAGTGGCCTTCCTCTGGACCCTCTCGATGCCGTCGACATCCCTCAGATTTACATTAGACATTAGGAAACATGTCTTTACAGTATGGGTTGTCAAAATCTGAAATGGGCTTCCAAGGGAGGAGGTGCTCGCCTCTACCCTGGGGCTCTTTAAGAGGAGACTGGACAAGCACCTAGCTGGGGTCATCTGACCCCAGCGCTCTTGCCCAGGGTGGGGGGTCGGATTCAATGATCTACTAAGTCACTTCTGACCCTAAAAATCTATGAAATCATGAAATCTAAGACATACTCAAAGAAGTGATTTACTAACCTATATGCGTTTGAGCCATAACATCAGCTAGCCTGTGTGCAGCACCACTGCCTCCACTTTGTGTTGAGGAGGAGGAAGTAGTAGATGTGGTCGAGCCATGGATCGCTTGACTGATCCAATGTTCCATGTTTATACTCCCTTGGCTTGAGGTGGGAGTTCCCTGGGAATCGCCCTGTACAGAGCCTTCATCTTCTGAGCCAGAAGAGGTATCTGAGAATTGAAAGCAAGTGTCATTATTTGTAATGCAAATATATAATGCTTTTATTCGTGAACAGAATGAAGGCATATTCACATAACATTAAATAGATAATTGCAGGTCAACACACTTTGCTGCAGACAGATAGAATAAGAAAAACTCGTACAACTAAAAATAATGCAAGTGAATCAGTTGTTACAGGACACAGGGTTTTCCAGCAGCGAAACTGCTGCTACTGCTCTTTTGCTACAGAAACAAAATTAAGATAATAGACACTTCTTCATGTATATTTTGTTGTTTGGATCAAAGATTTCAAAGCAGTTAAAATGAATGGGAAAATTCAGTTACAGAGGCAAGGTACAAATATTCAAAAAGCTTGAGGCGGTATCGATCTAAGTTACGTGGCTTTCTCTATGTGGTGCATCTCAGATTGATAGTGAAGAGAACGCACATTTGCACTTTGTGGGGGAGGCAACTCTTACACCAGGCTCTGCCATTTTTAAGCCAGTCTGTGTGCACTGAACTTCTGTTCTGTTAAAGGAATAGAAGAAGGTCCAATCACTTATGCCAGTAAAAGTATAATGTCTGTACCTGGCCAGAATGCATAAATCACTTGCCCAAGGTCACACCAGAGAGATAGTGGCAAACTCCTAGTTTGTGTTCTAGTAATAAGGGCCAAAATATTTATAGTGAACTTTCATTCACAGCCATATCATAGTTTAATAGTTAGTAGGGTCAGAAGGGACCTGAGCAGATCATCAAGTCCGAACCCCTTCCATGGCAGGAAAAAGTACTGGGGTCAAACGACCCCAGCAAGGTGTTCATCCAGCCTCCTCTTAAAGACCCCAGGGTAGGAGCCAGCACCACTTCGCTTAGAAGTTGGTTGCAGATCCTAGCCGCCCTGACCATGAAGTAGCGCCTCCTGATGTCTAATCTGAATTTACCCTCTGCCAGCTTGTAACTGTTATTTCTAGTCACTCCTGGTAGTGCTCGGGAGAACAGGGACTCCCCCAATGCCTGCTGGTCCCCCTGACTAGTTTGTAGCTAGATCCCCCCTCAGCCTTCCCTTGTGGAGGTTGAACAGGTCAGGTCCCGTAGTCTCTCCTCATAGAACCTGCCCTGCTGCCCCGATCATGCGAGTGGCCTCCTCTGCACCCTCTCCATGTAGTTCACATCCCTCTTGAAGTGCGGCGCCCAGAACTGGACGCAGTACTCCAGCTGCAGCCTGACCAGTGCCACATAGAGGGGGAGGATCACCTCCCTGGACCTACTAGAGATGCATCTGTGGATGCATGACAAGGTATGGTTGGCCTTCCTGACTGCATCCCCACACTGCCGGCCCTATTCATCTTGGCATCAATGATGACTCCAAGATCCTTTTCTGCCTCTGCACTGACGAGAAGGGAGTCCCCCAGCCTGTAGGTATGGGGCTGGTTCTTCCTCCCCAGGTGCATCACCTTGCACTTGTCTGTGATGAATCCCATCCTATTCTCATCCGCCCACCCCTGTAACCTGTCTCTGTCCGATTGTAGCTTATTCCTCCCTTCCAGTGTGCCCACATCCCCCCACATCTTAGTGTCAACAATAAATTTGAACAGGGTGCTTTTTACCCCCTCATCCAAGTCACTGATGAAGATGTGTTGAACAGTGCAGGCCCGAGGACCGAGCTCTGGGGGACCCCACTGCCCACATCCCTCCAGGTCAAAAATGACCCATCCACTACCACTCTCTGGGTGCGGCCCTCCAGCCAGTTGGCGCCCCATTTGACTGTGTAGGTGTTGACACCACAGTGCCCCAGTTTTTTTTTAATGAGAACAGGGTGAGAGACAGTGTCGAAGGCCTTCTGAAAGTCCAGAAGGACTATGTCCACTGATACCTCTGCATCTAAGGATTTGGTGACCTGGTCATAGAAGGCCACCAGGTTGGTCTGACAGGACCTGCTGCTAATGAACCCATGTTGGTTGCCCCTAAGCATAATCTCCCCTGTTGGCCCCTCGTGGATATGCACCAGGATAATTCTCTCAAAAATCACAGATTCAGTGACTATTAGAGTGCATTTGACTCCTAAAATATTTACATGTAAGCAAGTGAAAGAGTGGAAAAAAGTGAAACAGGCCTCTTCTGTGGCTTGTGTCATGCTCTGGTAAGCGAAAAGCTGGCAGCTCAAATCTGAGTATGAACAAGTGATCATAAGTTACAAGCAGGAAGAATGAGAGGTCCTTGCAGTCACAGAACTATGACTTGATCGGAATAACAGAGACTTGGTAGAAGCTCACATGGATGGGTGTCATGGATAGGTACAAACTGCTCATGGAGGAGGAAGGAGTTGCACTATACGTAAAAAAGCCAGATGATTGCTCAGAGCTCCAGTATGAAGCCAGAGATGGGCCTGTTGAGAGTCTCTGGATTAGGGTCAGACAGGAAAACAACAAGGGCGATGATGTGGTGGGGGGTCTGCTATAGACCACCAGACCAGGAGGAAGTGGTGAATGAGGCTTTCTTCAAACAACTAGTGGAAGTTTTTCAGTCATAAGCCCTGGTTCTTGTAGGGAACTTCTATAACCCTGACATCTGCTGGGAGGGCAATACAGGAAGTTTTTGGAAAGTACTCAGGACAACTTCCTGGTGCAAGTGCGAGAGCAGCTAACTGGGGGCCATGCTCTTCTTGACCCGCTGCTCACAAACAGGGGAGAATTAGTGGGGAATGTAGTAGTGGATGGCAACTTTGGCAGAAGTGACCACAAGACAACTGAGGTCAGGATCCTGAGGAAAGGAAGGATGGAGAGTAGCAGAGTAAGAACCCTGGACTTCAGAAAAGCAGACTTCGACTCGTTCAAGGAACTCATGGGCAGGATCCCCTGGGAAGCCAGACTGAGGGGGAGACGAGTCCAGGAGAGCTGGATGTACTTTAAAGAAGCCTTATTGAGAGTGCAGGAACAAACCATCCTGATGTGCAGGAAGACTAGCAGGTACAGCAGAAGACCAGCTTGGCTTAGCAGGGAACTCTACAATAAACAAAATCACAAAAATGAAGCTTATAAGAAGTGGAAACTTGGACAAATAACTAAGGAATAATATAAAAGCACTGCTCGCGCATGCAGGGGATGAAGTCAGGAAGGCCAGAGTGCAATTGGAGTTGCAGCTAGCAAGGGATGTGAAGGGTAACAAGAAGGGTTTCTACAAGTATGCTGGTAGCAAGAGAAGGATCAGGGAAACTGTGGGTCCCTTAATGAATGGGAAAGGAAACCTTGTGACAGAGGATGTAGAAAAGGCTGAAGTAGAAACCTTGTGACAGAGGATGTAGAAAAGGCTCAATGCCTTTTTTGCCTCAGTCTTCACAGGTAAGTTCAGCCCCAAGACTGTTGCACCAGGCAGCACAGTTTGGGGAGGAGGTGAGCAGCCCACAGGGGTGAAAAAACACATTATGGACTACTCAGAAAAGCTGCATGCATACAAGTCTATGGGGCTGAATGAGATGCACCCAAAGGTACTCAGAGATTTGGCTGATGTGATCGCAGAGCCACTGGCCATCATCTTTGAAAAATCATGGTGATCAGGATAAGTCCCAGATGATTAGAAAAGAGTAAACATAGTGCCCATATTGAAGAAAAGGAAAAAGAAGAATCCAGGGATCTACAGACCAGTCAGCCCCACCTCAGTCCCTGGAAAAATAATGGAGAAGATCCTCAAGGAATCCATTTCTAAGCACTTGGAGGAGAAAAAGGTGATTAGGAAGAGTCAGCCTGGATTGACCAAGGGCAAGTCATGCTGGCCAACCTGATTGCCTTCTATGATGAGGTGACTGGCTTTGTGGATGCAGGGGGATCAGTGGATATGGTGTACCTTGATTTTAGGAAGGCTTTTGATATGGTCTCCCACAGCACTCTCACAGGCAACTAAGGAAGTACCAGCTGGACGAATGGATGGTAAGGTGGATAGAAAACTGGCTGGAGCATTGGGTTCAGAGCTTGATGTCTAGTTGGCATCTGGTATCAAGTGGAGTGCCCCAGGGGTCAGTCCTGGGGCCGGTTTTGTTCAATGTCTTCATCAACAACCTGGAAGGTGGCATAGCGTGCACCCTCAGCAAGTTTGCGGATGACACCAAGCTGGGGGGAGCAGTAGATACACTGGAGAGCAGAGCTAGGATTCAGAGTGACATAGACAAATTGGAGGATTGGGTCAAAAGAAATCTCATGAGGTTCAACAAGAACAAGTGCAAAGTCCTGCACTTAGGACAGAACAATCCCATGAGTCAGTACAAGTGAGGGGCTGACTGACTGGGCAGCAGCTCTGCAGAAAAGGACCTGGGGGTTACAGTGGACAATAAGCTGAATATGGGCCAGCAGTGTGCCCTTGTTGCCAAGAAGGCTAATGGCATCATGGGCTTCCTTGGTTGGTGTGTTTCCAGTAGGTCAAGGGAAGTGATTATTATTCCCCTTCATTCAGCTCTAGTGAGGTCACATCTGGAGTCCTGTGTTCAGTTTTGGACATCCCACTACAGAAAGGATGTGGACAAATTGGAGAGAGTCCAGCAGAGGGCAACAAAAACGGTGATAGGTCTGGGGGACATGACTT
The DNA here is from genome assembly GCF_001723895.1 of Crocodylus porosus. Lineage (NCBI taxonomy): Eukaryota > Metazoa > Chordata > Crocodylia > Crocodylidae > Crocodylus > Crocodylus porosus. The sequence goes on from NW_017728886.1 coordinate 17,996,339, forward strand.
ATGAGGAAAGACCGAGGGAACTGGGCTTATTTAGTTTAGAGAGGAGGAGACTGAGAGGGGACTTAATAACAGCTTCCAACTACCTGAAGCGGGGGTTGAAAGAGGATGGAGCTAGACTGTTCTCAGTGGTGGCAGATGATAAATCAAGGAGCACTGGTCTCAAGTTGCAGTAAGGGAAGTTTAGATTAGATATTAGGAAGAATTTTCTCACTAGGATGGTAGTAAAGCACTGAAACAGGTTACCCAGAGAGGTGGTGGAAGCTCCATTCTTGGAGGTTTTCAAAACTCGGCTAGACAAAGCTTTGGCTGGGGTGATTTAGTTGGGGCTGGTCTTGCTTTGAGCAGAGGTTTAGACTAGGTGACCTCCTGAGGTCCCTTCCAGCCCTGATTTTCTATGGTTCTGTGAGTGGATAAACAAGAAACCAACAGAGGTACAAACTTGAAAAGGAGTCTTCAGAAGAAAACTTTTCAGAGAAGTGCTCAGAAGTCTAGCACTGTGCTGAGCCTAAGGCATCTTTACACTATTACAAATTACAAGCAGCATACTAAGCCAGCATCATAAGGGCAAAAGCAGCAGAACAAGGTAAACTACTGCAAAGGGGCAAGGAAGGGTTTTGACAGCTCTTTTTTCATTTTCCAGCAGCCTCGTAGCATTTTTTTTTTAGCTGTTAATGTCTTTATTTTATGCTTGCCATTCTTAACATGTGGTATCTGAAAATACTTATTTAGATGGAATTAATCTAACCAATGTATAGTACGCGTTTGCTGCTTCAATAAAACACATGGTACAACTGCTCACCTGGAGGTGTGTAGGCATCCATGGACGTTTGCACCACCAATGAACGTCGTTTTGATGGCATGGGGACTGCCATCTTCCTTTCTTTATGTTTAGCAAGAGCTGCCTGAACTGCTTCTGTATGCACATCTAGAATGAAAAAAAGACGACATTTAGGCAGGCACTCGCACACAAAGGTAAATATGAGCATAACATCTGCAACAGAGTTAACTTGCCTTCTAATTAAGCTAACAAATCACGCTGTTGGAGCCATTTAACTGGTGGCCCATCAGCCATGTGCAGCCCACAAGGGGCTAAGCTGCAGCCCATCTGTGACTCCCCTTATTATTCAGGTTGCAACAGTGGCCAGAGTTTCTAGGTTCTGCCTCCCTCCTCAGGCTTACATATTCTGTGCCAACCGATTCAGCAGTGCAGCTCAGCATGGTTCAGGGCAAGACGCTTGGAGTGAGACCAGGGTTGCATGGGTCACTGCAACTGTGGAGGTGACATGCACCTAGGAGAGCATGAGGTAGAGCAAGGAAGGGGGAGGGGAAAGAGGCAGACAGGCAAATGGTGCAATGGTTGCAAGGGGAAAGGGAAGATCATCACTATACTGTCAAATCTCATGGGTACAATGGGGGAGTCACTTGGAAATTGTTAGAGTAGAAGGACTTTCTTTCAAATTCCAGCCGTTGGAAGGGCTGAGATGTAACCATCACATTCTAGGAGAATAGACAAAAGGAGAAAATGTGACTGAAACACAGTCAGTTGGTGTGGTGCTCCTAAATCCTTAAAAGGTTTCAACTCCTATAAATAGAACTTGAGGTCATTTTTTTATTTAGTCTATACGTTTGGACTTCTTTAAAAATAAAAATGCTTGATATGGTAAACTTCAGGCTGTAGGGGCTCAAAAACTGAAATGTGTCTGCAAATGGTAAAGCAGCAGAAAAGCAAAAAATAGATCAAGTTAAATTAAAATCAATATAACAGCTAATGAAGTGAGCAAACAAAATTGCTAGGTTTTCCTCAAAAACCTGTTTCACAAACTAGGCAATATCAGTATGATTCTGTTATGAAGCCAGTGGTTACCTCCATGGGGTCCTGATGGCATTATAACAGGATTGTTAATGAAACCAAGCACAGAAGGTACCATATAAAAGTCCTTGAGGAGACTAAAGGAAGACTGTTTGTTTAGGAATACGTGTCTCTAACTAGTCCTAGAATTGTTTGTTCTCCCCAAGACTAAACCCAAGATAAAAAGGGAAGCTACCAGGGTAACTAGAGTGAACCGCAGGGCCTGAAAAGGCTGGGGATTAAGTCAGTGGCCAGAGGCTGCCCAAGGAGTGCCAGGAAGAGCTGACCAGCTAGCAAGGGGACAGGCAGAGGGACTGTAGCCAGGTGCCTCACCCTGCTTCCTGATACAGAGGAATCAGCTCTGACTCCAGGGTTTCCAGCCAGTTTATTTTACATGGGACCCCTTGCTCTCCAAGTAAATAGAACAAATGAAGAAACAAGCAAGCAAGCAAGCAAGCAGACTAAATTAAAACCTGCCATCTTCCTTTAGACTTTAAGGCTAAGTACAGGCAGTCAAAAAAGCCTGAGACTGAATCAGTTCAATCATTGCAGGTTAGTCTAAGCTGTATAAATTGAACCAATAAGCAAGTGAACAGACATTCACTTTTGATTCTAGAAATGTACCCACATGCCTGAAGTGGCCCAAGCCAGAAGCTGGGGCTGCTAGATCACACCTCCTTGCTTAGCTGGAGCAGACAGCTTGGGCCAAGGCTAGCCTGCCCACCCTGTGAGAGGGAGGTTGCAGGGGAGATGCAGAGTATGCTGGGGGACTGTGAGTTAACTTGAATCTGGAGGGGATCTGGCACAGAAGTTCGATAAAACTATTTAACCTAGATCAGTTAAGTCTGATACTACATCTATCCAGGTTTATCTTAAACCAGTTTTGCCAATTTTGAAAGCAGTTTATCTCCACTGAACTTTTGCTGCATCACAGATCTGAACTGGTTTCCAATCATTTATGTGTAATTTCTGTCCCTAGCCTAAGAGGGGCTGTGCTTCTCCCTCAGCCTCCTCTCCCTCACTAGCTGCTGTTGGTGCTGGCTGGCTCCCGGTCCCTGCCAGGCAGACTATTAACGGCTGAGCACCTGCAGCTGTGGTCTGAGCCTTCGAGGGGCTGAGCACCTCCTTACAGGGAGCCTGACATGACAGCAGGGGCTGTCTTCACTTCCACTGCTGCTCTGTGAATAATCTGGGCTACAGTGCACCATAGGGAAGAAGAAAGGGTTTAAAGAAAACACAGTGCAGTGGCCTTTATAAGTTTTAGCCTCCGTTTGAGAGATTTGCACTTTTGAATAACAAACAACGCTTTATGAAGAAGCAGCTTTGAAGTTGCCTTAATTACCTTGCTGGTCACGAGCACCCAGCAAATGTGGGCTGATTATTTTAACAGGGAAACAGGATGGTGGTGGCCAGAGTCCACTGCAAGAAGCCAGACTGTCACCTAAAGGCCGCACTGGTGAAGACCTAACAGAATTAAAGTGCAGGCTGTCCTGTAACTATGGCAACATATAAAGCATTAAGTAACTGTTTCCCTCTAAATGAGCTATAAGATGGTCGCTTTATGAACAACTATATACAGTGACACTCAAATCCTATAGCTGCTTCATACATGCTGTGCCTTCCTCTATAGCTGTTGTTTTCAGTCTTCTAGTCAACAGCTAATTAGACAGAAGATGCTCTTAAAGCCAGCATGCTACACTATTTCTTTACTATGGTAGCTGCTGACATGATTTTAAATAGGCCTGTCTTTTCTGAGGGACCATCAACCAAAATGCACCAATCTCCATTGCAATTTGACAATGCTGTCTCAGCATAAATGCCATTTTGCATGGATTTGGAACTGAATTACAGGCTTTTAGAAAATTTCTCCTAAAAGGCACAGAGGTGTTTCATTATGCTAATCCAAAGTCATGCTAATGAAGTACCCTTGGACAAAGTAGGTTGTTCTCTACAACAGCTCCCAACTCTCTGAACCAGTAATGTGCTACTGCAAAGGTATAACTATGATTATTTGTTCCTTACTGATTCAAGTAGGCATGAAACACCTTTCAAAGCAATCATCTCAGTGAATCTCTGGCAGTAGCACCCAACATGCTGTTAGTAAGCCTGTCTCCCCTATTTGCCAACAATCCCTGGTTCCCCCAGCTGATGAAGTAGGTTGGGGTAGGCATTAGTAATATGATCCTAACTGGTGCAAGTTTGTAAGGGGAATTTAGGGAACACCAAGTAAAGATGTCTTGCTGAAGAGGAGGAGACGCAATGTCATGCAGCCTAGGAAGAGTTGTAATAAGGGTGGACCCAGATTCTAGATCCCCCAGGGGATGTAAATTGTTCATCCATCAGAGCTCTGCCAGCACAAAGCAAAGTGTATTCCTCACCAGGTGACATACAGCGACAGCAGCAAACAGCACATTAGTATTTCAAACCATCCCTGGTGGGCTGAGGCCCCCTGTGATTGCAGGTCTGGCAACAATTTCTGAACTAGCTTGCCAACCTACTGTGGCACAGATTTGCTACTTGAAATCATCATACTTCAGCTCAGCAGCTCTCTGAAGAATGTTTTATTACCGTTTCCTAATCTAATTTCCTCAAAAATGAAGATTTTGCCCAGAAAAGCCTCAAGTTAGAGATTTTGGAGTATTTATATGATGATAAAACAAAACAAACTAAAACAAAAAACCCCTCTTCTCTTTCCTCATGTCCAGTACTTTACAATTTACTCTTTCCCCAAACTTCCAACAGATTTTCAAATGCAGATCTGGCTTGTGCAGTTGCACCCAGGCATTCACACACTGGGTCTAGTAAAAAGAAAACACTTTTCTGATTGAATGTTCTTTTATTCAAGAAGTCTGTGACATCCAGACTACACTGTTAAAAGCTGATGAAACGAGTCCAGGTCCTGACCCCTCAAAGCAGTCCTCTAGGTAACAAAATCCTTCCTGCTCCCACCTGGCACTTATCACAAGGAAAGCTCAGCGTAAAATCTAAAGTACTGAATAAAATATCACCAGCTCTGTCTAGACTAGCAGGTATTGATGTTCAGTCCCTTCTCTTCTGTTCTCCCAAACTGTTACAGGTTGGCTGATCCAGATATTGGATTCAATTTGTGATTTTATTCCCAGGGAATCGATAAATGGCACAGAGCAAAGTGACATGATTGGGAAGGCTAATTGCTTAACTTGTGCTCTCACAGCTTGCATGGGATTCATTATTCAACCTGACAGGGATACTTTCTAGGCTAATAATAATATTTAGCAAAGTCCAGGTGTATCAATTCTGTACTTTTGGAAGTATTGTTAAGGAAAAAAAATGTTACTTTTTTGTAATTGTGCAAACAATCTAAATGGGCACCAATATTGTACAATCCCACAGTAATAGCCAGAGATGGTTCTTGCTCAAATGGCTAAGAGTCGAACTAGAAGAAAGTCTTGGGAGGGGAGATAAGGGCAGAGAACTAATTTACCCAAGGCCATATAGCAGGTGGGTGGCAGGCTCAGACATGGAACCCAGGTCTCCTGCATCACAGTGTCTTATCCACTGGACCACAATGCCCCACAGCAAGCAACCTGTCATTCTGCTACAAACCTTTTACTTATCTGGATGCCGCATTACATTTTAGCAGAAAATTTTTATTCTGTCAGCAGGGCTAATTTTCCAAGTTTCCCCAGGAGATGCTCTGTTTAGCATGGCTTCTGTTTTCCATTTAGTTTACCTTATAACCTCCAGATTTAATTGAAAAGCCTTAGGAACAAAGATATTAGGGCATCCTAATGCACAGAAATATTCAGCTATAAATATGATGTTCTTCTCAACATTTTCTACTTCTACTGCTCAGTATGTTGTAATGGCAGCATGTTCTATAAGACTGGTTTGATTGTCTGTGGGATAGGAAGCAATCCTGTTTTGGCTCTTACTGTGGAGACTGGATATACTCATCCCCAAGGTTAAAAACCTTTGAAACAATCACAGGCAAAACTTTCATATTTCCAGCATTTCACATCCTTGGTACCTATTTAAGTATTTCTGATGACCTACCATTTCTCACTGCGTCAAAATCAGTAATTGTTGTCAATTTTTGATGTATTGTAGTTAAAACTTAAGTAATCCAAAGGCTTTTGGATAGAAAGGAGGGAAGTAACTCCAGCACTTACCCTCAGTATCTACCTACTGGCTCTGAGATAAAGAAATACAGACTCGATAGAAGTACTATGAAGAGGACAACTAGTTAGCTCACCATGCTCAATGAGTAGCCTTCAATGACTCAATGTCTAATTGGAAACAGGCACTGAGTGGGGTTCTCCAGAGGTCTGTCCTGCATCTGGTATTGTTTAATACCCTCCTGCTTTACCCATGACAGGTTAGGACTGTTATGTCAGGGTTGACTGCACAGTACTTGAATTTTTATAGGATGGCTTAGATATGGCTGATTCTGCCTCATGCAGGGGGTTGCACTAGATGGGCTCTGGACCTCCCTTCCAGCCCTGCTTCTCTAGGATTCTATGAATATCTTCCTTGACAATTTGGAGAAGAGGACTGAGTGCACATGTAGCAAATTTGTAGACAACACCAAGTTGCATGGAGTTGCAGATACCCTGGAAGGTAAGGCTAGGATTCAAATGACAAATTGGCAAAATGATCCAAAAATCAATCAGATAAATTTAAAAAAAGACAAGTGCAAAATGTTTCACTTGGGACAGTGATCACATGTGCAAATACAGGGGAATTACTGGGTAGGTTGCAGACCACAGAAAAGGAACTGGGTACTGTAAGCTGAATATAAATTCAGGTTTAGAGAGACACTTGACTAGGATAGTGTAGTCACAGATTTCCTGCCATAAGCAGGAGGCTGGACTAGAAGCCCTCCTGAGATCCCTTCCAATCCTACTATGTTATGGTTCTATGAAAGTTTCTTCTCAAGTACGTATTACTGTTCATTCAAGAGATGTTTCTCTTTAATTCTCACAATTAAATTTCTTTAAACACCTATTTTTTCATTAAAGCAAGTGTCTAAGTTCCTTCACTGCAAGCTCGTCTTTGTCTCATGAGATATCCATTGACCTTGAGGTGTAGAATATAAATCATGATTTTTCCAGACTCACAACAGTTTAAGGAAGTATTGCAAAGTAATCAATTTTGCTGTCCCAAGGAAGAAGGCAACTACTGCTTGGATAGGTTCAGTCATTTCCTAACCTAAATATAGAACAATATTGTGGTATCTTATATCACTGTGGATACAAGTGATATAAGATACATGTGCAATTAATGCAAAACAATAAACTCCAGAGCTTGCTCCTGGGCACTGCGTTTGAACATGCACCCAGGACCACAGCACACTGAGTGGAGATGGAACAGTCCTGGCTGGTAGGAGGGTTGCGGGTTCAGCTTGGCAGCCCAGGCCTGCTCCCTTCAGCAAAACATGCTGTGGAGGGGCTGGCTGGGGCACGAGGGTGCTCCAGTGCAGGGCTAGCTGGCAGGCAGCCCCTGCATTGAAGCAACCTCATGCCCCAGCCAACCATGGCAGCTTCTACATGTGCGCTGCTGCAGAGTGAAAAACAAGTACTATCCTGTTGTGGAGTTAATTTGTTTACTGCAGCCTAATAGTGGTGCACGTGTAGACATGCAACATTTACTGCAGAGCTAATTAGTCTACTCTTCAGTAAAGGTCTCATGTAGATGTGCCCTGTATGAGTTAGTGAAGTGCTCTCCAGAAGTGCTCCTGATTATTTAAACATTGTACATAATCTTCACCCTTTAATTTGTCTTATATCCCCTATAAAGGGATTCCCAAAGATTACCAATGGTAAATGAAACATCTGATCTGATTATATACTGTCAGTCCTCCCACATCCTTTGCAGATTCCCATAGGAAATTGAATTTATTCTCCTTTTTATTCACCTTTTAATTAAAATATACATAACAAATTATAATGTATTCCCAGATGTGGAAGCACTTAAGCTTTTCTTTCACATGTGCTGAATGAACACAGTTGATTTCTATGCTTCGGTAACAGCAACACTAGCTGTATAGGCATTTACAATGTCTAAGAGGGGTAGCCAACCTGCAGCATGTAGGCCCCAGTGGCACAGGAAGCCTTTGAGCCCAAGCAGCAGAACAGCGGATAGGACAGGGAGCAGAAAGTACAGCGAAAGCTCAGGCAGGGAGCACAGAGTGTAAAGCAGAGAGCACAGTTGTGGATTAGACAGGGGAAGGGAATTAGAGTGGCACTCAGGGAGGGCTCAGGCTTAATCTGTGACATGCCTGCCATAACGATTGGCCCTCACTGGTCTAAAATATTACAGGTGGTTTATTATCACTGCACCGGATCACCAAATCAAGAACCTTCCACGCTGCAAGAAAATACTATGTAGAAAATACTTCCAATTTCCACTTTATTAAACTAAGCTCCTCTTACTTTTGTAATGCAAAAGAAAATAGAAAGAAAAACAGTCTGTTCATTTATGCTATCCTGGACTTCCAGTCTTGACCCAGACACTTCTCCTGTATCTCTAACAGGAAGGGCCATATCTCTTACCATACAGTACCATCCAAAAAAACCTCACGTGATGATGTATGTCTCATATCCACTAAGAATTGTACATTACCAGGACCCAAAGGGTTAAAAAAAAAAATCACTCCTTTGTTTCATATAAAACTTGTCATTTATCTTCCTGCCATGTGACAAGTTACCGAAGCACGTATTGAACTTAGCTATACCCTGAATTCAGACGCAGTGTATAAGAGTCACAAGTAAAGATGAAAAAGACCAGTTATCATCTCGTTTTCCCCCTACCAACACAGGATTACTTTCTACATTTTTCTGGTGCTCTCTGCATTTGAGTTGTAAATGTCTCAGACAAGAGTACTTCTGCCTCTTGCTTCAGGGGACTTATTCCCTAGCATAATATATTGGTCTGGAAGCTTATCCTCATGTAGCCTAACATTTTATCTCTTTGCTCCTCGTGCTCAAAAAATTGCTTCTTTCCAGAGCTCTCCTTGGCCTGTAGAAATCCTTTTTCCTCCCTTTTCTGCATTAACTGATTCCAGTTAATAAGATCATACCAGTGGGATCAGAAACTGGCTGAGAAATTGAGAAGGGTTGGCAATATTACTCTAGACATACACCCCAAATTTAGTGTACTTCCTTAAAAATGTCAAGCTCGTGAAATCACTGGTGCACATTATTAATGAATTCAGGATGCCAGAGATTCCTCATCAGAGATTTTTTTTTCGTCTTTCCTGAAGTAGTACCAAGTCATAGATCAAGGCTGTACTATGCAAGTCACCTTACAAATTAGAAAACCAGCAACAGTTCCTGCCTCAGAGAGCTCGCAGTCTGGGATTATGACCCGATAAAACAGTTGGATAAACAAGACCGACAAAGGTGATGTAGGGAACAAGAAAACAGGAAAGGCAGGCAGGCAGTGCTGCACAAGCATGTAGTGCAATGACAGAACCATGTCAACTCACAACTTACAGCAACAATGGTGTAAAAGCTAGCAGAAACTGCATCACAAAGCCCAGCAAGAATCAACCTTGAGGCTAATCGATAGCTGGCCCGTCAAGACTCTAGGACTCGTATATATTTGTGGGGAGCCTGCGTGCTGGAAATCCAGTGCGTCGGCACAGACTCAATTTGTGGAGCATGGAAAATGATGCACTCCAGCAGCCTCCTGGGTTACGCACATCAGCTGCCCCATGCATCGTCATGGTGAAAAAACAGCAGTGGGGCACTGTGAAATAAAATGTTTGATGAACTTTAATTCAGTGCTCTGCCACCATGTTTTCAGTGCAGGGATGTGGATACACGCGACTTGCGGGTGCTTCTGATTAGCGTAGCTCACTAATTAAAGCGCCCAATGTCATGTCCCTGCATGTGTAAAAATGCCCCTAAACTCTTAAGAAAAGTAACACCATACAAAGTAATTATAAAAGGAAAAAAAAAAGCTGGCACTCATTGCTCTGTGTCTGGCTGAAAGTCACCTATGACTTTAAATGAACATTTGCCATAGCAAATGTCCCTCTTGGCACATCATTGCCAAACCAAGGATGTGTTGAGAGGGAACTTCTGGAAAGGTTGCATGTAGATACTACGATTCGAGATAATTTGGCAACAGTGTCTAGTAGAAGTGGGATTGGCACATGTTCTAGCTAGCAGCACCAGACAGCCAAGCAGGTACTGCAAATACATGAATTAAAAGATTTATAGTCTCCAGGGTTGATGGATAACAACACTTGAGGCACAAGGTGCCTGATGATCTCTCAGAAATTGCCATGCTCATTTCAGATAGGTCAATCTTCAGTAAATGAGGGATGTTTGATACGTTGAAGCTAAGCAAATCTTTAAAGCAGTGCTATTTTGCTATGGCTATATACTCTGGGGCAGCATCTGTCTTGAGAACAGTTGCAGACATGCAAGGAGGCAGAGACCTGGCGTGAGCTGCATCAAGCCCAATCTCTTCTCAGCTGCACTCATGCATGATAGTTTTTCTGGAATATGACACTTACAATAACATGATGAACACCCTAATGGTGGGCCATCCAGTCAATAAGCTATTTATCTAGGTGAGCATCACAAAGGGTGCAGGCAGAAACAGCCCCGAAATAATCCCTTATTACTCTAGGGCAAACTTGTCAAAAAAGCAGTTTTGGAGTCTGAGTTGCACTTTCTAAAGCAGTGATTCTTAACCTTTGCAGACTCCAGGCACCTCTCAGAAAATGCCAACTCTTACTTTTCACTCAGTTTTTGACTAGAGAAAAATAACAGAGCAATTTTTCTGCTGCAAAGAACCCTGAAAGACTGTAACAGGTCAGAATGCTTTATGCACCATGGATTCCTAGTTGAAAGCTGTGGATTTATCTTCTGAATCGTGTTTGCACACTTAACAGTGCTAACATTGCATAGCACCCTTGAAAGGAACTCAAGGCACCCCCAAAAGCTGCGTCTTCCCAGTTGTGAATCACTCTTCTAAAACAACTGCAACCCCAATTTGTTTAAAGGTGTCCAGACCAAATTCCCATTGTAATCAATAGGCATTAGGAGCCTAAACACCTTTAAAAATATGAGACCCAGAAACCTAAAACCTGGTGACTTTCAATTGCCTAAAACCTCTGACCTTGACACTCAATGGCCCCACCACACAGGAGGATACAGCTTTACTAGGATGCCATGGCAAACAACTTCCACTGGTGCATATACTTCACTTACTGGCCCCTGTTCACAAAACTCTCATAGCAGCTGACAGATTAAGAGCAGGGTGAAGGCCTATCTGCATCCTTCTGCCTAAAGTCAGAAGTTACAAGTAAGTGTCGGCTTCCAGCATTCAGAGTCTCATGCCCCGGTTATACTGGCAACAGCAGTATAATTCTTTATAATTCCAGCCACGTGGAATCAAACAAAAAGCTGTAAGAGCAAATGGACGAGCTGGGCCTAGGCTTTCTTAATACTTGTTACAGCAGTGGTGGTCTCAAGAGCACCGTAAAAAACACAGAGACAACATAGAGCAAACTCCTTGTTTCCAGGACTGTTAGAACCAAGGTGACCACCTTTTCAAAATGGAAAGGTGGAACACATGCCCACCTCTCTCCCCCACCCACCTCTGTCAGCAGCATGGCCAGGGCAGAGCCAAACTGAGCCAGGCAGAGCCTGGAGGGGGAATACAGGCTGCCCACTGTGGGCTCAGGGCTCTCTGCCCTGATGCCTTTCCCTTGGGAGCCCCATACTGGTACCGTGCCTCCTGCCTGCCCAGCATCAGTGGGGGGCACAACTCCATGCTGCTGCCACTCTCACTGCTGCTGGCTGGTCAGGGGGCACCTCACCAAGGCAGTATAACTAGCTCGGGCTCCCAAGGGGAAGGGGAGCAGGGAGGGAGCTCCGAGGCCACAGTGGGAAGCCCAATCTGCTGCCCCATGCACAAATCTGGGGAGCATGTGCCCCCCCATGTTCCCCCAGGAATGCATGCAGTGGGGGGGACGTACCCCCACCCACCTGCCTCCATGCACCAGTCCCACTCTACGCCCTGGCCACATGCACCAGTCTGGCTGGGCAGTGCCCCCGGCCCCACTCCCTCCCTCCTTCACCATGGGGGCATCTGTTCTCCCCGCTCCTCCATGCACCCTCCCACCTGTAGGCTTACCTGTGGAGTTGTTCTCAATGCTGCCTGGCTGTATTCACAGCCACCTGAAAGTGTGTGGGTGTGCACCTGCACGTGGCACCCCTTCCCTCCTGCTCCAGGCAACCCCAAGCAACCCCCTGGAATGCTGCCAACCTGCAGGGGAAACCTGCCATTTCCCACTGTTTTCCAAAGCGAACAGAAAACCTGAATCCTTGTGTGATACTGAGTATCTGGGACAAATACTGTTCCAGAGTCATGCATCCTGGGACCAGGACTTGATGTTCCCATTGTAGGACTGTCCTGCCTAACTAGGGATGGGTGGTCACCCTAGTCAGAACTTCGTTGAAGTTTGTGGCTCCTTTCCTTCTACTTTGCAATCTTTCAATCACTAAATGATTTCCAATCTATCCTGCATAAGTTAAAAATACATTAAACCTAAAAAGAAATAAAAACAACATTGCCACCACTTTCCTCTCCTCCGTGCATTCAAGATCTTATTTATAATGCAGTCTAGAAATCAGCTTTATCTAGTAATTTGATCTCAGGTTGCATTACTATGTAATCTTAACTAAATCAATCTACATCCGTTTCTAGCAAAAAAAAAGGAGGCATTTGCTTAACTTCTTTTTCCAAGCTATATAAATTACCCTTACAAAAATGCATGCTGTGTCAATGCCAAATGAGAGGACACAGCTATACATTACAGCATAGCTGATGTAAAACAGTGTTCCAGCATCTAAGGTTTCATTAAAGGAAACCCCTAAGCCAATTTTTTTTCATATCTAATATTGGAATCTTGAAAGTATATTTAAGCAAGCAAAAAGAAAAGGCAGGTTTAAATCCCAGCCCTTTTGAAGCCAATGGCAAAATCTCTAAGTAACTCCAGTAGGGCAATGATTTCATGCCAGATGGATCTTCAGAGGTATTGAATGACACTAAAAATCAATGGCTGTTAGGCTGGAAAGTGAAGTATGCAATGTCAGTACAATGGGGCTACGTTAAGCGCCTATACACATGCAGCTACTTTGGTGCAGTTATATCACTGCAAAAATGTCCTGTATAAACAAGGCCATAGTCCATATTTATACCGGAAAGCTGTACCATTTTAAATGGCACTTGCTCTAGCTCAGCTATTTTGGTTTAAGAGAGACTTTCTGTGGTTTAGTTTAAAACAGGCCAGGGGCTGCATACCCGTCAGGCCACACTAGCAGGGACTGCACCAGCAGGAGCTCAGCTGCACTGCTGCCCCCTGCACTCCTTCCCACTGAACTGTGTGCCCAGGTACCCACCTGTTGAACCACACACCCAGACACGCTTGCTGCTGCTCTCTGGTACCCCATACACTCCCACTCCACTGCTGCACACCCTGACTCACCCTTATATTCCCAGTCACAAGTCCCCCCTGGAGTGCTGTACTTGGGCACCCAGCACTGCAAGCTGTGCTGCACTGTGCCATGCCATCCCACCCCCTGGGACAGGGGCAGTGAGGGGAAACCAGAGAGAGAGGGACCTTGGAGGCCCTGGCTGCTGCTGCTGCAGCTGGAGCAATGGGAAGGATGGAGCCTGGGAGCCACGATGTAACCTCTCATGGGCTGCATGTGGCCCATGGGCCACCAGCTGGCTCAGCCCTGGTTTGAACAGGCTCCTGGCAACCTATTTCGATTTAGTTAAGCATGATAGAAAATGATCTGGCAACTTTTATTATGTGATAAAACAAAGATTTCACCATACAACATTTTTGTCAGACATATATCCTTTCCTCATTTTTTATTTTTGTCAAAAAAAAAAAAAAAAAATCAAATGGCTGAAAATATATATTTTTTCCAGCTGAAAACTTCTTTGATTCATGGCCAAAAAATACACCTTTGTCAAGGCTCTGCTGAAAATTTCAATGTACACAATTGTTTTTTGTCTTATTCAAAAAGCTTTCCACAAAAAATAAACCATTTTCTGACCCAATGTAAAACTAAGCCCGATTTAAAATAATACGAGTGTCAATGCCAGCTATTCCATACATTTAAAACTGGTTAAAATAATCACAACTTTAAACTTGTGCAACATCTTTACCTACACAAGCCTTAGCTCTAATTTCCACTACTGCAAGGGTGACCTTCCAAATGCCAGCCAAACATAAACCGTGCAGAGCCAACTGCCTAGCAGTCTGGCTGAGAGAGGTGTGAAAAATGTTACTGCTTTAAAGTTCAAACAGGATTGTTAACTATTTCACCATCAATCATTGTAGCTGGAACTTGGAACTAATGTGCTCATCCATTTTGGCTTTTTACCATTACTAGATTTTGAGGTGGCTCCAAGTTCTTGGAGCAGAAACAGAGAACTTCAAACCACCCTCATCCAAAGCTAGTAACTTCTGTCTATATTCTGGAGACAAAAAGGGACATTTTTACATATGTTCCGGGAGGTGTCGGGGAGGGTGCTTTAATTAGCGAGACAATCACCCCGTGTATCAGCGTCCCCACACTGAAAAAATGGACCACACTGAAAAAATGGTGTTGGGGTGCTTGGAACTAAAGCTTGTTTGACAAGCTTTAGTTCAAAGTGCCCTGCTGCCATTTTTCAGCATGGGGACACTGATGCATGTGATGCTGCGCTCCAACAGACTTGATTAATTGAGTCTGCTCCAACATACTGGATTTCCAGCATGTTGGAGCTGGCTCCCTGCATGTATATAGGAGCCAAAGGAGACTAATTTCCTTCCCAGTACTAAAAACTTCAAGTTCCTTTTCAAAATCAAAGTGTTAATACTTCACATTTTAACCCCACAGCTGGGGAGTGGAGAGAGATTATTTTTACACTGTGACCTGAAGACACTTTAGCATCCTCCACTGAAGACATCCTCCCCTCCAGCCACTTAAAGAAAGTGCCTTTTAGGAGCATTATGATGAGTTTATCTTAGGCCACAAAGTGATTTATGTATCCATGTCAACACCTTGAGGCAAATGGAAAGCCAGTGTTGCATGATCTCTGCCAGCAGAGCAGGAAGCTATACTGTGCACCATCTGTGGATTCCCAATGACCTTTGGGAACAGCTGACCAGAGCACTGCATTAACCTGATTGAATGACCAAGTTGTGGGTAGCTCTGTTCAGACCTAGCAGCAAAAAAGAGAGTCTCACAGCAATTGTTTCTGTTGTGACTGAATAAGAGTGAGCATGGCCACAGATGTCAACTGGGATTCAAGTGTAGGCATGGAGCTAAAAGTAATCCTAAATTGTAAAGGTTTTGAACAAAGTTCCCTTCCGAATTTAGGAATGGCTCATATCCCAATCAAACTTTGCCTCCAAGACCATTTCCTTTAGAATGAATTTAGGTACCTTGCAGTTAGGATTAGAAGCAAAGTAAAAAAAACTGAATTAAAGCTACTTTCTTGCTGAATAAGTGTGTCCACAGAGGGTTTTAATGCTGCTTAAGTAATCCACTTTTAAATGTTAAATTGTGACTGACTCTCCTAAATGGCACATGTGGACAAGGCTTCAGATAATAATATTGTAGAGCAATAGTTTATCACTGATCTGAAGGGGTAACAATTAATCCTGTGTTCTATGATGGGCCATTTTCATATACACCGAGACATTCTTGTCCAACTACACAATAGGTCTACCTAACTTCCTAATGGACTTTTTCCTAATTATCCAGGTAACACTGAAGATACTCCAGCAAAAATTGTTCTTCATACTGCCACAATGTAGTCAGGAAGGTCCTAACACACTGTTCTTCCAACAGCTTGCAGGTAATTCTTCTTTCTTTCATTTTAATGTATTCCTTCCAGTTTCTGGGAAGATGCCAGATGGATCGCATGGGCACATAAGCAGGTTATGGCAAGGTTAAAAATGAATGGAAAACTAATGCACATCAGCTACTTTTCAGTGGCTGCCTGTGTTCACTTCAAGTAAATGGAAACAAACTCATGGCAGCTTACTTCTCACTGAAGCAGGACTAAGCTACTAAAGGTTAGCTTTCATTGACTGCAGACTAAAAGCATACACAAGGGCAGTTACCATGCAGCAGCTGACACACAGCAAATCCCTATCCTCCTTTTTCCTCATGGGAGCTGGTTTGCACACCATGCCTTCAGATCCTGAGTCTGCTTGTAAAAGGCCTTCACAAAATTTAGTTATCTAACTCCGATACTGTCTGCTCATCTGTGAATCAAGTCCATAGAGGATGTTCTCCTTCAGTTGCAGACTCCATTTTTGCAGGCGCTCTACAGCCTACACTGAGGTTATTTGTTTGAAAGCTGAATGATTTAATATTTGAGATGAAGTTCTCTTCCGTCTATTCCTTACTGAGACAAAGTCTAGATTGGAAAGATAGCCAATGACTCCAATGCAGAGTGGTGGGGGTACCTTTAAGACACAGACAGGCAATGCAGCATAGCTTACACTGCTACTGCTCATGTCAGTTCTGATCTGTGGAAAGTTCAGTCTTCAGAGCTAATTCAGCATCTTCTGCAGGCATTAAACCCACATTATAAAATGCAGGATATTCACAACTAGTGCAGATCTGCAATACCTCTTACAGGTCTGTGGCAGCGCGACGTCTAGGGGTGCCGTGACCTCCCCTAGCCCCCCCTGGCTACTGTGTCAAGCTGGTGTCAAATGCACCCTCACCAATCTTGCCCGCCACGTTTTAAGTGTTTAGGGGAGGCTGCCTTTTATATCTGCTTTGACACGGTACCTACCTTGCTATACCGGGACTCGGTCCAATTGCCCACCAGCACCCTCACGGGCGCCCCCCTTTGCCTCTCTCTCAGCCCTCACCGCACTGCGGCCTGTCTCCTGGGCTCTCGTGACCCGCACCGGGGCCTTGCCTCTCTATCGTCACCCCTTCCCGGGGCCTGCTCAATCCACTTGCCCCCTAACTCGCCGCTCTGGGCCTGCTCAATATGCTGGCCGTCTCCCGAGGCCTGCTCAATACACTCGCCTCCTCCCAAGGCCTGCTCAGTATGCTCGCCTCCTCCCGAGGCCTCTGCCTTTCAGTAAGCTCGCCCCCCCCCGGGGCTCCTCCGTATGCTCGTCCTCTCCTGGGGCCTGTGCCTCGCACTCCCACGCTCTCACCCCCAACCGAGGCCTATGCCTCGCACCTCCTGTGCTCCACCGCCCCCAACTGGGGCCTATGCCTTGTGCCTCCCGCGCTCCCCCCGCCTGCACTGGGGCCTCGCTCGCGCTTCCTCGTGCTCCCCACCCGCACTAGGGCCTTGCTCACACTTCTTGTGCTTGGGGCTCAGGCGGCCTTAGCCTTACCTGGCCCCCACACCCCTTTTAGAGTCCTACGCCCGCTGGGCTTCTCCAAATTGGGACTCAGGCGGCCTCAGCCTTACCTGGCCCCCAGACCCCTTTCCTGGGTCCTACGCCCCACTGGGCTTCTGCCTACG
>NW_017728886.1:18014381-18100821 GCF_001723895.1 Crocodylus porosus
CCTCCACCACCCCTACAGCCTCGCCTGGTCCTCCAGTTGTAACAATAACCAAAACCAAAATCTCCCCCTCCTGGGTTACAACACAAACACAACTTCCAAGCCAACCTGGCTCCCTTTTACGCATATCCTTATCAGGGTTTCCTCCACCCAGAACTGTCAAACAGATGCTCTCCAGCCATCAGGCTTCTCTCTTATGTTCGGCTCTTTTTGCTCTAACAGAGCTCTCTCCTCCTGTTAGGCTGCCAGCAGGGGAACTACCTCTGGCCTGAACCTGGCTTGTTTATAAAGGCCAGGCCCTGCCCCCTCCTGGTCAGCTGACCTAATTGGGTGCCCTAGCAACCCACACCTATGCTGCCCTGGTGGCAGCCTGGCCCATATTACTATTATCAGTAGCAGGCACCTTAGTGCCCTGCTACAGGTCTAATGCAGAACCAAGTGATGACTCAGAAGCAGTGCCCGAGGTCCTAGGCAGCCCAGCAGGAACTACTCAGCAGTGCTCTCCTCTCCCCATGACTCAGTCCCACACACCGTCTTCTCAGCTGAGTCAATCAGCAACATATTCTTTGTACTACTTATTTTGTTGAGGTTATTTCATATTGCCTCCAAACCTTACGCTTTTATTGTGCTGAAGATCTTTGTACTGACAATGCGTAGCTGCACTGTGGAAGTTGCCAGGGGAAAAATGAAGGTTTGAACAGCTGAGACTTCTGGCATGCAGAAGGCATGAGAAACAGTTCTGGTTTTTGGCATCTGAGCAGACCATTGAGGCTCTTCATCCTGGCACCCTGTTAGGACTACAAGGCCTGCCTTTGAAAAATCTAGAGTTTTTAGGCACTTGACTTTTACTGGCTTAATTTCTACATTTGATGAACATTTATTACTTCATTAACATACCTGTCAACCCTGTTTCTCTTTCAGAACAAATGAACACTACTTTATGCCATGGACTTGGTTACACTATGTGTAGAAAGAAATATATTATTTAGTAGTCTCCCTTGATTTGGCTGAATACCAGTGGATGAATACAGCTACAAGACAAATGATTTCACAAAAAGAGTGTCATTGTGATGCTAGGTTTTCCAGGCCAACAACTTTGCACTGCCTCTGGTAAGGAGAGCATGCTTCAGCCCAAGTGGTCAAATCCATAGGGTCAAATCCAGCTCAAGATGACTGGGGAACTGGAGCTACTGCAACCTTTGGTCCACACAGACAGCGGGCATACCCCTCACTGTACTGATCCCACAGGAACTCAGTGTTTCTCCAGGAGCCATGCAGGAAAAGGGCACTATAGGTCAAACCATTTTTTAATGGATCCAAATACAATGATGTGTATTTGAGTCTGTTTCCATTGTTTTGGGGATCCATTCTGACTGCTATCCAGTCCACAGCCTCCCCAGCTTCATCAACAGCAAAATCTTTCCTCATAATGTCATTGAGATCAAGAGAAAGAAAGCCTGGTGGTCATGGATAATCCTAGTTCGAAACTTGAAACCTTCCTTCCTTTAAGGTTTTTGAGAGGGAGGTGGGGCAGAGAAATCATATTGAAAATGAAAATTCAGGACCTTTCTATGAAATTCTAGCCTATGGGTAGGTTGTGGACTATATATATGGAGCCCTAGAAGACAAGCCATTCAGACCTCACCTAGAGCAGACCCTAACAGTAGCACCACGACTTAGAACATATTCATTATTATTCTGCAACTATGAATATCTGGGTGGGAGCAAGCAGGCAGAGCTAAAAACAATGGTCTCACACTATTCAGGGAGTCTCTGCAGATCTTCAGTGGAAGGTGACGCATCTCCTGTCTCTGCCCTTTTGTGGGCAAGGTCAAAGGGTGAGAATCGATATTTAAGATCTTGTTCTCATTCCAGTAAGTTATCTCATGACAACAGGTATGTGGCCTTCCACACCCTGCCCCAACACCTACCAACAGTAGCTAAGCACAGGTGCTTAAATTTTAAATGTTGACATTCCTTAGTTCAAAAAGTTAGACTTCAAGGGGCTGTCACCCCATCAGGAGCACATGGCACTTTGTTGGGTTCTTGTTATCAGCAGACATTACCAGGTATACACTTAACATTGTTCAAATGCTTTGCAGCCATGGGCCAGACGCATCACTTATTTCTGGAGGAAAGTTTAAATTACTGCATGCTAATCCATGGTAATGAAAAAAAAAATCCAGATAAAAGTAGCAATTTCTGTGGCTGTGCAATCTCACACATAAGACTGTCCAAAGTTGAAGACGGGACTTAACTGCTACTGGACAACTGAGGAGGTAACAGCAGTTCAGGCTAACACACACTCCATAAAAAAGGCTTAAAAGCAACTGAAGAGGATCCCTGGATATAGAGAGGCTTCTGGGAAGGAGGCTGCTCCCTTACCTCTGGATACCTCTGCACCAAGACAAGGTTCTCTTTGAACGTTATGGGTCTAAGAAAAAGGTTCTCTGAAAAAAGGAATCTGACTTAGGGGGTATTTTGAGCCAAACTGCCACAACAGATCATGCTGCTGTTCTCAGGTACAGCCATAATGTGGCAGTAGAACACAGGTCCTCTCCACACTGGACACACTTGGAAACCAAGGGAAACAACTGCAAACTTTGGTTCAAGATTCAGTGGCATTATTAATTTTGCGTTCCAGTGCAAGTGGATCATAGGCTGCTATCACCATTTTAAGCATCCTGCCACTTTTAGATCTGTTCTGAAGAACAAGTAGTTTTTACAGATCTAATCTAAATGACATTTTAAACAATGGTGGCAGGTGGTGACCCACCTAAAATAGAATTCTGAATGTACCCAACAGTAACACAACTAAACCAGTGTTAACAGCAGCAGACAACTTTTTATAAAGGGAGAAAGAAAAGAAAAAATACCTATGCACAATAAAACACCTTCCCTAATCCATGCAAAGGACATCCTTCGAGCTGGCATCCCATTGTAAATCTTAGTATTTTACTAGGTTATGATGACATTTTCTTCCAGTCCAACTGACAGCAAAACCACAAAGATCAAGTAATTGTGATTAATTTCTTGCTTTTATACCACTTAGGCCCCTCTATATGTGGAAGTAAAGGCGCAATGGGATCTAACGCATGATCCATATAATTGAGCCTCCTGCCATGCCACATGCGCATGGCAGGAGGTGTGATTGTGGGATAGTGCATTAGATCCCATCAGGTCTTACAGCTGGTGCTGGGGGAGCCCAATCCCAGGCTCCCCCTACACCAGCAAGAAGCAAGCTCCCAGTCATTGGTTTCACAAACCCTGGGACTGTGAGAAGGTGACAGCCATGAACTGCCAGCCATGAGGGTTTTACACCCCCCTTGTGCTGAGAGGATTTGCAGATGGGTCCCAGTACCAGGAGGTACACTGTGGGGACCCAGTGTCCACAGCTGTGGGACTCTGGGTCCTGGCAGCTGCAGGGTGCTGCTGGGACCTAGAGCCAGCAGTTGCTGGGGCTGAGAGCACCCTCAGTTGTGGGACTCCCAGCCCAGTCTAGGCATGATGCACACCTGAGGCTTTGAAGCCTGTCAGCTGATGGGTCTCACTGACTTAGGGGAGACCCTGCTACACCTGTAAATTAAAGCTCAGTTGCAACCAGGTCTAACATATAGCTCACTGAAGCTTTTAATGGTATGACAGGCACTTTGGATGTGTAGCTGGTCTGCAATAGTCTAAAATGATCTTGAAAAGATATATCAAGATGCCCAGATGTATAGCATCTGAAGCAAGCTTAGAAACCCAGTTTTCAAACAACATAAAGAAATAATTTATGTTTCCAGCTGCCTATGAAACAGCAGCTGCTAATATTATGTGTGGGGGCAAAACTGTTTTGAAGGTCCACATTTGGAGGACCTTTCAGAATACTGTTTACGGTTTGATAAATAACGAGAGAATTTTATTTTCTTGGCAGCAAATAAACCAAAGGTCTTAATTAATTATTTTCCATAAACATAAGTTACATACCAAATTAAAGCACTAACTGCTGTAATCTGTATTGTTCAAATAGAGAATGAAGCATGATTCTGTACTAATCTAGTTAGGTGCAAAACGGTGCTTAAATAACATTCTTCAGACGTCTAAAGAACGAAGAGCTACACATACTGAATGCCGACCCCAGGAGGTACTCCAGAGTTTTGGTAATGCCCATGATACAAGGGGCAGCTGGAAAATTTTGAACTTGTTCGGTTCAAGAGAGGTGAGGTGACCCATTTCTAATTCACAAATAATCTGAAAAGAAGCAAGTTGAAACCCAAACTACCCTTGGCAGCCCAAAATATGAGGGGGAGGGGAAATTTAGAAAAAAATAATTAAGCAGCCATGAGCTAGAAGGCAATTTTTATCTACTACCTCAAAATCCCTCAAAACAGGTTTTCGCAGTCATGGCAGAGCAAGATCTGTTAAAATGCTTATGCAATATAGGTCTGTAGATATAATGATTAAAGTGAAAAAATAAGAAGTGATTTAAAATGTAAAGGTCTGGTGTTTTCCACAGGAAGAGAACAGTGGTATACAAAGACGGCAGTGAGGGGAAATGATGTTGAATCTGCCAAGCACATTAATTAAACAACATTGCTGACACCTGAATTTATGTAAAAAACAAGGACAAGGAAGGATAGTTGGAGGATTCTCAAGATATTAGGCTTTCAATTAGAAAAAAAACTTACAGAGAAAAGGTAGAGCAGAACTTTGATCAATGATTACAACAGAAATTTTGTATTCAGATGCTAATTGGAATAAATTGTGAAAAAGTGGGGATGTTTTCCTAGAAGTGAATTACTTATTGGATAAAGTCTATAAAGTCATTTTGTTCTGGGCCTTTTCCAAGATGTGCCAAATATGATAACAAGCATTGAAGCTGGGTAACAGCTAGAATATAATAATTATAATATGATCAGAGCTGAGAAGCTGAAGCATTAAGCACAGCAACACAATAGACTAGACATAAGCTTTTAAGTTAACAAAATCTAATGCTGAGATGTAAATCACACGGGTTTTTAATGAACATATCAGTGAAGAAAAGAAGTCTTTATTACATCATTAAGACTTTGGCTTTGAAAAAGACTGCTAACCTAGTAGATTCCAAGCCACAAGAAGGCAAAATGTAATTTAAATTTAGGACATCCTTTTCTACTCATGCAAAATTCTTCCAAGACTAAATCTAAAGGAGATTATTGGAAGAATTTTGGAAGTTGAACTCAAATTACAAATAGCATTGTCTTTTTGCTTTTAGGGACTATACAGCAACATAGGATCTCCCAGAGAAATTTTTAGTTAACATATGCTCAGCAAGTGGCAAACCCCTTCTATCCTATGTCCCATCCCCCCCAAACCTCCCTCCCATGTCCCATGTCAACCTAACCTAGGGTAAAAATTCTTCCCTGACCTTACATTGGGAATTGGTGCAACCCTGAGCAGAGGAGCAAGACCTTTTCCCTCAAAATTGAAAATTTTCTAGGTGCTGGCAGGAGCACAAGTAGATCCCAGTCAAAATGCCCAGGCTAGGCTGTGGCCAATTTGCCCTATGTCAGATCCTATCCTGTCATATTATCTTTTCCATAAACTTATCAAGTAAAATCCTGAAGCAATCTTCTTTGCCCCATGTAGGACATTCAGGAGATCATAGCAAAACATTCCTCTCCCAGTAGTTAGAACCCTTCTAATATCCAAACTAAATTTGTTCATAACCAGTTTGTAACCACTGGATCTTGTTCTAGTCTGGATTTTACACAGATTTGCTGGTGTACAGAGGTTGGCTTGTTTTGCTGAAGAGTCATAACCCTGGTGAGTTTCATATAAGAATTTTAAGCCTGGCCATAAGCTTCCACATTATATTCAGTCATGGACTGAAAAGGACATTTTCAGATTAGGGAGAGGACCCAAAACTGACATAACACAATCCTATTTTTTATGGGATCAAACTACTTCATTAATAGGAAGCAAATGTTTGGCTCTATAGTCCATATTCATTCTTTTCAGTAATACCATCTTCATATAATTATTCTTTAAGAGCATATAGGAGACCTAGTCATGGATCAAGACACAATTTTATAGGTTCTGTAAAGGATCCAAAGGTCAAAACAGACAAGCAATGTACCAAAAACCATAAACTCCAAGTGCAATGTTGTGAAAAAAAGCCCTGAATTCACAAAGAGGAGAGGAGGGGCACTGATTTTTATCTCTGCACACAATGGTACTGAATAGTTTAGCACCATTCTCGGCAGTTCTGGGATCCACATTTCTAAAAGAACATTGAAAACTTGGAGCAGGTGCAGAAAAGACATATACAAATGATTTGAGGGGTGTAGAGAATGGCTTTCTCTGAGAGATTTAAAGAACTTAGTATGTTTAATGTACCCAAAAAGGCTGCCATGAAAGTACTAAGGGATTCTTGAAGTCAGCAGAAAAAAGTTGTAAGAACTCAGAAGCTGAACCAAGACAAATTCAAATTAGTAAGGAGACACAGTGAAGGTGGGTAGCATAAGAACAAACTATCAAAGGATGTGAAGGATCTGCCACATAAAAATACCTCCAAAACAAAACCAGAAGCCTTTCAGGAAGCCTGTTTAGTTGGTCTCAGTATGGATGAACTGGATGAAGAGAACAGGCTAGATGGTCTAACAACTCCTTTGGCTTTCAACTCTATGAATGGATATGAGCATGGAAAAGTTGTGTTTGCTAAAGCCAGAAAGAAGTAAGCTGCAAGATGAAAATGTCCTGGATGAGCGTTTTAGCTGTGGTGATAGACAGGAAAGGCATTATTTTAGAGATGTGCACCAGAAAGAAGGTGCAGACACAGTCCTCCTGGATATGGAGACTGAGAAGTCCAAATCAGAGATGACATGCAGGTTACAGACTTGAGTGAGAGGCTGGCAAGATAGTGGCAAAATTCCTAAAGTCTGAGAAAGCAATCTGGGGACTGTTGGGAGGGAAAAGATTAAGAGCTGTGTATAAGGAGATGCCAAAAACATGGGCTGTGATTTTAGCTTGATCAGAAAAAGAGAGGGGTCTGGAGAAGAATGACAGCTCTCTGAGTTACCTGCAGAGAGATGGCAGTAGAATATTTGCTTACTGCTGCTATTTCTCAGCGATACTGTGCAGTGGGGAAAAAGAGGGGACGATGGACAGAATCCAGAGCAACCTTCACAGAAAGCTAGTGAGGAATGAGAAGGATCCTTTTAGGAATAGCAGCAATTTAAACAAGGAAATTTTATCTTAGGAAAAGACCAAAACTCCCCTCTAAACAAGAAATGCAGAAAGAGAAGGTAAGCTAATACAGAATATGCAGGACACTGAAGAGAAAAAGTGTTCCTTTTTCCTCTTTGTCCTTAGGTATGATATCCAAGAATCATTAATGGCTGAGCTCCAGTTTTTCCTACATGATTCACTGTGAAAAGATGAGGCAGGAAAACTAGATTGGTATTGCACAGCTTTTTCAGTCTATGAGCCAAACGTATTTCAGAAAGGTCACGAAATCATAGTCAATACTTTGAGACAGAGTTTCTATCCTGTTCTCTGACGTTCAACATAGCTCGGACACCCCATAACCAGACAAATACAAGGACGGTAGTTTTGGGTTTTTTAATGACCCAATTCTTAGCAGAACATTGTAGAATTTCTAGCATGTCTGAGAACTAGCATATGGCAAACTAAACAATAATTCAAATCGAAGCTGGCAGAAATAGCATAGGTGGGCAAGGGTTTTTGGGTAGATGTGATGGGTTTTATTAGACCAACTAGACAGTTGGAAAAACATTATTTGCAAACCTTTGGGCACAAATACCCTTCATCAAAACATATCTGCAACTCTCTTGACTTCTAATGTACATCATTATGGGGAAAAAGAATTGGACACTGACTAATTTGGGACCTCTACTTTCCAAATTCGCAAGGGCACAAGACTCAATTTTTTATTCAGCTTTACAATTCATTTATCTTACTCACATGAATATCTTCCTATCAATGACTTCCATTTCACATCTCCAAAGTTCTTTATTTCTAAAGGAGAATTCTCTTTTGATGTTTGCCAAACCAAATTAGAATCATTATAATAAAATTTCCCTTTTCTTCCACAATGAGTATTTCCAGTTATGTAATACAGGTTTCCCTCGCCAACCACTGGGGTTAAGTTCCTCAAACTTCCCGTGGTTGGCAAAACTGTAGTTGGCAAGACAAAAGGCTGATAGGGAAAATGGCAGGTGGTGGGCTGATGTGCAGCCATGGAAAACCGTGGTTACTCAAAAATGTATACCATAGTAGCCAAAATGGTATACAGAACGTTAAGTGTGGATACTCAAAACCGTGGTTAGCAAAACAATGGTTGGCAAAGGAAACCCGTAGCCAGTTACGGGTATTACAGTATGAGAAGAGTTCAACCCAAGTTCCACTAAAAACAACTGAACTTTCAGGCCTTCACTTACCTGATCTATAGCGTTCATCCCGTGACCCTGAGGACCTGCGGCGGTGATATCGTGAGGAAGAGGAAGGGGTAACAGGAGTTCGACGTTCTTGTGGCAATGCCTGATCCACCCCTGCAGTCACAAGAAACAAACAGTGCTGAAAAGATTACAGAATCTTATTGATTATTAATCAGTTTTTGGCTCTCAAAACCAAAAATAGATGTTTGATTGCTAATCTATTTAACTGCTATTGGTAAAAATATTATTAGTATTTGGTCAGCTGTTCAGGTCTACTCATGTCTATCTAAGATAGTCAATACTGTAAGGAACATACACTCAGCAAGACACTGTAACAACAGAAGGAAATGATTTGAAAATCTGTCCTCCTTTTATTCAGAAGTAGCCCTTCTAAAAGCCATATTAAGCCAGCATTTTAAATTGTGAGGGGTAATAGTGAATAGGGAGCCATGGGAATAAAACCTGAAGCTGTCCTGGCTATTGGTTACAAAGAGATCCCATATAAAGATATTGCACTGTGTCCTATTAACTTCTTCTGCACAACCTAATGCACAACCTGTTATCAGTAAGTGACAGAACAACAACATGCAGAAATCAGATACCATAGCACTAGGAACAACATAAACCCTCAAATATAGTTTTAGCTACAGAATACTAGAAAGTAAAAAAAACGACTATGTTACAGCCATCTGAAAGAGTAAACTAACTGTCTTGCTGAAAATCTTTCCGTCATAAAATCTTTCCATCATAAACAATGGGCCCACAGCAATACAGCTGTGCCATCCAAGTATTTCTGGCCAAAGCTTAAGGTTTAAGTATCTTGTTCTCCCCAGTGTTACAGATTCTCTGCAAAAAGAAGTGTGTTCCTGAAGGGTGCCTCAAAGGCACTGGTAGCACCACAGCAGCCCTGTATTGAATCGGCTTCTGAAAGCAGCCTTTCTTTTCCAGTTCCTTGTTCCACCATTCACACTTGCACAACAAATTTGTGCTTCTCTGACAATGCAAGCTGCATCACTGGACTGGGCTCAGGAAGGATAAAGTGTGGTCCCAAAGAGGTGCTTTCTAGATGTGAAAACTTGCAAATTACTTGGTGCCTAAAAAGGAAAAAAACTACCAATCACATACGTAAACAGTACAAAGATAGGGATTAGATATCCAAATAATGAAATCTTTAAACTGAAAGAAGGGTTTAAGTCAATAGAAAAAAAGACCAGAAGAATCAAATGAATGACTACAAATTAATATGTTAGATTGGGGCACAGTGGGGCAGTTATTGGATGGCAAACTACTGTCAATAATACTTCGTTCCAAAAAGCGTGTTATGCATTTATACAAGAGCCCCACGTAAACAAGCAAGATAAATATCACCTTCATCTCTGCTCTGGCTTAGTTTAGAGTGTGAGGCCACATGTTTCCAAAGAGACAAACAGAATTAGAGTGACAAATTAATGTGTTTACCTTCCTAGTATTGGCAGCCTGGGAAAACATGAAAAGGAATGAAACTGCCCACAAATCAGGATCTTGTTTTGTGGAGCCTTACAACTAAAAATTACAGGTCTCAGTGAATGAGGTTTACCAAGGTTATATTCTATCACACATCCATGATTTTTATTTGTAGTGATTTTTTTACCACCTAAAGCTGGGATTGTCAAACTTCTTTGCAACCCCCTGCCAGGCTGATCCAAACTGCAGGGCTCTTTGCAGGTTGGATCCAGACCCAACTCCAGCAATGGAGCCAGTGGCAGCAGTGTTAAGCACTGAGGCTAGGGACAGAAGTTAAACATAAACCAGTTTAGGTGAACAGAAACTGCTTTAAACCAGTGACAGAACAGAAGTTCAGTGGGCAGAAACCAGTTTCAAAATGGCTGAAACCAGTTTGAGATAAACCTGGTTGAATGTAGTATTAGATTTAACTGACTGAGCTCAGACAAGCTTATGAAACTTCTGTCCCAGACCCTTTGCTGGTTTATGTTAAACCAGAGTCCCCCGGCATCCCAGCAGGCTCTGCAAGCACTGGACTGGGCTGTCTACTCCACTGGAGCAGGGCTGGCCCTGCCCCTCTGCTCCCTAGCTGGAGTGGAGGGGGGGGGCCAGAGCAGGGGTGAGGTTTATCCCCCTTCCCCTGTCCCACCAGCACAGGCTTGCCAGGCATTTCTCCACTCACTGCTCCAGTGGATGGGGTGCGGCAGCCCCAGCAGTAGCCTGAAGTGAAGTGAACTGACCAGGGAGGGGATTTAATTCAGCCCCTTCCTGGCTTCCTGGATTGCAAACCTCTTCCTGGCAGGGGGCTCCACTGCGGGTGGGAGCAGGGTAGGCAGAACTACTGCAGACTGCACAGGTGCTAGGGGAAGCTTGGGGGGCTATGGCCCCCTCCAAGCCCCAGTGCCACTGCTCTCCCCGCACAGTCTGCAGCAGCTCCGACTCCCCACTCCCAACCACAGCGCAGCCCCCTGCCAAGAAGAGGTTTGTGCTCCCCAAGAAACCATGAGAAGGGCTTCTGCCCCCATCACAGTTGCTCCCACCTCACTGCTCCAGCGGCAGGGGCCAGGGTGCAGCCAGAGGCTGGCCAACATGGCTCCCTCTGGCAAGGGGGCAGGGAGAGGGGTTATTTCTCCACCCCCGGTCCGGCATCTGGTGGAGGAGACAGGGATAGGGCTTATTCTGCTGCTTGCCTGGTGGTGGCAGTGGCAACCAGGGCTGGCAGACCCCTGCTGCAGTCCCCTGGGAGCACAGGGGGTGGAGGGAAGAATAACCCCCCCTCCCTCCCTACCCTGTCTGCCATGCCGGCTGGTGTCTGGCTGCACCCCTGCCCCTGCAGCAGAGAGGGAGTAGCGCCAGGTGGACCCCGGCTTGGGTCCGTGGGACAGGGATGGGGGAATTAAACCTCCTCCCTGGCTAGTTCATTCCTGGCTACTGCTGGGGCTGGCCATGCACCCCCCGCCCTCTTCCTCCCCCAGCACAGCTTCCCTGCAGCCAAGGGTGCACTCCAGCACTGCCCAGCTCCTGGCCTGAGCGACTGTAGGCATGTCCAGAGGGAATGTCTGTTCACTTGCATATTCGTTCAGTTTCTAGGCAGGTTAGACTGACCTTCAAAGATTGAATCAATTCAGGCTCGGGCTTTTTGAATGTCTGTCCCTAGCCTGAAGTGTTTAAGTTGATGTGTAAGGTCTTCCTTGACTTTGTGGAGAAATGGTTGGATGCCAAGAAACACGTTTAGTATAAAATCTCATGTATGGGTGAGAAGAAAAGGGTACTAGTGCTAAGAAAGACTTTTATCCAGAATGTTGTAAGTCAATGAAATTAAATCATTGTATTAACTAGACTGACTTCTTTCAACTGGTTCAGTTTTCACTATATAATTCACATTGCATTCACAGTACTATTCACACCATATCATACATCATTTCATTATCTTTCTAGTTATTAGAGTCCTCCAGGACAGGTCAATTGAATTACTAACATAAAGAAGCAACCACAAAACCATCCCCAAAACAACTCCCCCTCCCCCTTGCAAAGAACCCTGTTTTTATGGGGTTTTTTCCCCTTAGCAGTTGATTTTTAAGATCAACTGTCACAATATCAACCATCAAAACTTATTTGGTAGCCTTTCAGTCAGTGGACTTATGCCCTAATATCACCTAGCAAATTTGTGGTATTGAGGGAGGAATAAGTCAGGGTTTGCTATAAAAAGGGTAACAGGATAATTATAAAGACTCTTTATTATCTTTTTTCAACTGCAAAAGAACAATTAGGAGGCTTCAGCAACAGCAGAGAAAACATAAATTCACTACCAGGAAACTTTTCAATGGGGAAAGTTACTAAAAGTAAAAAGTGAAACAAACTCCTATGGGTATTAGTAGATCTCTAAAGATGAAGGCATTTAAAGTTTGTCCACATTATTAGGAATTTTTCAGGAGAAAAAAAAAATCTTACCTTAGAAATTTCACTAGAAATCCCCTGCTACACAAGTGACTCTAGGCATTTCCCAATTAAAACTGAAACAACCTGCATCTGTTCATTTTTGACTGACTGAACAGAACCCTGTTCAGAATCATATATCACATTTTTCCACTCCCAACCTGATTAAGGAGTTTTTTGGGAAGAACGGCAGGTAGACTTCAGAGCAATGCCACCAGACATAAGGGAAACTCCTCCCTTTTCCTTTTTGAGCACCAGTTACTTAATTCCTTTGTGATTTCAGATTTTCTGCTGCTCTAAGAGAGCAGAGCCTTCTTGTAGAACATTTTGAAGATCCTGAGAGTTACCTAGGGACAGATGTCACTGTGGTGTCCCATGGCAGGAGGTAAAACAGAAGGTGCGAAAGTACTGTCAATCACTAATTAAAGCTTCAGTCAATAATTTTAAATGTTACTTGAATTAACAATGGACACATTTTCAGATGGAGTTACTTTAAACAGTATTTCCCTCTCAAACTGTGTACTTTAATCATTAATAAAATGTCTTTTTGGCTTTCAATAAACAGAGTAATATAAAGGTTTTCCTTAGAGATATTTACAGGAAGGCAGGTCCACTCCAGTACAGGTGCAGACAGAATTTCCCCTGATCTGGTCCCTGAAAGCACTCTACAGCTGTGACCAAACAAGAGTGCTTTAAAAGAGCCTGATCCTGCAAAAATCTGAACCCTCATTGCAACTCTGAACCCTCATTGCAACTCAGCCCTGCTCCGGCGCGGTCTTCAGAATAGGAGGGGGGAAACGGGAAAGGAGTTCAGTCTGGGATTT
Organism: Crocodylus porosus; assembly: GCF_001723895.1. Taxonomy (NCBI): domain Eukaryota; kingdom Metazoa; phylum Chordata; order Crocodylia; family Crocodylidae; genus Crocodylus; species Crocodylus porosus. The sequence continues at coordinate 18,027,541 of NW_017728886.1, forward strand.
GTTCAGCCAGCACTGGAAGGTGGATTGGAGCCCCCCACCGCCCCAAACCTTGGGGTGGGGATAGGGTTCCAAAACACCCACCCCACGCTCCTGCACTGGCTGGGGAACTCCCAGAACGAGCTCCCTCTGCTTTCTTTCCCCCCTCCCATTCTGAAAACAGCTCTATGGCTGGGAGGAAGGAGGGATGTTGCTAGGGGAAGACTGCAGGCTCCCAGCTAGCAGCTGTATTCCCCAATTCCCAAGATGCAACAATGAACTTGTGCTGGGTCTGGAGGATCACTGTAACAGGGGCGGGCAATTATTTTGGGCAAAGGGCTGCTTATTGAGTTTTGGCAAGCCATCGAGGGCTGCGTGACAGGCAGCCCAGGGCAGATTCATATTAATTTTCTAAATTTTTTTAGGAGCCCCTCAGGCTGGAAAGAATGGCCGGGCGGGCCGCATCTGGCCCCTGGACTGCATTTTGCCCACCCCTGCTGTAACTCATAGCACTTCCTATAAAGTGCCATGAGTTACAATGGGGAGCTGCTCTTCTGTCTGTGCCTTAAGATTCTAGCTTAGACTGTTAAGGTAACATCAAACAGAAGACCAAAGTCACTTATTTTCCACTCTGAAGAGATATATAAGCCACTAAATGTTTCACTCCTCCTTTTCCCCTAAACATTGAAACCCAAGGGTAACTTACTAAAATTACTCAACAGGACACATTAGTTACTATATAAACAAGTCTCTGTTATTCTTATACTGCTCATCTCCACCAGGAAGTTGGTGGGCAAGATGCTAGGGCAGTGGTTCTCAATCAAAGTGCCACAGCACTATGGGGTGCATGCCTCAGTGCAGGCTGCTACTGCCACAGCCAGATGGCAATGCCCCATCTGTTTGTTTCCAGGAGGCATGTGTGGAACCAGACCAGAAAGCTCCTGAGGTAAGAGTGGGTGCTCCTGCCTGCATTAGAAGTGGCACCTGCTCTGGTTGCAGGCACTTCCTAGTCCAGCTCTTCACATGCCTCCTGGAAACAAAGAAACAGAGGAACGAAGGAAACAGAGGCAGTTCCACCTGACTAAGGTCATGGAGGCACCCTGGAAGGAGATGTTCCAGGTTTTGTCATGTAAGTTGCATTATAGGGATACGATCGCTCTTTATATCTGGTGTATGAATATCAGAGAAGGAAAAGAAATATTTAAGTTAAGGGACCATGTTGGTACAAGATCAAGTGTGTATAAAACAGTCAAAAGCAACCTGCGAGACAGCACACAGGAATTTAGTCAGGAATAGCTCACACACTGTAAACCGACATGCAATGCTTTCTGTGCACAATATTCCTCAGGTAGCAGAGTACAAAATACTAGGACCATCCACAGTGAGACTTCTGCATGGGAAGGAGAAGTAAAAACCTTACAGAATATCAGATGCCATAAAAATCAGTGAAGTGTTACTCTAAAGCAAGGTGGTATTAATAAATTTACTGTTTGCCTCTCATGAAGGAACTAATAATGCAGTGCAGTTTGGTATCTGGTTTTGCTTGTCTTTTTTCACTGATAATATATATATATATTTTACTTACAGTTCTTGCAACTAACACATGAAATCCACAAGCTGTTTCACATTCAGCTGCTCCAAAGTGTATTTATGAAGCAAAAAACAAGAACACAAAATAGGATCTGGTCCTGATGGCTAAACGTAGTTGTTGGCTCAAATCTAACCAAGGCAATGTTGGATACTGAGGATGCACTTAGTCAGTGGCCTTCATGAAAATTGAGTTGGGTGGGGGAGTAGTGGGGGGAAGACTACTTTACTGCCTGGTAGGCAGAGGTCCAATGTGCAAAGAATGCAGCTGGGCAGCCCTCTCTCCCCTTCCCCGAGGCAGCCTGCGGGAGCAGCAGCAGGCAGTGACAGGCAGGTGCAAGGTGTTCTGAGAATCGTAGTTCTCTAGCGTGGGAGGGGAGTTAGTTCACTGCCGCTGGGGGGAACTTTCACCCTGGTTCTTTGCTACCAAAGCCCATATTGGGAGGGCAAATAACTACTGATTTTGGCAGCAAAAAAATGTCATTAATTCTCTCCCCAGTGGCAGCAAACTCCACTGCTGCTGTACAAAACTACAATTCCCAGAACACCCTGCACTCCATGACATCACATTGCCAGGCTGCTGCAAGTGCAAGGGGAGCAGCGAATGCAGGAGTGAGGCATTCTGTACCCTCCCCCCCACCTGGCACCCCCCCCCCCCCTCAGGTGGCACTCATGGCGTGTGCCCTGCATGCCCAGCCCACATTACGATACTGTTAGTCAGTCATGTGAACATCTCAGTCACCAATACACTAATAACCTTTTGTGTCGAGCCATGTCTGCAGGGCTTCTAACATACTGGGCTTGCCCTGCGGCCAAAAAAGGGGCGTAATTTCTCCGACAGCTTTTACAGCACCACACTTTTTAAATGTGCTGACTGACTGCCTTGCAAGAAGGAAGGGCTTTCCTCAAGGCATGCAAACATGTATGTTGTATGGAATTGCTTTAAATACAAAACCCGACTCACGTGCAAACGTGGCTCTGTACTGGAAGGTATGGCCATTCAAACACTGTCAGTGGCCTTATCTCACAAATCTACTGACTTTCACTTACAAAGCAATACTGAGGAATAGGACCACATTTGAAAACCATTTAAGGACGATACTGCAAGTTGCTAGCTTCATTGCTAAATGTATGACATTGTCAGCTGGAGACAACTTTCCCACCCTTCCCTCTTTCTCCTTCATATCGTTTTTTCCACCCTTCCAGCTTCTAATTGTGGTGCCATACATACACTATGTGGTAGTAGCTCCACTGCCCTCACCTGCAGAGGGCAATTGTTTCCTTAACTGCTGCTGACAAGTTTCTTTGATTTATCTTTTATTCCTGTGACTGCATCAAAATCCTTTATTTAAAAACATTTAAAAGCTGGAACAACTAATTGATGAAAGGCAGAAGGCATTCTTAGGCAGAGGGTGAACATATTACTCTGAAACTAACCTACAATACAATATATGATCATGGGAGATACAGCTGTAAGGCAAACCCAACAACTTCAAGGACAGTGGGGGGGATGGCAAGTGGTATTTGGAATACAACTTAAAAATACTATTTCAGTTTCAATCAAACTGTCTAGTGAGCTTCTGTTTGGCAACTCCTGGTGTGTCATTAGAAATCAAAGCTGAGTGATGGGCTTAATGTCAAGTTGCTGCAATATTTGTTATATTGCATGGCATTTTATTTTTGCTGTCATACATACATTCATACAGCTGAAGAGCCATTTCACTGGGAACTATAAGAAGCAAGATTAGTTGCGTATTATCTTTAATTGGACTAACTTTATAAACTGGGAGAGCTGTTAACTAAGCTTTCACGCATAAAAGGCCCTTCCTCAGATAATCTCTGCTTCTTGCCCAAACATGAAAAAAGGGCATTTTGTGTCCAAAAGCTTGTATAACAACTCTCTTAACTATAAAGTTAGTCCGGCATATTATCTTGGACTATTATCTCCTCACCCTGCATGGAAACATATACCTGAGCTGCAACAGGGTCTGTTGATCCTGGATAGGCTTCATCAGCCATCTTTGGACCCACAGATAAGACAATCATGGAAGACAATCATCCTCGAGTGGAAGAGCTCGCCCATGATTATCAAACAAGTCTTGCTTCTTGTTTTTTCCCTGGACCATCACAGCTACAAAAATGCTGCTGCTGTACAGGAAACTGACAGCCCATGTTAATTTTGAGGGTGTTTTAGAAAGTAACAGCAATTTTGAAATAAAAAAGTTGTGCATGCAATAATAGTTGAGTAGACCACACTGCTTCTGTACACAGTCATAAACAATGGGTGTGTTTGACAATGCTGCCATCAGTATTTCCTGCTGTTGTGTAGTTTCCCACTCACTGCACACAAAATAGTTTTACTTAAAAACACCATCATGAAATTTAAAAGCTGGTTCTACTAAGCATATACTCGCTAAAGAAAGATACACAAGAGCTAGTCAATCCACTACACTCTGGGTGGGTGTAACAGATACAGTATCTCCAATGAAATATCAACTCAACTAAGTTACCTTTCATATATACTCCAGCACACTGATCTGAAGGCAAATGATCTACCTGGGCACACCAGGTAGGTCTTCTTCTGCATAAACTAAAATCTTGGCCTGTCTTCAAATGTCTCCTTGTGGATGAGTAGGTGGCGCCTCAAGCTCAATGTGGCTACACCAGAGCGCTAAGTCTTTTGAGTCCTCTTTTCCACATCTTGTCTGCACCACTAGGGACAATATCACCATCCTGTCATTCTACACCCGTTCTAGGACCTCACATCCAGCCTATGTCCAAGTCTTACACTTACTTTCAGCAGAACCTCTCCAAGATGAGGCTTTACTTCTTCATTCTCCTAGTTAAACTCCTGCTCAGGCCTTGGTTATGTTGTGTCTCTATTACTATGCTATCCTTTTCTCAGTCCTTGGCAAAGGCAATCCTGTTCCAATCCTCCCCATTACAGAATGATGCTGCAACAACAGTTTGCTTTGCCTATCACTCTGGCCACATCATCCTTTCCTTTACACTCCTCCCCTATACCCTCTGTCACAACAACACACACAGATTTCCACTTTCAAGCCCCTTCATGACTAATCTCTTCTTTACCTATCATTCCTTATTCAGAAGTCAAGGGGTGAAATGTCTGCCTTCAGTTGACACATGGCGCCATTAATAAAACCGAGTAAATGACTCTGAGTATGGCATTTACAGAAGTGTCTAAATGAGTTATGAAGACAAGTTTTGAGAACAAGTGTTTTTTAGATCTGTGTCCATGTAAATGTTTATATTCAAGAAATAAATAATCTCTGAGGTTCGATTTTACCTCTAGAACCAAACTTAAGCCTTTCATTACAGTGTTTGCAACCCAAATAATACAGTACCATCTCTGTTCATAAGTAATCATAAACTAAAGCTGACTAGAAGGCATGGCAAAGTGGCACCTTATAGGATATAGACTAATCCAGAGAGGCACTGGCAACAAGCTACTTCTTCATGTAATATGAATGGACCTGCAAAGAGCAGGGGTCCTATACAGGAGTCAGTCATTTAAATACAAAGGATAGGGAAGGGGAAGGAAAGGAAAAGGGGCACTTCTGAGAGTCTACTCATTCTTTCCCTGCCCTAGACTGCCCAATGTAGACAGTAGATGATGGTATATATGACACCGGTATGGGAGCAGGTGAATGAATCCTGTCGAATCCATGTTGGACCAAACAGCAGATTTAAAGATGTACATATTTCAACTTAATAATAAGAAGCAAAGGATACTAGTTCTTTATATTCAAGCCAGAAATTTCCTCATATAGGAAATGGGGATAGGGACATAGATTGGGAATCTTATGTGGGACATACCTCAGGCTTTTCTGTACTAGTGAAAATGTCTTGCCATTACTAGGGCTGACGAAGCTCCATGACCACCATAACCACTATTCTAGTTGTAGGAGGGAGTATCATTTTAAACACTACTTTGTAAGTTTATTCAACACGATCAATAGAGCACTCATAGCTGATCCACACTGTTTGTCACAAACATAGCTACACTGGTGGTAGCAGTGATGGGAAATGATGAAAAATAATCTTGTGTAGACACAGCACTTAATTAAGAAAAAACAAACCACCCATGTCTAAATGATTAGCACAAAAGCTTAATTGATAACAACATCATCTCTCTGTACTGTGAACAAATAAACAAAGTATTTCCTGGCAAAACACTGGAAGTAAATTGTGCAAAAGCATAGCTTATGCTGGATACAGGTAATTTAGTTATTTTCTTTCTAGGGAGGGTTCCTCTTAATAGCATGCATCCAGCTGTCCACGTTATCATACATACAGCTGACTGATTGATCCAATCAAGGTAATCTTCACAAAATTGTTCCGAAACAAATGTTTATTTAAGAGATTCATTCAGCTACTGGCAGTCAGAACTGCTTCCTGAGAAAAAAATGGTACAGAGGAAAGGGGAAGAGTTCTGGTCAAATACAGAGGGGTATGGGCTCAGAGATTAGGGCTCAGATCCACAAGTGAAGTTAGATGCCTACCTCCTATACAAACTCTTGAAATGCTAAAGCTCATTTAAAATAATAACAATTCTGTCCAGAGAACATCTGCACCTGTAATTGATGTTCTGGAGAACACAGCTGGAGGAAATAGAAGTTAGGCAGTATTACTGTTTTTTTCCGCCAAGCAAATGTGACAGCAACTGTTCTCAGACGACAGCATGCCACCGAAAAGAAACACCTTCCAAGATATAGTGAGAGTGGCAAAGGTCTTGTCTGGATGAAATCCTTATGCTTTCATCTGAGTTTTTTTTTTAAGCATTTTTCTGGTACAAAAATCATTACCTCTTAATTCCAGCAACACCTGCATTATACAGATACTGAAACAGTGGCAGAGACAGTACCTGTCTGAGCCTGAAGTGGTGCTCAGAAAGTTGTGGTGCTCAGGCCGACCCTCAGGACCAATGAGCTACACAGCCCCACTATGAGGAGAACAACAATATAAGCAGAAGCCAATCATTTCTAAGAGTCCTGAACCTACTACCAATTCTTTGTATTTTTTTATTAAATTATTTATTTCTAAATAATATGGGACTTCCTTGACTAGGGGATGTCAGATCATACCAGGAGCAGCCAGTGGAATTGCAGCTGTTGACTTCCACAGCCACAAGACAGAGCCTTGTCTCCTTTCACCTCTGTATGTCTGGGATGGACAAGCACACACTGGAACAAAGAGGTTAATGAACCAGCCTAGAAGCATCCTCCTCCTACACCTTCAAGCAATATCATGGCCAGCACAGAGGGTGTGAAGAGAACAGAAGCAAGCTTCAGGACAGTAAAATGGACTATGAAGCCCGGATGGGAATTCCTAGACAGGGCTGGACTGTGTTATCTTATTGTTAGCTTGTCATCTATGTCAAGCAGCAGGGAAAGGATGAATTCTGATCATATGCAGGCCATGGACCTCTTATACAGCTGTAGCACTATCCAGACTCCAGCAGGGGTTGGCTCAAGGTGGCACATCCAAATCACCGGAGGAGCCTGATTTCACCATTTTAATTGCACGAACCTCCTTCTGCAGCATCCAGCTGGGGACATGCCGTGTTTTCCACCATGTTTTTACTTGGACCTGGGTTGGTAACAACTTCCATGTGGCCTTGGGCCACACTGCCTCTTCATTAGAAGCCTGCCATGAATGCCTCCTTCTGACAGAGGTCACTCACAAACATTCACTCCAAAATATACAGGTATTGTGCTCACCAAAACGAAAATAAAAGAGAGGCCGGTTTCCCGCTGTGCTGGCTGCTCGTTCTCTAGCTGCTGCTTCTCGGATGTCACAGACCCCAATGTTGGCAGTGCGGAGCATTCTTCTGGCAGCCCCTTCACTGTGTTGCAGTCTACACCGTACCGCGGCAGCTCCATTCGCTGCTGTAACAAGTTGAAAAAAACTAATTAATTCAGGTTTAGTTTTTTTACATTTGTTACAGCAACGAATGGAGCTGCTGCCCCCATGCAGTACAGCACACGCACATACACACAGACACTACAGAACACTCACAGAACCACATGGCCAATCGTCCGCTCTGCCAACATTGGTGTTAGTAATGTTAGCAAAGCAGCAGCAAGAGGACTAGATGCTGGAACAGTGGGGAACTGCCAGTTGGTTTACCTTCAGTTTGGTGAATGTCAAGTCTCAACCCTTCCCCATGCCCTTATACCCCACCAGAAAAGCTGTGTGGGTTTCAGTGCCTTGATCATTAATATTTCTGACACATCCCTCCACTTTTGAAAGTGAGATCTAATATGGAAAGTGATAAGTGTTTGCAGTTCCCCATGAAAACAAATTACAGTAAACAAGGAAGTGACCAATTTGGTCCTCTGATTCAAGGGGTCTTCACAACAGCCTACGAAAGGCAGCTTCAGTGACTTCCTCTAGGAAAAGATTTGTGTCTCCAGCTCAGAAGCAGGGACCTTCAGCCATTCAGATGAGGAAAGATGTAGAGGGAAAATACCACAATACAACATCATCAAATTTTGTCTAAAAAAGGAACAGAGGCAAAACAAACAAAAAGCTACAGACAGCAAAGACCCAAAGCACAAATAATTTTAGTTTCAGTAGTTAACAGTAATGGCTGTAATGTCCTGCAATAAAATAATGCATTCTAATACTAACACACTGAGGCAGATCTCCCACTTCTGGACTGATGGATAGAGTTGGATGAGTACAAATTAAAGGTCATTTCTATGATACTGTTCTACCCCTTTCTCCAGTCATTACTCTTTGGATTGACTGCAATATTTGATAGGAGGAGCTAGGAAGCCTGCTCTTCCAAAAGCAGTGGATAAATGCCAAGGTTTCGGCTGTCGGACACAGAACTAGGTAATAATCACCTCTGAGGGTCTCTACAGGATACCAAACTTTAGACCCCAGATGCCAGTGCCTAGAGGAAGCTCTGCTTGATTAACCTCTAAGGTGAAACTCTTTCCCGTCTATCTCTTCCCTCACTACATGGGGGTCACCAATAGAGTTTGGCTCCGAGGCATTCTCTTTGGAGAATGAACCACGTTCTCTGCCTGGAGGCAATGGGAAATGCCAGACTGTTCAGTGAAAAAAAAATACGAATACGCCAATTAGGTTGTGGTGGTAGTATCAGTGTGAGATAAGTGTTCTTTCAATATAAGAGCAGGCCAGCTTCAGTGAGGTGCTCCTTGTGAAGAGTGCTGCATAAGCATCTGCCATTTAGCTAGAATACTAAATGCGCAGAGGTTTGATGATGGCTTCTGTGGGATTACACTTTTGTTTGACCTGTCTTGTTTTACAGTTGTTCCAAGTAGCTAGCAAATGTGAAGGTCACCATCAAATCATTCTGTACCATTCTGGAGAGCTGGGATGGCAGCAGGTCAGCCTATAATGCCGACCTGTTTTCTGGAAATCGCCTGAATGTCAGGAGCAGAACCAATAAACCCAAAAGCACAAAACACAACATAACACCAGAACAAAGGCTAACACACCTAAGGAAGCTGGAACAAGGCAGTATCCACTTGGAGAGCAGAATAAACAGTAAACTATAAACTAGAATTTAAAGGCAAGAAATGTTTGAAGTAAAAAAAGAGCCACAGCCCCAGTCCTGTAACCAAAACAACACAGGTGGATGCTCGAGCCTGACTGGAGCTCTAGCAAAGTGAATGAGACTTCTCACAAGTGGGAGGCCCGTCTGCATGAACAGTTATAGGACTAAGGCTTGTACTGATCACACAAACACACATCTGACTTCACGATTCAGTGAACTTACATTAAAAATATACATATAAATGCAGCACTGGAGAAGCAATATATGGAGAAACATCTCTTTTCTTATTTGATAAGCAACTGATGTATGAAATACTTGAAATGAAAGAGCAAGCCAACAAGTATTAAATTCAGCCTGTGTCTACAGCAACAGAGTATATTCAACCTGTTCCTAGGGAAATAAGGAAAGGGCTAACCCAGCTGTCTATAAAAGTATTGTAGCTGCTTGCCATTACTTTGGGGAGCCACGTTTCTTCCTAGTCTTATTCAAAAGGGAGCCAAGATGCGGGCATGATAGATTTGGGCTGGGGGGTCTGAAATGGAGCAAGTCCTATTGCAGCTAGGCAGACTGAGAAAAGCCTAGGTCCTTTTCCATACTCTTGTGTGTAAGTCTCTTTGGATAAATTTGTTTGACTTAAGTCTGCCAGGGCTAGGGCAGTGGTATATCATCCCATTTTTCATGACACACATTAAATAATGGCTCTCAGAGAAACATGGGCTGGTTTTATTTTCTAGCCATATCTGGACATCTCATATGTGTATGTTAAATCTACAGACACAGTAAGGCTGATATATATAGGTATATGTAAGATGAGTGATGCAAGCTTGTACTTAAGTGTACAAAATATTTCCTTCAAGCTACAGGTTTCTGCTCTGGCAACTATCAGTACACTTGACAGCTTCATCCACTGCTAGAACAGATATACATACCTGGAGGTTGTGGCAGGTAGGCCCCAATTAATTTTGATCTTTTCTTTTCATATCCCTTCTGTGTGATGTCACCTGCCAAGAAAAGAGACAGGAAAAATCAGTAAAACTTGCAAAAAGGCAGAGTCTAGCTGCATAATGGAAGTACCATATGCTTAGCCATCACTGTATTGTCTGTTTGTCTGGACAATTACAATGAGCAAATGAAAGCACAGTATGATCACTAAACTTGGGGGTGGGACGGGGGGGAGACCTAATTTACACCAGAACCATTCTGACAAGTAAATGCCCAACCTTGATTTATTCCAGCAGCAGAGTCCAGCAGCACAAATTCATTTTGATCTGTTGTCACACAAGGCTTTCAAAAACTACATTGGCCTTCATTAAGTTAATCAACAATGGATTATATGCTTTGGTTTGAAATGTCTGGCAAAACACATAACTGATTAGCATTTTTTCTCATTAATGGGATTTTTCTAATCAAGCATGTAGGGCACAAAAGATTCCAAATTGTTGCTATACTATTTCTGTAATATAAATGTTTAGCTATGCTTCCAAGTACCATTTTAAGGAGGAAAAAAATAACAGCAAATTCACCAAGCATTCATCATAAAATAGCACTGTGTATTATAAATGCACTTTCTGTCTAACCTTATAATAAACCATTTAGAACTTTTGGACTTAGTCATTTCTGAGAGGAAATAACCCTATAAATCCAGTCGATAAATCTATTTACTGCATTTGTATTTTACATGGATAACATATATTTTTAAATATATGCAGTTAAATAAACCTTTCTGTAAAGGTTTGCTAGGACGGAATGGTAGAGAAAGGACATTCAAGAAAGAGTGGGGTGGAGGGGTGGTGTTCAGTCTCATTAAAATTGGAGAGGTCTTAGAAGTGAAATTTGGATACATTTCTAGACCCAGCTCTTGCTGATGTTTAAAATATCTGTTCATAACTAAAACAACCAGATTTGGTCTTTTTACAGAACACAGATATTTATGAATTTTGGCATGAGCAACTCAAGACATTCAAAAATCATACAACTGACTTTAAAAATCTTGAGATTGTCCAACAATTAATTTATATTTCTTTCTTATTAGTTTTTTATTTTTGAGCTGTGGCTTTACATACTAGACTCTACAACTATGGGGACTAGAAACTTACTTTAAAAAGCTGAGATTCTACATCATAACTGGATTTCAGGAGACGGCATTTTCACTAACATGCAAGCTACTGAGACTTTTGCAAAAAAAATGGTGAGAGTCAGCAGGATGGGTGACAGGTGTCAGACTGACAGCCCTGCATAATCAAACCCACAGACTGTAAAATCTGGGCAAAAGTTTTGCAAGTTTCCCTATGCCGTACCCCTCATACGTTCAACCCTGACCTGAAGAGATGATGTTCGAGAGTAAAAGGGCTTTATAAACTCAGTTAAACTCTAGCCACTCTGATATGAACAGGTGCTAATTAACAGCAGCTGTACAGAGAAAGTTTTCCTGACTTTGCACAAGCAAATCAACCATGAGGTAACAACAGCTGTCACTAGGTGAAAGACACTTCCAGAAGAGGGAGACTTCCAACTGGTGAGCTCTAGCCTAGTGTTTCATGACCCAAAGCGGGTTGCAAGAACGTATGAAAGGGTCGAGAACAAACTTTAAAAATGGAGAAAACCATGGGAAACCATGGCTTTTCCCTTGTAAGCCATCAGAGTTCCCACCTGCAAGGGGCTGCTTGGGGTGCCCCACACACGCCCTGCTGCCCCATACACCCACCCCCTGCCCCACCCACAGGGGCTGGGGCCTGGGGGCGGGAGGCAGCAGGTTGGGAGTGAGGGACACTGGGTCAGGGTCAGCCATCAATGTTGACAAATGGATTCTGGTATTAAAAAAGGTGGAGAACCACTCTTAGTCAACAAAACTGCCTCTCGCATTACCAGTTCCCTGAACTATGCGCTCCCTCACCTAAAAAATGAGCATTTAAAACAACACTACCTGTTGTGCAGCACTTTTGACATCGACTAAGGAAACGTCAGTTTCATTATCGCCAGTTTCAGATAAGAAAACTGAGGGCCAGGGTGTGAAGTGAGCTACCGGTCAGTGGCATAGCTGGGACAAAAACCATGTTGCAAGTCCCAATCCACTACGCAATACTGCCTGTTCCTTTTAAAAAAAGTCCAGTGAAACTACCAGATCTGGTTTATGTTCAGACAAAGCAGCACTGTGCATTGTGCCCACTGCTGATCAGCCTCTCGCAGGCTGGCCCAAGACGGATACAGGAGATATTGTGGCATTACATTTCTTTGGACAAAGTTTAGGCATGTAAATATCATTTAAAAATATTCCTGTAACCTCCTCTAATTATACTGGTTAAACAACTGACTGATAACACAGGAGCTGGGACATGGCTGCTGCTGGGAGCAGCTCCTGGCTCCTGGAGCCCTTTGACTGGAAGGGAAGGAGGGAGGAGGCAAGCCCAGCCAGACAACACAGCCCAGGTGAAGCCCTGCTCTGGGAGGGAGGGATCACCTGTGAAACAGTAGCTGATTGCTTAACTGATGAATTATTAGGCTGCTGCTATTTTCCTTTTAGGTTATGAATACTAGTCCCCCTTACCTTCCCCCCCCCCCACACCTTCTGGCTCCTGCTGGGCCACCTCATGGCTTCCCTTCCTCCCTTCCCCACCCAGACTGCGCCTGCCCAAGCTAAAGGATAACCAGTAAGCTAGCAGGTTATCACAGCCCTAATGGTTAAACGATTAATCATTTAACCTTTCACATCCCTACTTAGGTTTTGAAAAATGTAAAATATAAACCAATTGTCCTTGGTGGGTCGATCGGAACAAATGAACATTTGTTTATTGTGATCAATATTGAAAAGTTAAGCATTCCCGAGTATCCAGGTTGTAGCCGCACTGGTCTACGGGAAAAGGCAATCAAGACTTGTAGTAGAGATGATATCTTTTATTAGACCAACAAGATTTTTGCAAAAAAAATTCTTTAATTGCAAGCTTTTGGGCACAAGCACCCTTCATCAGGCATTGGAGAAAAGATTGTAAAAGTTCTCCTGGGTAGAAATGAAAGTTCGTATTTCATAGGATTTCACAGAGGAGTCAACAGATGGACGAGTTATGCACGTACATGCTGGTATTGCCAGTTTTACATGCTGGACATCATTTTGGCAGTGTTGAGCCATACCTGTGGCACAAGTTTCTCATAATACTTCCTGTACCCATACCGGTCAGTACTTTAGAAAGACTTTAAAAATATTTTTATATAACCAGAGAAAAGCTGGAAAGGCTATTATTTGCTGCAAAAAAGAGAACAAACAGCAGCTCTAAAGCCAAAATGAGAAAGAGAAACATCAGCTGTTATCCACTGGCCATGACATGTTTTCTTTCACACTTTCTCTTGAACTTCTCCCCTAAGACTCGCACATCTGAAATTCACTACCCAGAATTAAATGTTTTGGTATGACAAAGGAGGCGGGGGGAGCAGACAATTTTGGTAACAATTACGTATGAATCTTTGGCCTCTCTGCAGTTAATAGAAAGATCTTTCTTTACAGCCACTTTTGATAGTAGTGAACAACCAGCAGATCTTCATTGCCTGGGCAACCAAATCTCAAAGCATATGAAAACAAAAACTAAAATTATACAATAAAGATACCATTTTTAAATCTTGAGGTAGCTGGAGTCAGATCTACCATACACTGAAGGAATCTGGCCAGAAAAATGTTAATTTATCAGAATTAAATATTATATTGCTTAAGGCAGACACTTCACAGTAGAAACATTAACTGATCAACTATTAATATATATAGCTTTACATAAAGTGCCATGAATCAGTGCTCCCCACCCCCCAACGCAACAGATGTTTGCCTGTTGGGTTGTGGGGGTAGAAATTCAGCCTGCCTGCAGCCAAGGAGCTGCACGCCCCCCCCGGGGCTGTCTGCAGGAAGGGAGGGTAGAGGGGGAGTATGCTGCTGGCTGGAGTTTACCTGGTCTGAGCTGGGGGCTAGCATGGGCCATGACGCAGGGAAGCTCCAATCCACTCTCCCAACCCCCAAGCTCAGGCAGGGCAAAACCTCACTGGCAGCTTGCTCCCCTTCCCTCTGCCTTCCTGCTGACAGCCCTAGGGGGCCAGGCTGGCTTGCATTAGCCCAGCCTCGATTGCAGCACAAATTAATCCTAGGAAACACGAGTGCCCTAAAGTGCTGCAAAGTGGAGCATCTTCATCTGATCCCTTATTTGATAAGAGTTAATTTGTCGTATGATCAGCTACTTTAAAAATGCTCTGCAGCCATGCACGTGTGTCATGTCATAGCTGTAGAGAGCTTTCAGGGGGCTAATCGCATGAAAACACATAACTTCAGTCCGCACCCACCTTTAAAAAGAAGTGCCTCAGTGGGATAGGGTACAGTCTTCTTAACCTGTGATCCAGGGCAAGTCAGTTCACCTGACTGGGAAACTGGTTTCTCCATCTATTAAAATGGCACATACTTTTGGCAGCTATGAATTAAAAGTGCCCTGTAAAATACTTGGCAGGGTAGGTTCAAATTTAAGTTCCTTTGACAGCATCCCAAATGACTGAAGTGACCTTTTATCCCTCTTGCCTGGATTGCAGCCTCCTGGCTCTTCGCAAAATTTACAGTTACGTCTTCTATTTTCCATCAGTCTTGGATTTCCCTCCCTAAACAATGATCACCAGAAAGCCAAATCTAGAGACAATTTATACGTTAAATGTAAGCATGCAGGGTCACTATGCTACTGCACACAGACTTGATGGATTTCTCTTACGTTATATGAAGCACTCCGTTTAGGCAAGGGATGATAAACATATAGGAAACCAGGACAAAGTTCACCAAATCGCTCTCTTAACTTCACAAACAATCAAAACCATCTCCCTAATATACTTGCATTTCTCCTTGCAGGCTACAACTCAAGCACCAGAAATGTACATGCTAGTTTAGTACTGACCGAGACATATACTTACTATAATTTACGTGACATTGGGAGTCCATTGTAATTCCCTGAAGCGCAAGATGCTTAATTTACTAATTCATAAACTAATAATATATAAGGAGGGTCAACAATTAGGCACTTAAATTAATGTATGCATACTTAAGCAAGTGGCCTGAATTTCAGAGGTACTTAACATGCAACAGTTTCCCTCAACTCCAGTACGAGGTTGCAAGAGCAGAGAATCAGAATATTTCCATGCCCAAACACACACAAGACTAACATTGGCCCTATCAATGCCCGCTTTCTGTAAAGTCAACAGCAAAACAGTCAGACTTCAAGAGAAAGGCTGAGCCCAAAATGGATCTGAGACAATGATAATGGAACACTGAAATGCCACACCTACATGTATTAAAGGCCCTCATCAGGATGCAGCATTTTACATAAGTACCCAGGCTTCTAGCAGTCACTCTTTATACAATACTTGCTCATCTGCTGACATTCTGTTTTTACGGTTAAAGTAACCTACACTGCATGTATTAAATCGCACTAATAAAATGAAAACTTTAAGGAATATTTTACTAATTATAATGAGGCCAGCTTAGCGCCCTGGGCCCAGTAGGCTGCAATCAGAGGATCAGGGCAGTTCATTCCCTGAGGCTGCTGAGACCCAGACACCCCATGCACTGTGCCCTGGGCTCCACTAGTGAGGCTGCAGGCAACAATGCCTCACCACCTCCAGCCCGTAAAAGCTAGGCCCAGCCCACAGCACTCTGTCCAGGCAAAGACTTAGCTAGGTTCTCGCTCTGGACCTTCTTTGCTTTACTTCTCAAATCTCTGGCCCTGACTCGTGGCTCACCCTGACTTGACTTTGTCTTCTGATTCTGGTATGCTCTTACTCCAACTCTGAACTTTGGCATCCCCTGACTGGCTTCTGGGCCCTGACCTCGGTTCTGGCTGCTGGTTCCCCCTGACTCCAGGCTCAGACTCCTGGCTCCCTGGATACCCAACCCAGATATCAGGTGACCTTCCCAACTGCCCGTGCCCTTGTTCTTAACATTAATATTTGTCTGGAATTTAGAAACGGTTTTGAATCCTTTACAAAAACAAGCACATAAAATTCTGCCCTGGGCAGAATTTCTACCAGGCTGCACCAGTGCTGAAGTGTGCCCCTCATCTTAAACCAAATGGCAAAAAAGCAAGGGAAGGATTTAAAAACAAGCGGCAGGAATCACTTTTCTTAGAACACCACAAACTCCCGCTGAGAAATCTTCAAATTAAACTGGAGCGGCTGTTCTAAACAAGACATGCACATTTCTAAACTGAAGTTTCAGGGGCTGGGAATTCAACTGAGTTGAATGTACTTGTTAACAACCTCGGAAGCAACAATGTAATGAAGTAATTCCTCTCCCAGATATATATGAAACAAGCCGAGTTCACTGCTGAGTGCCTTTCCCTACATTATTCTGTTCTCTAAATATTCAGTTTTCTATAAGACTTGTTTATTGCTGATGATTCAAGTTCAGTGTCAGCATCTTGGCAAGAGGAATTTGAATGAAACAAAGCTGCTCAAAGAGAACTGTGACTCATTTACTTCTCCCACTCATGAAGCAGGCAGTCTCTCTGTCTGGTCTTCCAAAAATATGCGAAGACAAAGGATTGCATTTTGGATGGTGTGAGTATAGAGGTATAAAAACCACACTCAGAGAAATCAGGTTTATTTTATAGGATTGTGCACTAATTACAATGTAATTTGGGAACAGTTTTCCTTACCAGTATTATCTACCTAATCCCATTTGCAGTTGAGAAAACTAATCAGAAACATGATTAGAAGAAAAAGGCTAAACTGCACTGTTCAGAAAAATTAATAGGATTTATGTATTATCATTACAAACAATACAGTAAATTACAATATTGCTCAAGTGTCTTCAAGAGCAATCTACATAGTTCAAAAGGCTTCAGTGACAATTTTACCCGCATTTAGCAATGCTCTTTCTCTCCAAGGATACATTTTGTTCTTGTATGTTACAGACAAAACAGAAAATGGCTGAATTTCATTGATAGGACTGTTCCTTACATATCTGTAGATTACAACATGCTTTAAGCTTTTCTAAAGATGATTCCTACATCAAGGAACAAAAAACCTTAAACCAGTGATACTATTAATAGATGATATTATTAGAACTGACAATGTTTATTTAACACAAATAAAAGAAGTTACTGAGCATTTTAACATGGTTTCTGCTCTTACAAAATGAATTTTTGTTTTAAATACAAGTAAATGATTACTTTTCCTATTATATGCTTTTGTTTTCATTCAGGTTTTATTTAAAATATTAGATAACTAATAATTTAATCACACTAACCAGAATAGAATAGAATATTTCTTTTCTTTCCACCCTGAACCCCCAAAGCCTTTATGCTTAGTTTTCCTACTTACCTTCTGGACTCAAAGACACATTTTTCCAAAACCCCAAGTAGGCCTGGGCCTTGAAAAAAATGAACCCAATTTGGGGCCAGTGAAAACAGTCCTTCGGAGTCCCTGATTCAAGGTTTCTAATATTCTGACAATCCTATTACAAGTAGAAGTTGCCAAGGTCATGGCTAGGAGCCAGCAGCATGGCCGTTCACTGAAGATGTAAATGTTTTTAAGCAAGAAAACTGTGTGGTCTTCAGGGTTTTCAGAGCTTCCCCAAGAATGGAATATTTGTGAGGCTCAGCTTTTATGGCCTGGATTACTGTAAAGTAAACAGAGCCTAGTTTAACGGTAAAGGTTTCCATTCTCAGTGTTGGAGTTTATTTCATTATTTAAAGCTTTAACGAACACTTCATGTAATGAAAGCCATCATTGCCATTTTTGGAATTTTATGGTTGTTAGGACCCTTCTTAATGTTGTTTTCCTTCCTTTATTGCTTTATAAGGCTTATGGGGCACCCTTGAAGTGCATATCCTCTCACAGCTGCTAAAGGGCTCGTCTTTCATCTCTCCACTATTTTTCTATTGCTCAATGGGCATTTGCCAATCCTAATTGTTCTCCCTGTTTCTACCACAAAATGCACAAGAATCATATCCTCATAAAGAAAACAATGAATTAATTCTGAAAATGTATACATAAATGAGTAAAAAACATTCTATATAAATGCTGCCTGACAGATGCACTTTACAGTTCAAATAAGAAAAATACTCTCAGTAGCACAATATTATATTAAGAATAAATATAATTTCAGATTTCTAGTACAGTGCTCATCAGACATTAATGAATGTGCTAGGGGTGCTGTACAAACCTAACCTGTGATTTACCAACACCCCAAATTCCATGAGTAGGAAAGGGGATGCATGCAATGTTTTTTCGAAACAAAACAGAAAACACATTACTGGATTCATTTTGTAAGCATATGTAATCCTCTAACCAAAAAACAGTCCCAAATGAAAACCTTGCAACTTAAGTAAAAGACAAAAAATTAACATGGGAATCCCCGTCCACTATCTAACTTTGATTCTGAGTCACTAGCGTTCAGTCTGGGTAGGGTGACTATACATCCCAGATTGGCTGGGACAGTCCCGGATTCCGTAGTCCAGTTCTGGCCAGTTGGTCGAAAGTCCTGGGCCGTGGCCCAGCGGGGAGGTGGAACAGCATGGTGCACCAGGCAAGCAGGCAGGAGGGCAGGCACTGCTGCCGCTCTGAGGGAGCAAGGAATATAGGGACCTCAGATATGGCATCTTTGATAGGATGATCATATGTCCACCTGCCTTGTAACTGCACAGCGACCGTGCCTGCCCACCCAGCCACCCACCAAACTGCCTAGTGAAGCACGACACTGTCTTCCCCTCTGGACGCCAACCAGTGACTTTTGACCAACAGGCCTATAGCAATATGTCAGCCATTCAAGAAAGATACTTCCCTATTCTGCTCCTCATTTGTCACAGGCCAACTGATAGCTGTTTAGTACGGTACAGTAAAATCTTGCTGTTCATTACAATTGGAAGGTAATTTTTCCATTGTTGATTACTGAATCTTGGAGATCAGCAAGTGAAAAATGGTGGGTGGGGCAAAGAGGAATATCAACAATAGTGTATCACAAAAGAGCTCTGTCCATGCAGTTTGACAGGTGTGGTTTAGCTATAGCTAGTATGGTAGTAACAAGTACTATGGCATAGTCTGTAAAGTAATGAGAGACAACACTGAAGTAGTTTGTTATTAAATCCTAGCTGAACAGCAGGACAGGATTGCCAGATGTGGAATTACCAGATTAGGAAATAACCAAGGCAGATGCATATACACACACTCCATATGGAGATCAGCCATGAATGTTTGCGATATTTAAATAGCCATAGTGGTGTCTATGTGCTGATTTTAGTGCCCAAATGAATGTTGATTATGGAATACTTCAAAGCCCTAAACCTGCAAGATGATCTACAGACAGGCTTGTGCTCTAACACACTAGTGCTCTAACATCCCAGTGGGATGGCTTGGCAGTGCCCAGGCTATATGCAGGCTGGATCCAGCTGGTGTTCCCAATCTGGCACCTAGGCAGGCGCCATCTAGGCACATGGAGTGCTGGGGGGGGGGACAGGCTGGCCCTAATGCAGCCCTGTAGAGGAAAGGAGCTTCACCCAGCCCTGTAGAGAGGAAAGGGGGCATGGCCCAGACCTGCAGGGGTGGGGGGAGGTGCATGGCCAGGCTACAACCCAAGTGCACATGGAGGGAGAGGTGGGGTGGCCAGGCCCTAAGCAAGTGCTGAAGCACTGTCACAGGTGAGTCCAAACTGTTCAGGAAAGACAGGCAGGGAAGAGGAGGAGGAGGAGTTGCACTTTATGTAAAAGAGCCATATGGCTGCTCAGAGCTCCAGTATGAAAAAGGAGACAGGCCTGTTGAAAGTCTCTGGGTTAAGGTTAGAGGAGAAAGTAACAAGGGTCATGTTGTGATGGGTTTCTACTACAGACCACCAGAAACAGGAAGAAGTGGTGGGTGAGGCTTTCTTCAAACAGCTAGTAGGGAGCCCTTCAGTAAACTAAATCACAAAAAGGAAGCTTATAAGAAATAGAAACTTGGATAAATAAACTAGGGAATAATATAAGAGCATTGCTCAGGCATGCAGGGATGAAGTCAGGAAGGCAACTGGAGTTGCAGCTAGCAAGGGACGTGAAGGGCAACAAGAAAGGTTTCTACTAGTATGTTGGTAGCAAGAGGAGAATCATGGGAAGCGTGGGTCCCTTACTGAATGCAGGAGGCAACCTTGCGACAGAGGATGCAGGAAAGGTTGAAGTGTTCAATGCCTTCTTCGTCTCAGTCTTCACAGGCAAGGTCCCAAATTCCATAGTATTTTGTAAAAGAACAGGTTAGGGACTATTTAGAAAAGATGGACATATTCAAGTCCATGGGGCTGTATGGGATGAGGGAGTTGGCTGATGTGATTAAAGAGACATTGGCCATCATCTTTGAAAACTCATGGCAATCAGGAGAGGTTCCAGATGATTGGAAAAGGGCAAACATAGCGCCTATATTTAAGAAAGGGAAAAAAGAGGATCCAAGGAACTACAGATCAGTTAACCTCACCTCAGTCCCTGAAAAATATCGTGGAGATCCTCAGGGAATCCATCTGGAAGCACTTGGACAAGAAGAAGGTGATTAGGAATAGTCAGCCTGGATTGACCAAGGGCAAGTCATGCCTGACCAACCTGACTGCCTTCTATGATGAAGTGACTGGCTCTGTGGATGTGGTGTACCTTGATTTTAGGAAGGCTTTTGATATGGTCTCCCACAACATTCTTGCAGGCAAGCTAAGGAAGTATAGACTGGATGAATGGACTGTAACGTGGATAGAAAACTGGCTGAAGCATCAATGGCTTGATGTCTAGCTGGCAGCCAGTATCAAGTGGAGTGTTTGAGGGGTCGGTCCTGGAGACAGTTTCGTTCTCTATCTTCATCAACTACCTGGAATATGGCATAGAGTGCACTCTCAGCAAGTTTGCAGATGACACCAATCTAAGGGGAGCAGTAGATACACTGGACAGTACAGCTAGGATTCAGAGTGATGTAGACAAATTGGAGGATTGGGTTAAAAAAAATCTCATGAAATTCAACAAGGATGAGTGCAAAGTCCTGCACTTAGGACAGAACAATCCCATGCATCAGTACAAGTGAGGGGCTGATTGGCTGAGCAGCAGTTCTGCAGAAAAGGACCTGGGGGTTACAGTGGACAATAAACGGAATATGAAACAGCAGTGTGCCCTTGTTGCAGAAGGCTTGGTAGAAGGCTAATGGCATACTGAGCTGCATTGATAGAAGTGTTGTCAGTAGGTCCAGGGAAGTGATTATTCACCTCTATTCAGCACTGGTGAGGCCACATCTGGAGTACTGTGTTTACTTTTGGGCCCCCACTATAGAAAGGTTGTAAACAACTTAGAGAGGGTCCAGCAGAGGGCAACAAAAATGATGAGGGGACTGGGGGATATGACTACTGAGGAAAGACTGAGGGAACTGGGCTTATTTAGTCTAGAAAAGAGGAGACTAAGAGGGGATTTAATAGCAGCCTTCAACTACCTGAAGGGGGGGGGGGAATCAAAAGAGGAGCTGGACTGTTCCCAGTGGTGGCAGATGACAGAAAAAGCAGCAATGTTTTCAAGTTGTAGTGAGGGAAGTTTAGGGTAAACATTAGGAAGAATTTTCTTACTAAGAGGGTAGTAAAACACTAAAACAGGTTACCCAGAGAGGTGGCAGACTCTCCATCCTTGGAGGTTTTTAAGACCTGGCTAGACAATATTTTGGCTGGCATGATCTAGTTGGGGATGGTCCTGCCTTCAGCAGGGGGTTGAACTAGTTATGACCTCCTGAGGTCCCTTCCAACCCTAACTTTCTATGATTTGACAGAAAGGATGGTGGCCCGCTCTCCCGCTGCTAAGTTGTCTGACCTGTAGTGAGTCCTGCAGGCCAGATGCGATGGCTCCATGGGCCGCTTTTGGCCTGAAGGCCAGAGGTTGAGTACCCCTGCTCTAACAGACCCCCTCTGACATTAACCCTCCACCCTTCTGTAAAGCCAACTCTGTTGGATCTGTTTCCAATGCTTGGATTTATGTACTAAATCTTGGTACAAATAATGCTTCTCTTTCTTTATGGGCATTCCTCTTCTCAGCTTGTGTTTAAAAGACCTGATTGCAAAGTCATCTCTTCCACTACTTTCCCTCTTATTTTCAAAGGGATTTCTACTTATTATGTTTGTTTTCTAAAGTCTGTTTGCACATCATATTTTCAGTAATTTTCACTCTCTTGCCAATGATGTGCTAGGAAATATTACTGTAAATCCAGTTTTGCTTCATGTCTGTGCCCAAACCCTGCTTGAGCATAATTGGGCTAGGTTCAGAACTGATCATTCTACAGCAATTATGCTACAAAAGGTCTTTAATTACTTGGTTATTTCATGCTTATAAGGCTCATCATATATTTAATTTACCCCAATTTATCATCTGCAACATTCGGTATCACTCACCATAATGTCCTCATTGATCAGCTGTCATTTGTTTAAGACTGCACTGCAGTGGTTTACCTCATACCTCACAATTGCTTCTCCTACTGTAGGTAAGTTATAATGCTTAGATCCATTAATCCCGCAGGATCTCTTCAGGGAGCTCATAGAGGGTGCTTTACTTGCAAAATAGAAAAAAAAGCATCTCTCTCTACCAGTTTTGAATTTGCCAGCTAAATTTCAAGGAATGTCTCTGATTTTGTACTAATGAAATGAAATGCCCAAAACAAATTTCTTCCCCTCTAGTAGATCTATATTATTTTATATATTTTACGTGTGTATCACTTTATTCAAGGCAAACCATCCCAGATTTTACAACCCATCTGAATATAAGGTTTTCTTTATGTAATTATAGGATCATAGGAAAGTAGGACTGGAGAGACCTCACAAGATCATCTAGTACAGCCCCCTGCTCAAGGCACTCAAGTATCTGTCTAACCTGCTCTTGAATAATTCCAAGGATGGAGATTCCACAATTTCTTTAGGTAGCCGTTCCAATAACTGACCACCCTCATCGTCAAGTTTCTCCTTATCTCTAACCTAAATTATACTTGCTGAAGCTTGAGGCCACTTGTTCCCTAGTCCCTTCTCGCCACAGAGAAATCCATTTCCAGCCTCTCTGTAATTGCCCTTCAGGTATTTCAAGACCATTATCAAATCCCCTCTTAGTCTTCTCTTCTCCAGGCTACATAAACATTGTTCTTTCAGCCTTTCCTTATAAGGCTTGCCTCCCAGGCCTCTAATCATCCATGTTCCTTTTTACTGGGCTTTCCTATCTGTCCACAGCATTCCTGAAGTATGGGGTCCAAAACTGGACACAGTGCTCTAGGTAAGGCCCCACCAGTGCTGAACAAAGGGGAAGAATCACTCTCCTTGATTGGCAGGATACACTCCTGTTAATAAACCCAGTATGCTGTTGGCTTTTTTTGCAATAAAAGCACACTGGTGGCTCATAGCTTAGAGTCGACTGTAACCCCAGACTCTTCTGTGCAGCCAGCCTAGCCAAGCATTTCCCAATCTATATTTTGCATGCAATTATTCTGTCTAGGGGTGATGCATAGGGGTGTACGTGGGTGCCTGTGCAACCCCTGAGTGTGGCGGTACACCACTGTTGGCGGCGCCTGTGGGTGGTCACACCACCCTGCTCCCCTGCTTACCGCCACCGCATTCCCATCACCACTGCCGTGCCCCCGCAGCCACTGGGGGCACACACCATTCATGCTTCTGTCCCACATGCAGGACTCTACACCTGTCCTTGTCTAATCTCATATGACTGATTACGGACCATTTCTCCAGTCTATCCAGGTCATTCTGGATCCTGATCATGCTCCAGGGTTTCTACAACTCCACACAACTTGGTGTTAGCAGATTTACAGACAACAATGCATTTGATATCATCATCCAAATCATTACTGAAAATATAAAACAACACTGGACCCAGGAAAGGCCCCTGGAAAATCCTTCTTGATAACTCCTGCTAGCTGGATATTGAACTATTGGCTGAGGACGAGGACTGAAACTAGTTATGTATCCACCTTAAAGTACTTTAGTTTAGTTTCTATGGGCACCTATACACATGATGGACCTCTACTCTGATGCACGTTAATTAGCACGCATTGGAGCAGACTTGTTCCAGCAGCCTCCATGTCACGTGTTTTCAATGTCCTCACATTTCAAAATGGCAGTAAGGGTGCTTTAACTGAAGCTCATCAAAAGAACTTTAGTTAAAGCATCCCTGCCACCATTTTGAAGCACAGGATCCTGAGTACATGTGATGCTGTGGGTGCTTTAATTAGAGTGGCTCTCAGACCTGTGTCCAATCTCTGCCAGAGACCTGAGGAAGGGTACAGTGGAACTTGAAAGTCTGTCCATGTCCCTTCCAACTCTGTAGTTGGTCCCATAAAAGGCATCAACCAGAATTATTCTGGAGTCTTGTATTTTTCCTGAACCATCCTGGACCATATTATCACCTGAATACTATTATCCAAAATGTAAGCTGAAGAAGAAAGGAAGGGAAAATATTGCAAGAGTGAAAGATTCCAATATCAAGAGTGAAGTTAAAAGCAAAAAATGGAAGATGGTTATACTTACTGAAAGATTTCTGTTTTACAACCATTCCTTTTCAGAATAGCATATTCATTAAAGATACCAAAAGTTATAGACGTCTCTCATCCCTATCACTCCCAAAAACTTTGCTAGAGACAAACACGTCACAACATGACATTGTACAGAGTCAAGGTCAGACAAGCACATACCATTTTAGTTTCTCTAGTCTCTTGCCAAACATACATCTACTGTCCAGAAAGGGGAAAAAAAAAATCAAATACAAGAGTTGCAAGTTCAAGATGGGCAGAAACTGTCTCTGCAATCTCCTGGCCATCAATCTGCCTTGGATTTATAGAAAACCAACCTCAGTTCCAAAGGTTTTCCTTAAAGCCTACAAGCAAACATAGCCAAATCTCTATTAAAAGGCAAGGAAAACTATTTGTTGACAACTTCATGTATGGCTAATATGGGCATAGTTAAAAATTAAATGAAGTTTCCCTGGCTCCATTTTGGCATATGGTGACTGTAATATTTCATTACTTAACTTTTTTTTTTACATCCTTTTATATTGCATCCTTTTTACACCCCTTTCTTTTAGTTACATATTTGTTCCATCTAAATGCTCCTTCTTTTGCCAAAAAAACAACTACTGTAATTTTAAAACGTTACTCTTTGTAGCTAAAATGCTAAAAGGAATGCAAAAGTTTAAGTGAGGTAATAGTTATGCTTCATGTGGAATCTATTTTCCTTGTATTCAACTATGAATAGATTCAGTAACTTGAAAAATTCAGGCAACAAATGTACCGACGTGTTATTGTGAACGTGGGAATCCAGCAATGCTTATGGCAAATTCAACACCTTCTAAAATCATATTTATTTCTTGATTGCCTATTGAAGGTGAGTGAATTGTGTTTTTACCATGCAGACGTAACTACTGGACAGAAACCACATCTTGTTCCAACTAAACCATATTTAAGAAATTGCGACAAGAAGAAATATTCCCCCTCATTATCTTCATTTTGGGCTCAAGAGAAAGCTACCCCAGGCCAACTCCACCTCTTCACATGGGCATGGAGGGCAAGAGAGAGCAGTTCTCTGAGAGCAGGGAACACCGGATGTAGTTCAGAGGGTGCTACCTTAGCAGATGAAAGGATATCTGAAGTGGCCTCCTTTGTTTCCTCCTATTATAGTATGTTGGAGATGGGGCAGGAACAAGACAGAGAAGAAACTGAGCCAGGTAAGATAGATCTGCTACTACGTGTGCTCAAAAACGGAAGAGCTGTAGTGACCATTAATATAAATAATCTCAAATTTCCCTCCCAAGAAATCCTACTTCCCCTGCTACTTAAGCTCACTTGAGGTATGGGGTTGTGGAGCAGAAGGATTCATCCCTTGATCAATACACATGCGTAAAAAACAAAACACCCTCCCCTCTCAAAACCCCCCCAAACAACCTCCCAGGTATCATTGACTGTTTTCAACAAATAATGATTCAGATGACCTCAAAACTATCACAAGATTTCTAGTAACTATTTCTAGTAACCCCACATAACCTTCTCTTTTATTCTGACACCTACAACGTTACAGGATGATTCTTGACACCACATCTATTCCGACTTCTTCAGTGCCTTGACCAACTACACCTCCACTTCCAGTGGCCTCTCTAAGCACACTGGAAGTTTGTCTTACAGGATGAAAATAGTTTGGTAGAATTGCAGAATTCAGTCATATTTATGACCCTCAAAGCTTCATTTCCATACTACTGATCACAGTAAAATTTACAAATGCAGTGATCCATTAAAAGCTTGAAACCAGGCAAGCTCCACTCTACCTAGAATTGCAACACAAACACATACATACATGCAATCTTCAGATCTTATCTCAGCCGTCTGTTTAGAACAATAGGAAGTAATTGCTTTCAGTTGTTTCTTCTACATCAACATCTCCAGTATATGGCTGATCCCTTGTTAGTTCTCCAGGGAATGATTCCCACTAGTTTACTACTTTCATCTGGATCACATATGTGGAGCTTCCTAATAGGCCGACTATCTGTGAAGTCTTCTGGAGATGCCTTTAAGCAACCAGGCTCCTAGCCACAAATCAACCATCTTTTCAAAACCAACAGCTCAGATGAAAATACTGCTTTAGTAAAACTGCAGTCTCTTGTGCAAAGCTGTGGATCATATTCTTGCACCTGATGAGTCCCAGAATGCACCCTGCTAATGGAAAGGCCCTGTGGTCGGTACCAGACACTGATGGTCTAGAAACCAAGGCAAACTAGTCATACTAGTCACTTCAAAACATGACAGGAGAACACTGTGAGCGTAAGGTATGTGTGTTCTCGAGATCTCTTGGGAACAGAACTGTACAAGTTAGAACAGGGGTCTGCAACATTTTTGGGCAAGGCACCAAAAACACCCGCAACTTCGACTTGTAAGATGTTGGTGTGCCAGGGGTGGACAGCAGAGGAGCTTGCTATGTCAGTGAAGCCCCAGCCCCTTCCCTGAGGCACGTGTGCCAAGCAAACTGCCTTTGTGTGCCACACTGGCACCCAGGCCAGGGGTTGCCTACCTCCGAGTTGGGTCCTATTAGGTCCTAAATGTGAACACTGGGGTTAAAGTCATCATCAGGTTTGAAGTTCAGCTTCGTGAACCCTGGCAAACCAAACATTTTAAATGCAGTTTACAAAATCATGACAACCGAAGGGGTTTCCAAAGCTTTAATCTATATAGCAGTACAGTGTAATATGTAAAACCACGCAGTGGAAGGGTTCAGATTCATACAACCCTGGAGTTACAGGTTTTAGGAAAAATTGAAATTGATCTTTAAAGATTTTTAGAAGCAGCAATCTTGCTACTACACCTAAAAATGTCTTTGAAAGCAAAATCTTATCCCAGCTTTAACTGATCCCCTCTTTTTCTGCAGGCAAGTTGTTTCTGCAACTGCAATTATCTGCATCTACAATTTGCACAAAAAGGAAAACCATTGTGCCTAAAAATCTGGCTATTAATTCCTTTGGTAAAGTATTAGGTTTTAAGAAAGAATTTGCCTACATAAATCTCCCAACACAATTTATATATACTGTGTTTCCTTATTTACTAGAAGATATTTTTATGTTCTTGCTCCAATTCCAGCACAGATGTTGAGTATTTCATCCTCAAAATTTTAGCAGGACAAAACAGGGAAACTACTTTAACTTACCCTTTTGGCTTTGTTACCAACAATATTTTTTCCAAGTTACAGTCGCTTATTAATACCTCAGGTAAAAAAAAAAAAAAAAGAAAGAAAGAAACCACTAAAGGAGGCTTATGTTAACTGAAATACCAGTTTATGAAATGATATTTCTGCACACTTCACAAACCCACATAGGTAATTAAAGCTCATGGATACAAACTGCTTTGACAATGTTATTCATCATAATTATATATCTCATAAGAAGCAAAACAATGAAGAAGATTTACTTCCAAACTCCTAATACATTGGCATCCAAAAATGCCCAAATTAGGGCCAAATCAATGTTTATATACACATCTTTTTATGTGCTCAATGGAAACAGTACGATACAAAAGAGAAACAAAAAAAAAATACCATTACTCAAAGGAGAAGCCTGTACAGCAAATAAACAAAGCCAACAAATTGCAAACAAGGGACCATTTCCATATAGCCACAAGATGGAGGGAAAAACTATATAAAGACTACAGTATGAATATGCTCTTCTTAGAACAACTAATGCACAAATTATTTCAATCTTTAATATTTGCATGCATTTAAACCATGAGTCATAAACATTAGCACTATAATGGAGTTCAGGTTGGACAGGTTCTCATGTGTAGGTTGCTTATTTCCTGTGCAAAGTACCAGATCAGGCTAAGGTCATCTCTAAAGAGCAGATGGTTCTCTCAGTTCTGACTGTACTCAGCGGGCACGTCTACATGCGTGCTTCAATGCGCATTAGCCTATTTTAATGCGCATTAAAATGACACAAAAATGTGCTTGTTAGCTAATGCGCATTAAAATAGGCTAATGAGCATTTTTCTAGTACCTCACAATGGAGGGTGCCTGTACATGATCACGGAGGCTGCTCTGATGCATTGTAATTGATTCATTGAGTCTTAGATAAAGTGCCCTGACGCCATTTTGAAGCGCAGGGATGCCAATACACAAGATGCTCCAGGCACTTTAATCAGAGCAGCTCCCCCCTGCACCAACCCCGGAGCAGATGTATGGATGCCCGGAGGTACTAGATTTAATGCGCATTACCTAAAGTGCCTTAACTGAATGTGTAGATGTACCTACTAGTGACTGCTAAGTTTTGTGAATCAAGGCCACCATGACAACAATGGGATGACAACCGGTAGGTTCTGGGTCATCTCATCCTTCTCAACAGTCTACATGGGGTGTTTGATCTGGGATTGGTGCCTAATGGTGGCTAACACTATCTTCCTCAATACTGGATTCAAAGTACCATTGTTGCATGCACTCTGAAAAGCTAATGAAACATGCACAGACATCTCTGAGTAAAGTATCTGTATTTCCACCATTACCAAAGCCCCTGAACACCTTCTGTTCAACATGTATATACTGACCAGTGGTATAACAACCAAAGTTGGCACCCAGGGCAAACCCTGTGTGAAAGCAGGGTGGTGATGCAGGGGGGCTTGAAGGGGCTCAGGGCACAAGGCAAAAGGAAGGCAGGGTCTGAGAGCAGGGGGTGGCAGGGGAGCACCCGTTCTGTGAGCAGGTGCAGCAGACCTGAAAGCAGAGTGAGGCACAGGGCAAGGAACACAGGCTCTGAAGGGGGGATGGTTGTGCGTGGATCCAAGATCCAGGAGGAGGGAGTGACCGGAGAGGTCAGCAGCCTTAACAACACTTGGATCTTGTAAGCCACCCCAGCTGAGTTGCTGCAGGCACCCCCTGCTCTGCCTGTCCCAGCTCTGCTGCTCTTAAAGCAACAGCACTGGGAACAGTTCTGGAGTTCCCAGCATGGCAATGCTGCCAGGGTGTGGGTTGGTGTTTCCCTGAACCTGGCACCTAGACCAGGTGTCCATGTTGCCCACCTCTAATTATGCTACTGATGTGGCCACTGGGTGAGACAGTATGGAGATTTCTCTCAGATTCTGATCTAGCTGCCATAGCATCATAGGAAAGCAGCGCTGGAAGGAACCTTACAAGGTCTTCAACTCTAGGTCCCCTGCAGGATTGTCTCTAACTAAATCATCCCAGCTTCTCCAACCTGCTCTTGAAAATTTCCAAGAATAGAGATTCTATAGTTTGTCTTGCTGAATACTAACCAGTGTGTTGAGGGGAGCTACATGGCTTTGGAAAAGGTCACTGAGGCAATCATAGGAAAGAAGTTCTGCCCCATATGGATTTCTCAGATGTCTTACTTCCTCACTACCAATAAACCTACTTCCATGCCTGAGCGTAGTACAGAATCGCCTGCTCACATCTGGCATATACCCCCCTCTGGCAATGGATGATGACTGCATGGCCATCCTGATTCTTTTTCTTTTGACAGCTATCAACATGTGAGCCTGGTTAACACACATGCAGTCTCTCAGAGGAGTAAATGCAACCACTCCCTTTGTCTGTGAGAGATCTCAAAGGGCAGACAGGGTTTTGGGAAGTTCTCCCCAGTGGGTTCCCTACTGTCACCCTTCCTGTTCAACGTGTGTGAGAGCAGTAAATAGAAATGAGTTTTAAGAGAACTCCTCATTGCTACCACTTACATCAAGCGATTATCCCCCTGGTTTAGAGTGGGGGAGGGGGGATAAACAACAGGACATTTTCTATGAGAGTGCCCAACTTTGAAATTAATTCTTCCTCTCTTGTCTTGTGCTGGTAGTTTCTGGGAAAGGGGATAAATTGTAGTTGGCAGAAGATGATGGCTAGTTGTGTCACTGGACATTTTTACATGTGGTTCCAGATGTGGCACTAGGTGCTTTAATTAGTGAGCTGTGCTAATTAAAAGCACCCGCACATCATGTATCAGCATTGCCGTGCATCCCAGCACTGACAAAATGGAGGTGGGGAGCTTTGAACTAAAGCTCACTGGATGTGTTTTATTTCAAAGTGCACCACTGCCATTTTGTCCGCACAAAGATACACGGTGACACTGATACACGTGATGTGCGAGGCTGCTGGAGCGTCTCAATTTCCGTGCTCCAGCAGACTCAGTTAATCAAGTCTGCTCTGATGTGCTGGATTTCCAGTGCATCAGAGCAGACTCCCAGCATGTGTATAGGAGCCCATTATGGTCATAATTACTGAAGGCAAATTACTTGAGTGGGGTAGGGAAGCTTCTCCTAGTAGTTAATGGTTTTAAAGACTGCGCAGTAAAAACACTGGGATATATATTTTCAGCAGAGTTGGAAGAATATTACAAATAAAAGTATATCTCCCACTCAGGCTGGAAATATACTGTATTTGCTATCTAAATTACCAGGCTTGCTTATTTTCTAAAAAGAATGCAATTCCAAAGCCAATTTAATAGGCCAAGTATTCAGGAGCTGCCCTGGCTGACACTGCAGGTAATGAGATTTTTGTTCTGACATCTTGTTTTATCTTGCGTCACAACTAAATAATTTAGTGCATATTTGAAAGCAAATAAAAAGCATCCCAAAACAGCAAGCTGCAGATGACCTACTTATCCTGAGTTTCTAATTTTAAAATGGATATCCCATAAACAATTATTTCTTATATGAATGCCAACAAAATAAAATTTGTAAATTCTATGGTATAAACACTTATCACTGCAAGACAGACATTAATAGTCAATAGCAGTCTTTTTATATTTGAAGCTTTCTGTAAAAACAAGTTCATTATGTAACACAGCCAAGATACTTTCATCTACCACCAATGAAATGAATGACAGTTTCAGTCAGTTAAATGTGAAGGCTATGATATGTGACCTCTTACAGAAACTGAATGTGCATGTGTATATCAAGACTCATGCTAGTATACTGATTTTATATATAGTACACAAACGTGTACACAAACAGGCATGATAATTTTTTTTTCAGAATGAAACTGGGATGGCTGCATTGCCCACAACAAGTCCCTGAAAGCCTTTATAGAGGTCACC
Organism: Crocodylus porosus; assembly: GCF_001723895.1. Taxonomy (NCBI): domain Eukaryota; kingdom Metazoa; phylum Chordata; order Crocodylia; family Crocodylidae; genus Crocodylus; species Crocodylus porosus. The sequence goes on from NW_017728886.1 coordinate 18,059,197, forward strand.
ATAACAGAAATATTACTAGGATTTTTAGAATCGTCTCTTAGTGGACTTGCTGGATGACTAGACAGTAGTAGATATTTTATTATCTATATATTTATAAACAAAAATAAATCTCTAAGAGGTTTGACAGACAGCAAAAGTCTTCCCTCGCCATGAATCAATCAAATCAACCAGAAAACTGTACATTTCAAAGCTTTTCTAAAATAAACATTTAGAAAACAGTCTAAAGTGCCATATTCTCTACAGGCCTGCAGAAGGTTCGTACATATAGAAAAGCATGCATTTGCACAAGGAGATCGGCATGTGTCAGTCCTTGGAGGCTTGTGAAGGAAGCCTCATGACCGCTACTACTACCCTGTTCCAGGGTTTGCCTTTTAAAACATGCCTATGGCCCAGGAATGTGATTAATTAGGGAGGGAAAGTGCTCAGGAAGGCACGTTAGGAGTTGGAAAAAAATCCCACAGTGCTGACTGTTTCTAAAGCTTAGAGCCGTTCCTTCATGAGGAGGGAATATTGGAACTCCTCCCGCCCATTGTTGCTGAAGGATCGGAGGAGTTTCCTGTAAACCCGCGTCTGGAATCCAGGGGAACAGAATTAATGTAAAATCTGGTTTCTTAGCAGCCAGATGGTGATGCTGGACTTGAGCAAGGAATCCTGTGTGAGAAAAACTCTACTTTTTCCCCAGATCAGGAGAGAACTGGAAAGAGACAAGTTTGGCTGCTGGCTCCGTCCAGAAAGCAAAGAGCAAGTGAGCATACATCTCCTCGATTCGGTTTCGGATTTGGTCTAGACAAATATCATGGAGGAATGTCTAAATTTTTTTTTTTCAAAAAGTGTTTGTATAGAAAATGGAACTAAGTTCTACCGCCCTCCTTTGAAACATAATCCTGGCAAGGACAGGAGATTCCTTCTTTGCTCTTGTTTCAAAAATTCCCCGGACATGGCTTTTGATTTTATTTGGCATTCATGTTTTCACACAAAGAGGAATATACAGTATTTGTGCATTCAGAGTATGGGTTCAAGTATGTGAAAACCTGTATGTGTACAAACGCAATCCAATCCAATCCAATCCAATCCAGGAGTTCAGGGCAGAACTATGCAAAAGGAAAAATGTTAAACCTGAATGCACTGCATTAAGTTAATCTCAGCTGGAGTGTTAATATTTTTACAAAGGACAGCCATTCCCAGGCTTATCTAGGAAGGGATATATAACTAAAAGGAGCTATAAAGCAAGTGAACCTGTTCTCATGGCTCCGCTACCATTTAAATTCCTTCAAATCTATCTTCCTGGTTTATAACTGACACTAGTTCTGGAAGCACTAAACTTCTGGAACTAGAGTACTTAAAACTAGCATACCTAGTTTACAGAATATGTACAACAGTTTAATTTGGTTTGCTGACCTCTTATTATATTTTGTATTCCAATAAAACCTAAGTCAAGGAAAAGGCAGGCAACTGACATGTAACGAAAACTGAAATTTGTGCCAAGTCCCAGTATGATCTGAACTAAACTGCAAATATGGCTAACAGCGAACTGAAGGACCAATCCTGCACCAGATAAGAAAACAACAGCATTTCACATATGTGTAGAAAAACTAGATTGGATCGTTGGTCTTTAAAAATAGGATATTTTGCTTATTTGAATCGTGTTTTGTTGCAGCATAATCCAAGCATGTGCCAGATAGTCTGTACAAAATATAATTATTCTACAGTCACTGATATATTTGAGGCTATTAATGTTTTTGTGCAGGAAATAAAAGCAATACACCATTACCAAAATATTTGTCCTGTGAGTTCAAAATGGAAAACCACATTTATCAGGCTCTGAAGCACCAAGTGTAATGTCTAATTCAAAAACAAAACTGTTAGCATTTATAGAAATGTAATTAATTACACTGCACTCATTACCAAATGGTGCTGAGAAACACAAAGCTGGTCCAGAGAGGGAGCTTCTGACACTCATCACCTCTTGGGACCTAATAACTGGGAATTTTTACTACTGGAGAAAAATACTTTTGTTATACCATGTAATTTCAAATAAAGGTTTGAATAGACTAAAGTACCGAGAGACTAATACTTGAAGTGTATTTATAATGGCACTTTCATATGTTGAACAACCTCCTCCACCCCTAAGTTAAGTGCAAGGCCATGTTTTCATGAGTTTCCTGCCAGGAAAATTTTTGTTTTGCATAGATAATTTTATTTTTTTTATTTCCATGCAGACATATATAGATGCAAAAACCCCCAAACAAAAGAAAACAAAAAACCCCAGTTAATAGTAAAGAGAATAAGAAAAACAAAAAGCAAACAAAAAAATTAAAATTAAACATCTTTAAAACTTCTGACAATCAGTTGGTCACAATCAAATAACAGAGAATATCACAGTTTTAAACTGTAACATGCAGCCCATCTCATATTGACTCCACAAAGGGGAAGATAATTACAGAATCTACTGGTAAGTAGAGCTCAGCAAACATTGCAGGAGGGAGGGAGGGGGCAGAAGAGGGAGAGGCAGAGACTGCCCCCACCAGGCAAACCCTGGCTGGAGTCTGTGGCCAGGGCAGGGGTTAAGCCCCCCTTCCCCTGAGTACAGAGCTGCCCTGGTGCCAAATATACTGAAAGTTACTGCTGGCTGTGACTGTGAACTACAAAGCCCAGAGGCACCTGGAAGCAGGAAAAAAATGAGCAACACTGCAGAGTCCTGCTTCTGTGATGCTGGACTGCAAATCCTAGAGACCTCAGGGGCAGCAGGAAGAGGAGGTGCCAGAGAGGCATGTTCTAGCATGCCTCAGCTTCTGGCCTGAGCCACTGCAGGCATGTGCCTGCATTTCCCGAATCAAAGGTGGATGTGCTTCCAGTTCTCTCTCAGTATAATCTTTGCAGCTTAGACAAACCTGAATCGATTCAGCCTCAAGCTTTTTGACTTTTTGTATTTAGCCTAAGACATCAATTTTAAATGAATACCTACAGAATTTCAGTTTCCTCTTTAAACATTCACTCCAAAGTAGAACTGTATATTTTGCATGAGAAAAGACATACTGTGACATGGTAGGGGAACAGAGTTTGTAAAACCCTTACCATAGCCCTGGCACAGACGCAATTAAATTGACAAGGCAAGGATCTGAATGCACCCTTTACCAATAGGGATTCTCATATTCATGCAATGCTTAATACAAAGGAAATAAAAGGAAATATAAAGACTTCCTGAATTCAGCTTGTAAACCTTGCAGTAGCTGCATTATTAACATGCCTGTGCTTGATGCTATACTAACAGATACACCACTTCTGATGCTAACACATATGTGGAGTGGATGGACATATGTGGAGTCAAAGCACAGCACTACCCTGTACTATACAGACAAGTGATTCTCAGCTAGGCAGTTGCAACACCATGGAGTACCACAAGGTCATTTTAAAGGTGATACAGGATGCCATGCAAGACTAGCAAACACCTACAGAAAAAAATTGCTCTATTATTTTCCATAGTCAAAAAAAATGTGCTAAGGGACATCTTGAATCTAACCAAGGGCACCTTGAGTTTGAACAAAGTTGAGACATACCCTACATCACTTCTGAAACAGGCACATTTGACTAGTGTTTTTGAATGGTTTTACCTATATCAATTTATTTTTGCTGCGGCTTGAGAAAGTTATATTATAAGGGCCCCTCTAGATCTGCAGGTAAAAGCGTGTTGGGATCTAACACATGATCCACACAGTCATGCCTCTTGCCATGCCACACATGTATGGCAGGAGGCGTGACTGTGGGATCCACCATCAGATTCTACCATGCCTTACTGTTGGTACAGGATCTCCATCCCAGGCTCCTCCTGCACTGGCAAATAGCAGGCCCCTGCAGCTGTGAGTGCTGTAACTGATGGGACTCTCAGCCCCAGCTGGGCCCCAGCCCTAGCAATGTGCGAGGCAGCTGCAGTCTCCCTGACACAGGGGCACAAGCTACACACGCAAATAAAGTTGGATAGAAACCAGCTATAAAGGTATTATGTTTTCCAGCAATAACTGTATAGCTGGTTGGACCTTTTGAATATGCCATAGGTAATTTGCATGTGTAGCCAGGCTAAATTAATTGCACAATTAACCAGGGAACTGAGTAACAAATATAATGTACAGAGAGGACATTGGCCTCTTGTGTGGCCAAAAGACCCCATAAGTCTCCCCTCACTGAGGCCAAGTGTCTAGGATATGGGAAGACACTGGATGTCATTTCCCAAAATCCACAGACAAAGTTGAAAAAAAAAGAAATCAGATGACTTGTGTAGAAGGGAGGTAGCACCATCCTTTTCCTTGCAGCATGCAGGGAAACTCAACAGACACAGTCTAATATGAAGGTTAAAGCCAGAAACAAGAACCAGTTCCTTGGTAGGACCATCTCTTCAGCTGCTGAGATAAGGTCTGGGCTTCTAGTCAAGGCACTGTACTTCTCTTGTATGTTCCCTTCGCCCCAGCTTTCACCTCTGCCTCGCGCTAGTTATACTGGAAATTTTACTAGCATTTTGAATGCTTTTGTGTAAAAATATTTTTGAATGGAATCAACTATTCCTTTGAATGCCCCTTCCGGCCCTTTGGTTTCAAAATACCTTGCAAGGATCGTTGTCTCTAGTTTACAAACAACGGCATGGACAAGCAAAACAACTTCTCCAAGCAAGTTAATGAAAAAAGCGGCAATACAGACCATTTTCTAACTCAGAGTCCTATGCAGGTCCATAAAACTACAGCTGCCCCCCTATCAGAACATATCCTCAGAGTACGCTGCTCTTCAGTTACTTCTGGAGAGCCACGTCCTGGAAACCTTTTGAAACCATTTGTTGCAGGTTTAGTTACAGCAACTAAAATTCAAGGTTTATTAAAAAGGTTATGCAACTTCCTACACAAATCCAGACCCGGCTTTCATTTCAGCTGGGCTACCTTACGATATTGCACTAAGGCACACACAGGGAGCAAGTTCTGCTTTGCAGTCATTCACAGCTCGAAGCAAAACTTACAGGGTGTGAACACAGATAGGCTGGAGTTGAAATAAACAATCCCGCAAATCCCTACAAAGAGCCCCCCAGCATTTCACACTGCTCTGATTAGAAGCCTGCATGAATCTTTGCAACAGCTGATCAGTTACATAGTAGACTGTATCAGCTGCAATCTTTCCAGATTAGCCACTCTCAGCTCCCTGCAAGATGAAAGGTCCCTTCAGTATAGCTCCTGTCCATGAAGCACACCAATGGAAAGCAAATTAACTTACAGTATAATAACTTAAGGAGAACACTTGTAAGGTCATTTGTCAATGTCATATCTTAATCCCAACAGCCCTACTTTCATTACGGTCTCTGCTGCTGGAATAGTGACCTTGACATCCATTATGTACCCACATCTGCAGTTTACCATGCATGACTGCCACTTAGGTCAATTATTCAAGTGGTTGAATATGCAATGACTGAGTCTGTTTTTCAATTATAGTTTTGCTTCATAGTAACATATAGGAGATTATTGGCAATACTCAGACACTCCAGTGAACTCCATTCCTATATAATCCATTCTGCAGCAGTTAAAAAAATTAGAGAAAGAACATGTCAATATTTACTATCATTGTTTGGCTACTATAACATTGTATGTCTTGTCTTTGAGATGTCCAAACTGTTTGTACAAGTTTTTTTGCCTCAATTAAATACTGCTTTAAATTCACGGGTGAAGATTGTCCTTTCACATTGATTTGAAATCCAAAAGCTTTGATTCCTTCACTTGAAACCTTTAATGATATTTGATAACAGTGATTATTTCAGCATGCCACTAATTTTTTTCTGTTGTGCTTGAACTATTTTAGTGACTTCAGTGTAATGCATATTCACATAGCCAGAGATAAGTCAAGTACCCCACACTGGATGTGCCAAACCAAACAACATTTGGTCCCAAGCCATAAATGCACTTGGCCTCTACAGTTTTTGTCTTAGGAATTACTGCAACGCTGGTCTAAACTCCGTATTCTTTCACCGAGTTGTAACTGATTTTTTTAAAATTCATTCCTTCAGCTGTTGAAAATATTTCACCAAGTACAGTGGTGAAATAAAGTTCCCTTGAATTTCTAGATGCCAGAGAGCAAAATGGTTCTTCTAACCAACAACTTAACAATCACAGTCATCCTGTGTGCATGCTGTAATTTTTCAGGTTCACATTTTGGTATCTGCTCTGTCTCAGATTACTTTTTAATCTGCAAACATTTTGCACATGTTAATACTTTTAGTCAATGCCACTAGCAACATTCTTAAAGGTTAAATATGTATTCAATTGTTTGCAAGATCAGATTCTTAATTAATCTCAATTTAAGTGATTACTTAATTTTGCCTGATTTTAAATATCCCACTAGTTCAATTAAGAACTGTGGGACAAACTTTTTCACAAAGGTCAGATCTCTTTCATTCGTGTCATCCCACCACTCGGTGGACAACCAAAAGCAGAATTAAGTATGTTATACAGCAAAGTTACAAAATTTACCCAGTGTTTCCCACTGAAAATTAAAGCTCAAGCACACTTTTCCTTTAAAGTAACAATCTAAAAGCAACAAAAATCTATATTTCATTGGGATGACAGGTGCATATGCCACTTTAGTTTGGTTGAAAAACTAACCTCTTGAAAACAAACAGAAATGTAATAGTTTTTCTAGTAGCATGATGATACTTCATTGCAGTAGGAAAAAAAAAGTCATGAAAAAATTGGGATGGAGAAACCTCATGAGGTTAGCTATTCCAAACCCCGGTTTAAAACAGGATCAGCTCTGCATAAACTATTTCAGACAAATATTTGTCTAACCTGAACTTAAAACTTTCAATGACAGATTCCACAACGTCTCTATGTAATTTGTTCCAGTACTTAAACTTCCCCATCATGAGAAAGTTCTTCCTAATATCCAACCTAAACTTCCCTTGTTGCAATGTAAGGTCATTACTTCTAGTCTATTTCCAGCAGATACTCAGAACAATTGACTGCCATCCTACTTTTTATTTGAAGACTATCAAATCCTTCCATCTTACTCAAATTTCTAACCTTCTTCTCATGCTACTGTTTTATGCTCATATACATTATATTTATATCTTATTTTAACGTGGTGTTGCTCAGTTTATATTTGTATAGTTTTGTACATATGGCAAATGTATTTATTTTTATAAGTCACAGATTCATAGAGTCGGAAGAGACCTCAGTGGGCCATCTAGTCCGACCCCCTGCCCCTGGCAGGCAAGAAGAGAGTCACCAAACCTGGGGTCATGTGTTCCCAGCCAGGTGCCTGTCCACTCTCTTCTTGAAGACCCCCAAAGACAGAGTGAGCATCATCTCCCTTGGGATCCCATTCCAGATTCTCCAACCCTGACTGTGAAGAACTTTTTCCTAACGTCCAGCCTAAATCTTCTCTCTAGCAGCCTATGGCCATTGTTTCTTGTCGTTCCAGGGGGTGCCCTGGTGAACAGATCATCGCCTACTTGTTGCTGTCTCCTTATGAATTTGTACACCACCACAAGATCCCCTCTCAACCTTGGAGAGTCTGAAGAGGTTAAGGTCCCTTAGCTTTTCCTCGTGGAGCTTTTCCTGCAAGCCCCTAATGAGGCAACTGGCTCTTTCTTGGACTCTCCCCAGGTTGTCCGCATCCCACTGGAACAGCGGCGTTCAGAACAGGACACAGTAGTCCAGCTGCAGTCTGACTAGTGCCACATAGAGGGGGAGAATCACTTCCCTAGACCTGTTTGTGAAGCACCGATGGATGCACGACAAGGTGCAACTGACTCTTCCAACTGCTTCATCTCATTGGTGACTCATGTTCATCCTGGAGTCAACAGTGACTCCAAGATCTTTTTCCGCCTCAGTGGAGCTGAGAAGGTCGCCCCTCAGCCTGTAGGTATGATGGCAGTTCTTCCTCCCTGGATGCAGCACCCTGCACTTGTCCTTATTGAATTGCATCCTGTTGCTCTCTACCCACTTCCCCAGACTGTCTAGGTCGGCCTGGATCTGGTTCCTCCTCTCCAGGGTGTTAGCTGCAGCCCATTATTTTATGTCGCCTGCGAATTTGGACAGGGTGCTTCCTACCCCCTCATCCAGGTCACTGATTAAGATCTTCTTATAACTTGTCTGTCAGCTGTCCGCTTTTTCATTGCCATGCACAACCCTATAAAAACAAACTTTTACTACCAAACAATATGTAATACAACCTTTTTTGTTCATTTGAATATAAATGAATGATTTTATAGACATTAGGGCTGAAAGGGACCTCAGAAGATCATCAAGTCCAGCCCCCTGCCCCAAGGGCAGGAAGTCAGCTGGGGTCATAGGACCCCAGAAAGTTAGGTATCCAAATATGTCTTAAAAGTCCAGAGTAGGTGCTTGTACCACCTCTGGAGGGAGTCTGTTCCAGGCCTTGGGGGCTCGGACAGCAAAGAAGTTTTTCCTTGTGTCCAGCCTAAAATGGTCTTGGAGGAGTTTGTGACCATTTGACCTTGTCATCCCATAGGGCACTCTGGTGAGCAATGACAAACTACCTTGGAAAGAATATTGACAGTATTAATTTTATTTATACCAAAACCTTTCTTTTTATTAGAACTGCGTTCAACTTTTTTGAACTGTAAAGTGTATTTCAAAGCTTTCTCTTTAGCCACGATTCTACTTGTATTCTAAACAAGTCTACAAGAATACTAAAGCACTCTAAGCTAATGCAGAGCTTTCCCTTTTCATTAAATCTAATGTTAATATATTGCAAACATATATGCTGAGCAGGGAGCAACCTAGAACTAGCCACCAGGATAGGATGGGCACAGGGTCGGCAGGGGGTGGTCTGAAATCCTACCCTTTCTCCAGAGTTTGGCCACTTCAGTCAGGGTTGCAGGCTCTGTAGTGGATTTCAGCATCATTGTATTTAAGGTGCGAGCCAGTTCCAAGCTGATCTGCTTAAGCTGCTTCACAATAATAAATTATTATTCCAGGCACAATACCAAGTTAACGCACCTAAATACTGTTTGAGATTCTAGAGCTAGTGCACCCAGCTCTGCCTTAATTTCTCCCTGCATGTGGCTACTTTGTGTCTTATACACCTACCCTTGGTTTCTGAGTCCTAGCAAGGCTTTGGCAGGAATGAGGCTTTTGGTTGCGCAAACTGGGGCAGTACTGGGTATGTTCAGGGGGAAGTTGCTAGGGAAATTTCAGGTCCAACAGTGGGTACCTTGTGAGCTTTGATGCCTCCAGGCTCAGGCAGCCGGTTGCTGCTGAGCAGTGTGGGTTTTTTGAATGAAGATTTGATCTTAGGCACCCACATCCTTTTTTAGATCTGGCCCATTGTTATTAATACATTTAGGATGTCTGTAAGAGATGGAACAGTATTTATAAATAGCAAACTGTGCAATATTCACAAGAGCCAACAGGAAGAAGAAAAAGCAACTTAGTTGCATTTTACTGGGTAAGCACACTCCTCATGTCAGGGGAGAGAGTCAAATAGCCTACCTCATTTAAAGTAGACATGGATTTAAATCCTCCTCATTTAAAGTAGACATGGATGTTCAATTTCACTGTCATTGTTACAACTCTCCATAAGCAGATATTTCTAGAGCAAAGATGAGTACAACACTTTTTCTCCCATTGAGTGAAACAAACCGTACCTACAGGCTGTTCTGATATATATACTTTCAGGATTCTTTCCTCTTTAAAAACACTTACAATGTTTGGCCATATATTAATTTAAATCCAAGATTTCTTCTAGTATCCAAGAAACTGACCTTTCAGTTGACTTTGAATAATATGCTAGAAATAAAAGTAGTTTCACATTTCATTGGTTTAATGGTATCTGACATCTCAGTGCCACGAATCCTATCTTACATCACTTGGCATAGCTCTAGAAGCAGCCAAATTAAGCAGAAGCTTTAGATTTTAAAAAGGTATAAATTAAGAACTCTTCCTAGCTGGCCCTCAAATGCCCCAGCAACTGTCCATTAAAACCCTCTAGATTAGTTTAGATAAAACTGGATTAGATCCCAACAGTTACTCAACTGTCAAGTGTACAGATGATCAGCTACTGTCCTTCTCATTTGATTTTCATAGGAAATCTGAAGCTCAAAGCAGACACTCAGAGTGTTTATGTCTCACCCCTCAAAAAAAAAAAAAAAGAAAAATCAGGTGCGGGGGGTTTCCCAGTAAAGGACGGAAGATCTGGGGAGAATGTCACTTTCCCTGAACATTTTTATTTGTCGGAATTCCAAATGTTGACCAATTTTCTTTTTCAGCCAGCCAGGAATTGGCTCCAAATGCTTCAATACAGTGAAAAAGAGTTGAGTCCATAATTAACCAGACTTAAAAAAAAAAAAATGAGGCTAAGTTCCTTCTACAAGACTTAGTATCTAAGGATAAGCATCAATATTGAGACGTCATAACACCCCCAAGCAACCAACTCTCAATGATAAACTGATTAGAAAGGATGCCTACATGAAAGATTAAAAGAATGAGAAAAAATTAGAAAAATCAATTTAATGGGACACTTAGGCCATGTCCATACAAGCGCAGACATTTGTTTCCCCAGCGACAAATATCAGTGGGACACTGCTGCTGCTACTTGTCCACAGGGAATGCCCACGGCACATGCGCTCTGGTGTGCGGCAGGTTAGCCCAGGTGGGGCAGGGGAGGTTGGGGCCAGCACCTGGAGGAAACCATCTTGTTGAAGTCACTGTGGTATCCAAACAGTGGACTCTGATGTCAGTGCCTGTGGATGCTGTCTACCTTTCTTGCATAAATATTTGTCAGATATGCAGTTCCATGAAATGCAAACAGAAAAGGTTGATATTTTAGCTGAGCCCCATTACTCCAGTCCCAATTTAGAAACATCCCCGAGTATTCCTGCTCTTAAAAACATTCTGCTGATTTCCACAACATCTCATGACATATTTATCAGATCCGCATGTCCGAACCACAAAGCATTATATTCAGAGTAATAAACCCAGTGAACACATATCAGGCAGACCACACTGTAGCACACTGTGATTTTTAGATAGGGATTTTAAATAATGACACCTATCCCTATTCTTTCCATTGCTATTTCCCCTGTGCTAGCTTTATCTACTAGGACAGCTCAATAATTTTTCCCTGTGAAACTAATTTAAATTTATTTTCATGTTTGAAAAACACTTTTCTTCCCCAACATGCTCTCTCTACTGATAGTATTTTATTTGTTCTTGATTTTAATCATCCCAGAGCCTGTCAACCCTCCTCAGCCTGTTGGGTTTTTTGTTTTTTGGAGGGGATGGATGGGGGTTTTGGTACTTTTTGGTACCGGGGTTTGTGTGTGTGTGTGTGTGGGGGGGGGGGGGTGACAATGACACACTGAAGACAATGAAGAGGAGAGAAATGGAAATGAAAGTTATTAGGTCTAGAAAACATGGCAAGCTACTGTGTGACAACCTCTCTGTGCTACTGGTATGCAAGGTTTGGTCACAGGGACTGTGTCCTTAATCTGTACATCCCCCATAGGTGAGGGACTGAAAAAAACTCTTTTGTGCTTGTTTTGACTGCATTAAAATGTTTTAACTGCATTTATTTTTGAATGGAAGAGGCTAGGGAAGTCAGGTTTGTGTGCACTGGCCCTGTCTTCTAAAACTGTAAGATTCGTAAGGGGCCTGATGCTGTAAAACAGTGGTTCCCAAGCTGTGGTACGGGTACCACCAGTGGTACACAGACAACCTGTCAGTGACACGTATTAACGGATTTATTATAATTACTTTATATGAAAAAATTGGCTGGTGGTACTTAAGGTTGTACAGTTTTAAATTGGTGGTGCACGATCTGTCGGAGTTGGGGAACTACTGCTGTAAAAGAAAATGGAGTAGATGTAGCTGAGGGGTTAGTGCTCACCATGACTTCATAGAAATCAAAGGTGAAGGGACCCCTCAGCTCAGGAATCACAAGAGAACAAAGAGAGGCTCCAGACAGGAGTTTCCTGGGGAGTGGTACTGATTTTCACTGTGCAACCATAAACAAACATGCTTAGCTTCTTGGGCTAAGATCAAGTGTAAATCTATGTCAAGCACATTATGGACAAGTGCCAGTACGTGGACTCCAACAGACCACCAGCCACAAGCAACCAGAAGGGACAGTCTGACCTGATCCACGCCCTCCCCCACCACAATGGATCATGACCTAGGACACTTATTCCTGGACTCTTCCACATCCCTGCAATTGTACACTGCACCCTGCTACTTGTACCTGTGTGCGTCCCTTATAACCCACCACTCTGTAACGACGGGGCTTCCTTGTGCAAAACACTTTGTACTCCCTCTTATCCGTAATCATCATGCCTTCTAGTTCACCCCACCCCCAGGCACTTCCCCCGGGCTAAGTAGATTACATTCTTACTGTGTAACTTAGTCATATACCCTATGTAGCCACCCTTGTCTAAATATTTGTATTTCCTCCTACTCCTTCAACTCTAACTACTCTTTTAACATTCACTAATAAAGTTAAAGTTATAGGGTGAGGCCTGTCCCTTGTACTCCGGCATTTTGTGGCAATGGGGTTTTCTGCTTTTGTGCTTTCTCCCTAGTTTGCTTCTTGACCTTTTAGATAGGAGCGAGTGAGACCAGGGGGCATCTGAACTCCAAGGTTTCTAGGCCCAGGGCTTAAATTTAAGATGCCTACCATGGATCTGAGGAGTATCTGAAAGTCCAAACTGATAGGTCTGGGAGGGAGGATACTTGCCCGGTGGCAGAGCCACACAGACTTGAGAATTCAGCTTGACTCAGTCAAATTTCAGAAACTGACTCCTGGGCTTTCCCAAAGTGAATTTGGAACTAATTTGACTCTAGTTTATACTAGAAGTAGGTAGGTGCCAAAGTGCTCCTCAAAAGTTTGTTTATGAAACACCTGTGCTAAAACTTGCCGCCTTTTTTTTTTTTTTTTTTTTTTTTTAAAGATAACTTGCATCAATGCCAGATGAACTAAGTCTATGGGTACTGTATGCTAATTGTTACAGCAGTGCGGAGGGGCTGCCAAGGGAAAAAGTTGGGGGAAAGCACAGAGCAAAGAGCTATCTAATCCCCCAGATTTATCTTCCCTGCTGTAGCAGTGGGAAGGAAACAAATTCAAGGCAAAACCTTCAGTAATTAGATTCTGTACCTGGAAAATTATAACAAATATATAAATTTTCCATAGATAGAACCTAATTATTGAGAGGTTGTCTTATATTTGGGGTTATTTTTTATCTGAGTAAGTGTGGTATACATATTTTTCTTATTAGCCAGCTGACCACATCCCTAACAATTGTTAGAGGTCCCTAACGATCTATTTGATCGCAATGGTTACTTTCAGTAATGAAAAGCTAGCCCATGACTGGTCACCAAGGGCACCTATACACATGCAAGGAGGCTGCTCTGACATGCTGTAATTACAACCTGTTGGAGCAGACTCAATCAAGTCTGCTGGAGTGTGATAATTACCATGCTCCAGTGTACTTCAGTACCACGCTGCAGTGGAATCCAGTATCACGTGTATTGGCATTCCCAGGATAAAAAATGGCAGTGGGGGCACTTTCACTAAAGCTCATTCAGTGAGGTTTTGTTGAAGTACCCCGCTGCCATTTTTCTGTGGCGGGGATGCTGATATATGTGATGCTCCGGGAGCATTAATTAGAGGGGCTCCAAGAGTTAAAGCACCCCCTACCCCCACTTCTGGACCTCATGTATAAACACCCCAAGTGATCAAGGGTAATTACTAAGCACTGGGTAAAGTCCCTTCTTGTCTTGGATCTAATTCCCATTCACTTCCAGTTTCTGATGTCTTTGGTTTCCACACAGGAAAATAAGAGAGAATTTGACACCAGAGAGAGCTAGAGAGAGACAAGGTTATTTCCAAACTTTCCTTGTCATGCATCTACAGATGAATCACAGGCAGGTCCAGGGAGGTGATCCTTCCCCCTGTGCGGCATTGGTCAGGCCGCAGTTGGAGTACTGCGTCCAGTTCTGAGCACTGCACTTCAGGAGGGATGTGGCTAGCATTGAGACGGTCCAAAGGAGGCCACTCGCATGGTCAAGGGGCAGCAGGGCAGGGCAGGCCCTATGAAGAGAGGCTAAAGGACCTGAACCTGTTCAGCCTCCACAAGAGAAGGCTGAGAGGGGATCTGGTGGCCATTCACAAACTCACCAGGGGGGACCAGCGGGAATTGGGGGAGGCGCTGTTCCCCTGGGCACCACTGAGGGTTACTGGGAATAACAGCCACAAATTGTTAGAGAGAAGGTTCAGGCTGGACATCAGGAGACATTACTTTACAGTTAGGGCTCCCAGGCTCTGGAATGGGCTCCCAAGGGAGGTGGTGCTCTCTCCTACCTCGGAGGTCTTCGAGAGGAGGCTGGTCAGATATTTGGCTGGGGTGATATGATCCCAGCACCTGTTCCTGCCCGGGGCAGGGGGCCAGACCTGATGCTATGTTTAGGTTCCTTCCGACCCTAAGTACTATGATACTATGAACCCAGTCCTGGTTCAGATTAAATTACAATGGAATAAGTTTTTTGCCTTAATAATTTGAGAAAAGTCGATCATTTGGGCTCTTGAAAGCATTGCTGAAACTCCACATCAGACATTAGCTGCTTATGAATCTGTACAATTCAGAAGTTGGTTGTGTTGCTTCAACTGCCTTGATTTCATGTGATGTTGTTGAAGGACACGTATAAATCTAAAGAATGTAAGGCCCAACACCTAAACATCTGCTGTTAGATGCATGAATAAAGCCACCTTCCTTTTAGTCCCTGCATAAACCATCTGCCCTCTGCTTTTCTATAACAATAAGAGTGAAAATATTTGAGAAAAACTAAGGAAAAAAAAAACAAAAAAAGGTCTTGTTTACACAGAATTCCAGCAAAAAGTTAAAAAAGAATTAGGGAAATCTGGCAATGTATGTCAAGCCCCCATAGGCTGAAAAAATATAAGTAAATGGAATATCAGTTGTAGAGAGGGAAAAAGGGTTCTGTAATGAAAAGAGAAAACTTTCTGAATTCCTATCTGTGTACTAACAAAGGCCAAATGCTAGCATGGTAATCATTACAACTCAAAAGCTGAGAACAAAAATATCATCAAATGACATTACTATGTTCCATTAGACCATGTAAAGTGTTTCATTTTCCACAACTACTGGATTTTATTCTTGCCATATGTCATAAAATTGAAGTCATTATCATGCATTAAAAATGACCCTAGCATATAAAACTTCTTTAAAGGATCATTTCCTTCCAAGCAAGTAGTAAGCAGCCAATTGCAACAATCTAATCTCGTTCCCAATATTTACCTGATTAGATTTTATACAGGAAGAACTGACATATAACATAGTTCAGTCCATCCATTTCATTGGATTAACATTCATCCAGACAGATTCTGATCGCAGCATAAGCAGAGTAAAACCAGCCTGACAAAAATCTATGGAGTTATTCTGAAATCCACAAAACTGGCCTTTCACTAATCTAGTGTAACTGAAGTCAAAACTTAACCCAAACTCTGCGAGTTTGTCACAAGAAGTAACATGAACGTTTAAAACAAATCACTGAGTTTTCTTTTAGTCTGAAGCTGGGAATCTCGATATCCTATACAGGACTAAAAGGGAAATTAATAAATTCCAAAGACTTCAACATCCATGCCTTCAAAGGAATTTCATTTCTTTTCTGTAGCTTTGCAAACAGTTCAGTGTCTGCATATGTGTAGACACCATGCTGGGTTGCTGATGATAGAAAACACACTAGTACCTGATTATGCATAGTTTGTACCTGATTCTCTAGTTCATAAGCGGCAGTTAGCACCCCCTATCCACTCATCAGGACTCCCACAGAGGGATGCAGCCAAAGTGCAAATAGTTAGTTATAAGCAGCAATTTTCATACAAGCAAAATCTTCCTGCTTTAATATAATTTCCTCATACATTTCCTAACGTGTTGTTCTGATTCTCTCTTCTCCTTACATTAGTATTTACTTTTCCAAAGAATCTGTCAGGGAAGACAGAGAACATCTATCCACCAGCAAATAAATGACTTCCATGAAAAGCATACTGGCTTAGATGCATAATTTTGAAACAATCCCAGGCAAGTGTGATATGATTATGTAGACCGCATTAATAGTCAATATTCTGCTGTAACAGATAAATCACTAACAATACAACAAATATTTTTGCTTCAAGTAAAATAGCTGTTAAAATTCATGCTTCAGCTACCCATGAAAGCTTGCTTCATGCTAATTTTCTTTAAGTTTTCTATCGTATAACTTAAGGGGACAAATTAAGAGTACAGGCAGTCCTAGACTTACAATGTTTCGAGTTACAACATTTCACACTTACAACGTTTATAAACTGACACCCTCTTTCAACTTGATGATGTCAGTTTCAACTTTACAATGCTTGATCTGATGCAATGACATGCCAGCAAACAAGTTCAATGCATCGCTCATCTCCCTGGAGAACATCTGTCCAAACTTCCTTGGACACTTTCTTTAAGAACGCAGACAAGACTCCAGAAAAACCTGCAGCCAAGACTCCTGAGAAGACTCCAGCCAAGAACCTTCAAAAAGTCCAACCAAGAGCCCTTCAAAAAGTGCAGCAAAGTCACCTCAAAGAAGTCTTTCCAAATCAATATGATTGCTATTTACAATATAAATACATTAACGTAGCTATATTACTCATCTATAATTGATTAAGTACAAAATTCTGGGCTATTTTCGGTGAAAATAGGGTATCGGGCCTTGGTTCAGGAACCAGTCACCCATTATAACAATGTTTCTTATGAGAAAATTTGTTCCGAACTACAACGTTTCGACTTAAGATGCGGTTTTCAGGAACCTATTGTGTCATAAGTCTGAGGACTGCCTATATATGAGAGTATATTGTTGTCTGAGAGCTTCAAACTAACTACCGTGTTTGGCTGAATAGCGAAACTGCTCGAAAGAGATTACTGTATTCTGTTACCAAGGTAAGGATGGCAATTTGGGAGTTGTTCCACTTGTTGAGATATTTGCTTATTCCAAAATAGTCACAAGTGCCAAACTCTTTTATTTTTGCTGTCTTTAGATTTGAGAGTTTCTGTACGAAATTTAGCAGCAGACACTGATGAGAAGGTAGCAAAGGGAGGAATTCAGTGTTTTTTAAGTTAACAGTGATAATCCCTTTCGTCTGGATTTCTGATGTCCTGCAGGCAAACCCCAGACTGCATTTATGCCTTTATCATTCTACGTGTACAGAAAGTCGTTAAATATACCCAAGTGGAAAATGAAAAGCAGCAAACAGAGAAGGGTAAAAAGTGCTTATGCAAATATTTAAAGCACTAAAATAGCTATCGGAAAAATGAAAACATTAATTCCAATTAATATCTATGCCACTTCCTAGGTGATTAGATGCTGTACGAAACAGAAACAAAATTAGGTTATCAGAGCTAAGTACAGACAGTCAAAAAGCCAGAGGCTGAATTGATTCAATGTTTGCAGGTTAGTCTAAGCTGCAAAGACCGAAACAAGAAGCAAGAGAACAGACATTCGTTTCTAATGCCGCAAATGCAGCCATGTGCCTGCAGTGGCTCAGGCCAGAAGCTGGGGAGCGCTAAAGCATGTCTCCCTGCCACTGCCAAAGGGAAGGAAGGAGAGAAGCCCTCCAAGGCTTTCCTCCCCTGCCTGCTTTAGCAAGGGGGGAATAGCCAGGCCCCAGTGGGGCCAGCATGCTGAGAGGCCAGGGGAAGGGGAGCTTTAAACCCCTCTCCCTGGCCCACATGGGATCCCAGCCCCGATCTGCCTGGGAGGGCAGCCCCTGCCAGGCTTGTGTCCCCCACTCCTTGCTGTGGGGGCAGTCCCTGCCAGGGTTTTGCCACCCCCTCAGCAGAGATTGTTAGGGGGGGCAGTGTGGTGCAGGGGCTTGCAGGCTGAGGTGGAGAGACCCTTCCTGGCTGCACAGGATCACCGCCCGGGTCTGACACAAAGGGAGAAGGGGGCAGCTCCTGCCAGGCCCTGGCTCCCTGCTCAGCACAGTTGCGGGTGTGGCCACACGCAAGCTGGGGGCTCGCAGGCTGAGGTGGGGAGGGTTGGGGTTTAAACCCACCCCTGGCCCCAGACCCCAGCCAGGGTATGCTAGGGGGAGGCAGCCCCTGCCAGGCTTTTGCCCCCCCCCCACTACTGGCTCTAGTGGAGCGGGGGGACATGGCCACACACTCAGATAAGGAGGGAGGGGATTTAAATTCCCAGCTTCCATGCGACAGCCCTGGGCCGGGGCATGGCTGCTCCCCTCGCTCTTCATTCAAGTGAGGGAGGAAAGCCCAGCAAGGGCTGCCCTGTCCCACCTTGGGCAGGGAGCACGGGGGCAGGGGCAAAAGTGTGGCGGGGCTGCCCCCCCCCCCCCCCCAAAGAAAACCCCAGCTGGGGTCTGGAACAAGGAACAGGGGTTTAAACTCCTCCTTCCCTAGCCCACACGGGAACCCAGCTGGGGTCTGCCTTGCAAGGGTGAAGCTGCCCCTGCCTGGCTTTTCCCCTGTTCGCCACTCAAGCAGAGGAGCAGGGGATATGGCCAGATGCTGGATGGGCTGTTATGCTGAGATGATGGAGAGGGGTCTCCCACACCCCACTTCACCTTGACCAGTATCTGGCCATGCCCCCCACCCTCAACTTAAGCAGGGAGCAAGGGAAAAGCCAGGCAGGGGCTGCTTTGCCGCTCCCAGGCAACCCCTGGTTGAGGTCCCTTGCGGAGAGGGGGAAAGGGGAATTTAAACCCCCTCTCCCTTCCCTCTACCTCAGCATGCCAGCCTGGGGCAGGCAGCTGACAACACCTCTGCCCCCTCCACTCAAGTGGGGAGCAGGGAAAAGCCTGGCAGGGGCTGCTGCACCCCTGCCAGACAGAGCCCAGCTGGAGTCCCAGGCAGGGAGCAGGGGCTTAAAGCCCCCTTTTCCCCTCTGCTTCATTTTGCCTTCCTGGCAGCAGGGTCGGCCCCCCCACTCCAGTTGCAAAGGGGGAAAAGCCTGGCAGGGGCAGCTCCACCCCCAGCAGGCAGACCTGGCTTTCCCACCCCCACCCACTTCTCAGCCAGCTGGAGCAGTGATAGTGGTCTGGCTAGGTAGCAAAGGGGCAGGGCCAACCCTGGTCTCTGGAACAGACAGCACAGCTCAAACTAGCAATGCCAAGCATCCTGGGATACTGGAGGACTGAGCGTTAATTTAAACCGGGAAGGGGTTTAGGACAGAAGTTCCACTGGGTTGACCCAAATCAGTTATGTCTGATACTAAATCCAACCAGGTTTATTTTAAACCAGTTTTGGCCATTTTGTAAGTGGTTTAAGTGAACTGAACTTCTGTTCCCTTACAGGCTTAAACTAGTTTCTGATCTTTTAAACTGGTTTATGTGTAACTTCTGTCCCTAGCCCTGGAGACACCTACAGTAAAATCTTCAGCAAGTGAAAACACCTTCAGAAATACTAAAACGAGAACACCCTAGTCCTCAAAAATAAGTAGTCTGTAGTGGGGCACTTCCCACTCTTCCTGCTGAAGTTGTGGCACATCACAATAAAGCAAGATTCAGAGGGCCAGAGAGGATAAGCAAGAAGTGCAGCAATGAAGGCTACCCTTGAGAGCGAGGAATCCAGGGACTACTTATGTATTTTGTATTAGAGTCACTGTATAAAATACACCATAAATACTAAGTACAGAGATTGAAGTTCTCAGAAAAGCTAAGTCATGTTTCCATTTACATCTCCTAACTCCTGGGCAAATGCTAGAAACATTACATTATTTTAGAAGAGGTGGGACCCACCATCAATTCCTCCAGTTATGTTTTTAAGTGAAGGTATCTGTGGCTGCTGTTCTTTGCACTAACTCTGTCAACGAGATGCTTCAGTGTCCTCCAAACACATACACATGATCAAGCCCCTATGATATATACAACAGCAGAATTTAGGATCTTAAGTAACTTAATTAATTAAAACAAGTACACACAGAAACCATGACACCTAAACAGGTACGCAGGGCTTTTGTGAACTGCAGCTTAGTCATAAGCACCTACATTTTACTTCACTTGCACTTTAGGCCCATGTGTGATTTTTTTTCTGATCTTACCCTGAGTATACTAAGGAGTCCTTGTGAGTAGAGAACACCCTAGAGAAAAAGACCTAGCACAGGTACTGCAAAGAACTGTTTGCTGACCACAGGGCTAGAGGAAAAACAACAGAAAAAGCCAAGGGGAAAGTGGCTTCATATACTGGTGAATCCTGACTGCTGAAACATCTCCTTGCCTGTAGCCAGGTTCAATATAGAATAGCTATTTGATTTCTCTTTCTGTTTAAAAAAATTGCCAATAGAACTTGCTGGTGCTGAAAGACATGCAGCTCCCCAGTCTAACTCATGACGCTTCATAAAAAGCGCCTTGAGTTAAACTGACCCTCCCAACCCAACAGATATTCGCTCTTGGGTCAGGAGGGTGGGAGATTGACCTCTGCTTTGAAGTCAATCCAGCCAAGGAGCTGCATGTCTGCAGCTTCTCTTTCCTAGCCTCCTCCCCCTGCCCTGCCTAGCTCCGCTGCTGTCTTGACAATGGGACAGGTACAGAAGGGAGTGACGGGAGCTCAGACTAGGGGTTTCCCAGCCTGCACTGGAGTGGGGGGGCTCCAATCCACTCCCCCCCCCACCATTTGGTGCAGGCTGGGCAAACCCCAGTCTAAGCTCCTTCCCTTCCCTTCTCCCTGGCCCTTCCCATCATGCAGCAAGCACTGGGGGCAGTGCTGGGTCACATTAGTCCAGCTGTCCAAGCAGACAGAAGTTAATGAAGGTGCTCTAGTTTGGAGTGCCTTCATCTGAACCCTCATATAATGAGGGCTAATTTGCTGCACAATCAGGGACTTTTACAGCACTCTGCATCCATGCACTTCTGTCAGGACAAGACTGTAGAGCACTTTCAAGGTGCCAATTGCACAAATGTAACTTTCGTCTGCGACCTGGGATTTAATTGGTCTACCTCAAGATTCAGCCAGTTCCAGATCAAGGTGACAAGGGATATATTAGAACTCATTCCCAAAACTAATGTGTCCGCCCAACTTGGGATAAAATACACTGGGTCACTTCCTCTTGAACTTCTTTGAAAAATCACTTGCACAATCATTCCGAACATCTCCCAAACCACAGCTTTGAAGATCAACCTAGGCATGTTAGCTAGGCAAACTTCAGATCTATTGTTTATTCCAGCAATATAATTTATTTTTTTAAAAAGCTATGTAAAAGTTAAAAAAAAAATACTGCATGGAACAACCCTAGTTATCTAACTCAACAGCAAAATCAAACATTAATTTCATATATTAGGAAAGAACAGTTAATTAAATAGGTTTATTGCATACAATTAACAGTATATCTCCTTGTGAAAAACAAATTTTTAATTATCTAACTATGCAAAATGCCTTAGGAAAGGAAAAACGTAAGTAATCCAATTAGTTTCTAGAGAAGATCATTTAAACTTAGCACAGTGCCTGTTTTAATATTCATTTATAGGGAATTAGAATTATAAACAAAGCCCATGAAATTTGTACAAATGTGTAAAATGCTGCTATTTAATCAAACATTAAAGTACAGAAGATGTAACCGGAATCTGTGTTTTTTCGGGGTGAGGGGGTGGGGCAGTGAGTTATTCTATTATTTGTAAGTGCACTCAAGTATCCATCACATTTCAAAAGCATTTATCCCTGCTTCATAATGTAAATTTATTTTTGTAATGGAAGTAAAATAAATCCACCTGACTTTCAATTTTACGCATTTATTTGCACCAGATCTATTTTATTTGTAAATATATCTTACATGTAAGCAGGTCTAAATATTAAACATATTAACAGTACAAAAAGAAAAACTATTAAGCATCATCAAAAGACAGGATGCAGTCAACTAATATATGGTAAAGTGAGGCATTATTTCATCCAGCACAGAGATTGTAAACAGCTACCAACAATAAAGGGAACTCCTGGGACCTACTAATACTGTACTGATGGAAAATTAATGGGCCATACAGGGATCTCTCAGCTGCAGAGGCTGAAACATTAAGGTAAAACGTCTTCATTCTACAAAGACAGACCATGCAAACTTAAGGGTCTCGTATCATCTCTGGCGGACAAGACCTCAACAGTATTTTTTTTTTTATGTACATAAAATGCTTTAACCAATACGTTGCATGGATTTTTCTTGGAAATACCATGAGAGTAAACATTCTGCTGCCCCCAACGAAATATGAATGTAAACCACTGTACACGAATAAAGAGAAAACAACTGACCAAACATTGCAAAATAATAAAGTGCATGTATAAACACAGCCTCTGCCAGTTAAACATTTCTGAGGTAAGGCTGCCTTTGTGCTGGGGGAGAAACTCTTCCTCCTCAGCCCATCTAGACATAAAAGTGATCTTGCATACCATGAGTGCTGTATAGAGGACCTAGTTAATTATGCCCAATGGCATTCCTTGAATGAAGAGGGAGATGGCTTGAAGGCATGCTAAATCCTAACAACTCTGCCAGAACATTGACACAGCTGTCATCAATAGTGCATTATTGATCACATCTAGCCCAGGCGGAAGCAGTACTTTAGGGAAGTAAAAGGAAACAATCGTCCACAGTTAGACAGCATCATGCTATTTATTCCACTTTATTTAGGAAATACTCAACAAGTCTCAAGCATTTCATAAGCAACACAACATCCTATCCACCCAGGTACGAGCTCCCCTGCAAGTTATAGGTTAAACTAAACAGGATACGCTTTAGAGCTGGACGTTTTAATGCCATGCTCTAGAAGACTGTCTAACAGGACAGTCCAATATGTGAGTGTGGTGATGCACCACAGACTGTTGACCACCTCCTCATGTATGCAGCACACCCTCGCACCTCGGATGAGGACCTGGCAATTATGGTGCTCAACAATAAAGCAGTCGACAATAAAGCAGTTGTGTGGCTCTGCCACATTAATGATGTGTAGAGGGGGAAATGAGGTACCCGAGAGAAGATGACGATGACTCAACTATCCATAGGAATTAATGTAACATCTGTGGTTAAAAAGATGACTATATAATGATACTAGTTTTTGATAAAGTTACACTAAATGCCATTCATCATTTGGCATGTCATTAACAGTAAATCAATACCAGAACCTAATTTAGCACTGGCACAAAGGTGCTCCTCTCTTTTGACTGACATGGACTAACAAGCTAAATTATGTCAAATTATCTGAACTCAACTCCTATTTGCATTAGTCCTACAAAGTCATGAAATGAAAACGTATCCATTCTCCACCTGGCAAATCCAATAATGATCAACAGAGATATATTTTTACCCCTCTTGAAAATTTAAAAGATATTTAGATGTTAAAAATCTTTCCTTAAATAACAAGGGGTTTTACATCCCAGTTCTCACGGCAAGGTCTTCAGGTCTGTTTCTGTTGTTGCTTATATGGGTTGAACACTGGTGAGTATCCATTGATTTCCGAAGTGACTTATGCTGGTGTAATAAAAACAGGAATTACACTTAACAAAATGTTCAAGTTGCAAGAGAAAGTACTCACAGCGAGCGTGACAGCATTACAGTCCCAAATCCCTGTTGTGTTATAACTGCTTTGTGTTACTTTGGTAGTGTCATCCTTAGGCTGGGGCACAAAGCCCAGATCAACCAGTCACTGGCAGAAGGGCCATGGCTGGGGTAACCAGCATGACATGACCACCCTTATTCCCAGCAATTCTAGACTGCCTGAGTAACCCTTAACCAATGTTGGTGGCATAAATTTAAACACCACTTTATGTCACTTTTACTTGAAATTCTCTTTTTGGATGTACACAATTGTAAGTGAAGTCAAAAGATAAGGGCTAAGGTTATCCATTCAACCTTAACTGCTCCTTCTAAGTATACGTCATGACCTGGCCTTTAACTACAAAATCACATGGCATTTTTCAAATATTACATTGATATTTTTTCTACAATCCTAAATATACATATGCATATGAAAATAAAGGAGATGGCTTACAGCAGGTGAGTATTCTTCCTGGTACAGGCTGCTTTGATATGAAGACAGCAGAAAGAAAATATACCTGCAGCTGCTCAGGTGATTGTCACACTTATGGTATACTGCACTATTGGGAAAATGTACTGACTTATAGGAAAATAATTTGGATTGTATGAGATGCTTGTCTAATAGGTATCATTTTTATTTTTATACACCTCCATGTTTTTATTATATACAAGTGATCTATTAGAGGTAGGTTTTTGATATAAAATAAGGAAACTCCAAGAGGAACTTGGTCCAATTTTCTCATTTTTACCCATAGAAAAGAAATAAATCAAGATGTCAGGATAATAGTGAAATTTGAAGTGATCACACTGTGTATTTTTTCTGTACAACTTTACTTAACAAGTAGTTTTAAAACAAAGAAGCAAGCAGAACTACATGCACTAGTGATACTTTTTCTTAAAATGCATAGGAACTCCAGCTCTGGAATCTTAGTATATTAAGACACATTAAAACAGAAGTGTTGTAAATAAAACTGAAACACTTTAAGTTACAGCTCCATCAAGACTTTGTCTGCAAGTAAAAACTATCACCTTGATTTTGCACATTATTATCTCTCCTCTTCTAAGCTTACATATCTAAGAGGAAGTATTTTTGGCTAGGGACAGAAATTACACATAAACTAGTATAAGTGATTGGAAACCGGTTCAAACCTGTAACAGAAAAGAAGTTCAGTACACATAAAATGGTTTTAAAATGGTCCAAACCAATATAAGATAGAGCTGGATGGATGCAGAATCAGATCTAACTGATTTAGGTTAAAGCGGTCTCTGGAACTTCTGCCCCAGAGCCGTCTCACCTTCACCCCAACTCAGGCTGGGTCCCAGTCTCCTGGCATCCCAAGTGCCTTTGTGGGAGGCATGCTGGAGCACAACTTACCGCTCTAGCCAGAGCCTAGCTGGTCCTGCCTCTGAGCTCCCACAGAGCTGGGACTGGGCTCACTCTGGCTAGCAAGCAAGCAACTTAAGCAAAGATTGGGGGGGGGACAGGTAGGGCTTTCCCAAGAACCAGGCCCCTTCCTACTCCCTGTGCAGCACCCAGCTAGCGAGCAAGCAGTGCCAGCATGGGAGGGCATGGATAGAAAGAAGCAGGGCTTTCTCCTGGGACCAGACCCCAATGCTAGGGGTAGGCAGGGGCAAAACAGACCCTGCCCCTGTCCTGGCCTCACCCTGGGATCTGCTGGGCGGGGGGTGAGACATGGATCCCCATCCCAACCCTGGCCCCCCCACTGTGGTCTGCTGTGTGGGGGCCATGGCAGAGGCCCCCCACAAGCCTCTAACACAGCCCAGCCCAGTTAGGGGTTCAGCAGAGCCCCACCTGTCAGATGTTGAGAGTGGGCCCCTCTGCCCACCTGGCCCCCTTCCTGGATCTGGCCCCTGCCCCCACTGGGGTCTGCCGTGGGGGGGTCCATCCTTGCAAGCCACTGGCTCAGCTAGGAGCTCGCTAGAGCCCCATCCCTACACCTGCCCTGCCTGTCAGGCACTGGGGGCAGGCAGGAATAAAGGAAACAGACCCCTGTCCTGGCCCCAGGCCCCCTACTAGGGTCTGCTGCAGGGGCCTCTCCCCCATACCCCCACTGCCCAGCATGGCCCTGCCACTCAGCTCAAGCCCCTCTGGGTTGCCTGCTACCACTGGTGGGATGTGCCGATTAGGCTGGGGGCTTGTACTGGGTGGCGGGGCCCAATTATGACCTTCATGGAGCTGGCCCAGTCCTGCTGCAGGCCCCCTTTCCACCGCACCGGAACCCAGCACCAGAACACAGAGGAAAGCATAGATTGAATCCTTGGGCTTTTTGACTGTCTGTACTTAGCCTTTATAGTTAAAGGCTCTGTAACTCCACATAGCAAATCACAATCACAGTTACTTATTTTGGAAAGACAACATGAAACCTAGTAAGGAATTTAAACACTTCCAAGTAATGAATACTTTCCCTTTGTACTTCCCTTCATTGTTATCATACTGCAGAATCCAAACATAAACAAACTCATAAGCTAACTTCTTGATCATAATGATCTGTTCACATGTCAATTTGCTGCTGTTTTGAATAAAACTTATTTGGGCAGTGTTGTAGCAGCGGGGGGGAGGGGGGAGCAGCAGGCACTGAAGCAAAGGGATGTTAGCAAGTGCTGTCCAGATGGGGCAGAGCACGGGACGGAGCCGCAAGTGGCTTGTCTGGGTTGGTGTAGGGACAGGGGAAGAGGATGGCTCCTGCCGCTGCGTGCACTCCTGGGCAAGCACCGGGGGGGGGAGGACATGTGCCCCCTGGATCTGTGCGCAGAGGTAGAGCAGGGTGCCACTGAGGATTTTCCCCCAGGCACTAAACTTCCTTGCCACAGCACTGTACCTGGACTGTAAGTTGCTTGCCACCTTTTACATAGCATGGTTTGTTTTCATATCAAAGGGTTCAGCTTAAGCGACTGGTCAAAAGAGAATTGGAAAGCGAAAGGTGTTTTCCTCACTTTGTACTCAAGGGGTTCCCTGAAAATTCAAGGGTTATTTCACAGAAGCTAAACACAGAGGCCCTGCCTGCAGCGAAATGCACATGTTTGGAAGATGCTAGGCGCTACATTTGTATCTAAAATTTCTAGACATACAGTGGTTTAAAATGAACACCAGAATATTCAGCTGGGAACAACACAGTGGAGAAGAGGATGCCAGATGGAAAAAAAGAGTAGACATGATGAGACAGAAAGAGAGGCAAATGAAATAGGAGGAAAAAGAAGGCACAGAAAGTAAGCATGTCACTGCACAATTACACAAATACAGCTGAAAGAGTAGGTGGCAGGCTCTGGGGAGCAAAGACTATAGTAACAAAAAAGAAAGAAGTGACGAAAAGTCAGGTGAAGAATACAGAGGCTGGAAAATCCAATTCAAAAGAATGCACTAGTTTTCCTACCATTTTTGATGGTTAAAAACCCGGTAAACACCCTGTACAGAATTCATATTATTTTTCATTCAAAGTAATTCTAAATTCATGGCCAGACAATGATAGCCCAACTATTTGAATTTGGGCACTCTGTACACACCATTTTTCTTACATCATGTACCCCATTTATACTTTAGTAAGATTTCAATAAGAGTTTTGAGCAAGAAGTGCTGAACAAGGCTACATATCAGTGAAAAAAAGTTGAAGACCCAACCTGCAAAACAGTATCATATGTACAGCTTACTACCATGAAGAGTCTTATTCATTCAAACAAGATTACTTACATTACGTAGTATCATGCCCAACATTTCTGTAATAGTTAGGAGATCTGGTCCTTAATTTGTTCTTCATGCTAAAATAATTAATTAATTCATTAAGTGCTTGCAGTTAATAGGATTTTATCATTTCTTTACATTACATGTCAGTAATTGCTAATGCAGTGTTAAAATCTTGAAAACTGTCTAGGGTTTCATTTGAGTGATTTATTAAAATTTCATTGTGTTTTACAATAAGTATTGCCATAATGCTTCATCATGTAGAACAGAGAAAACTACAGCCACTGAGCTACTGTGTAAAATGTTCTTCAAACTCTCTATTTTACTTCAGAATAAAAAGTGATGCTCAGGCACTGGGCCAAAAAAGTTAGCAATTAATTTGAAGCTTGTTATATGGGGGGGAGGTTAAAGTTCATTTCTAGCATGTTTTAAGTACCGATATGAATAATTATACTATTAAATTAATTTCTAACATTAAGAAAGACCAAAAACATGCTAGACATTATGACATTATGATGCACGCATCCCTCTGCTATAGCTGTGTAAATAAGGATATAACGGTACTTTACCAGGGGAAAATTATTTTTATAAATACAAGGAAAACAGTTCCTCTTAAGGACTTAAGAGTACTTGATTTCAGCATTTTTAAACACAGCAAATTTAAGATGACCCTCCAATCATTAGATCCTATAAGTGGAATTTATAACAAATTTATATTTTTCCATTTTAGATGTGTTGAATCTAGTTTTGGGGACTGTCTAAATTCAAAGTCATCTTGGATTTGGGTAAATATGATATTACTTATTGCCAAGAAGTGAACCAGATCACAGAATAAATATGCCTCAAGAGGATATATTTTTAAAATTCAGTATAGTTTAATATGACACACTAACAAATATTGTAGGATTTTGCCCCAGTGGAGAGAGCTTACACAAAATTCAAATGAACCACTTAAGCTCCAGTTAAGACAGATTTCAAATGGTACATATTTTTGATGGGTATATTATATGGGAATGCATTCTTCTCAACAGCTAAATGTGACTGTTAATGGAAAAGGCAGTCAGATTAAACATTATTGCCTAAAAGCTATCGAGTATTTTAAACTGTAGATTACCCAATAGTGATTTCTGCTTAGTGAACCCCTTAGCATTTCATAATTTTAAGCAATAATTCATTTTTAAATAGTCATAAAAGATTCATGTCAGCATATGGATAATTTCTAAAAATTTAGTACAATTTTATGTAGTGATTCAGATAAATCTGGTTTAAAATACTAGAGAGTATTTAATGTTCTCTAAAGGGCTGACTTTTAAAATTATCTGGGTGAAGCCTGGCGTTAGTAGAGCAAGTATCAAAACATGCAAAAGAACCATAAAGTTATCTTCTCTCTCACAAGTCATGTCTATATTCACTAGATGTACCCTACTAGCAAGAACAAATACAGGTAGTAAAACATCTTAAAACTGGTTAAATCTCATTAAAAAAAAAGAACGAGGGTCTGATATTTTCTTACGCACATAGAAGACATTGTTTGTATCTTATTAGGGTTTAAAAGGAGGCTCTTTGTACACTGAAGCATATTCACCATATTTTCACCAGTTAAGCCATCTTCCCTGGCACTTGACAGCCCTCCCACAACACCATGGTGCTGGTAATGTAATTTTCCTTGTATAACATTCACTACGGTTTTTTTTGTTGCAATTACAAGCCCAGTGTTTTTAAAAATAATTAGTAAAATAGTACCCAGAAGAAATTCTTGTTTAAAGAAAGGCTTTAATTTGAAGGCTCTTTCCCAAAAACGTCACTTTAAAATTATGAAATATTGTTCCACACTTATTAAACTGAACTGGATTTGGGCAAAGTGCCAGACCACCACTAATTTCATGAAGAGCCAGGGCTCTGCTCTTCATTTTTTTTAAAGAAAAATATGTTGACCACTCAATGTGTTGAATTTGTACATTTACTAATGTTTTCCTCTGTGCAACAGCATAACAAGCATTTTTTCCATAAAATTCAAACTTAAAACACATCTCTTAAAAATGCAAAGTGTACTATTTGCCTATTTAAGAACGTCACATTCCCTGTTACTCACATAGCTACCGAGTCCTGAAAGAACACAGGATCAGCCAAACCAAGGTAGCTGCGCACTAGTTAACATGGATTAAAATGTAACTGATTCACATTTTGGATACAACTTGTAGATCTAAAAAGGCTTAGCCTCATGTCCCCGACTCAATTACACAGTTAACTCAGGGTCTTGGGGAAGAAAAGTCATTCTCAAGAAAATGGCTGTTCTTTAACACTGGACAGAAAGAAGTTACAAGAAACCACTCTAAAAATAGGACCTACACTAATGGTCAAACTAGAACTGGAATCCAAAGACTGAATCCCAACTTGCTTCAAGAAACTGATTTACGCAGTTGAGGGCTGCTCCAGCAGTCCCAATGCACCGAAAACCATGCAGGGAGCCAATGACAGACAGCACACACATGCCATTGCCCATTACCCCAGGGGAGTCCCGTCGGTTATCTTTCCTGAGGACAACTTTCTAATTCCAGACCAGAGGAGAATCTGAGCCTATGGCTGCAACTGTAGAAAACTTTATTTGGAAAAATTACTACACTAATTAAATTAAGGCATCCTGATATGGAAATATCAAAAACGCAAGCACAACCCAGCTGATGTGCACTTCTTTGGAGAGCCTAATACACAGCCCAGGCTGCCTGCTAAGGCAGTCTCACAGCCTCACCATAATGATTTAGCAAAATGCTTTATTAAGCGGAAAAAAAACAAAAAGGGATTTCAAAAGCCACAGTGAATAGCATGTCCTTGTTACACTGCAATTCATAAACCCACACATCAGCCTACACATGCAGTCCAGTTTCTGATTTGTGACGTGCTATTTACTTCCAGTAAGAGAAGATCCCACTAGTGGCAGCCCTACGATAGAAAGAGCCCCACCTTGCCCTTGATAAAGCCTGAGTTGTGCACTCCGGATTCCTAGCATTCCCTCTCAAGTCCTCAAGGAAACATTAGGTAATGTTAAAAAAATACCACTTTTATTTCAAATCAAAGACTGTGAGACTAAAGCATTTTGATACTCTTTTCCTCTAATGATATCATTTTTCCTGCCTCCCTTCCCTCTTTAATTTACCACCCCTTGCCCTCTTTTTCCTAGACTGGGAAGTGGTCATGCAGGGAGTGGATTGCCCTGAATTCACCCTTCATTTCATATCCTTATAAATCCCATGAGTTGAATGGACTCCTGGCCCATTTACCCAACAGTGTGAAAGCAACTTAATTACCTGAGCAGAGGTGCTAATAGTAACACAGATCCCAGGTGAAGATGAAACATGAATGTTTATACAGGAGACTAAAATAGATACAAACACTTAAAAAAAAGTGGTGGCTCTTGTACCCAGGTATTCTTAAGCAAGGGCTGTGAGGTTCAAAGCTCAATTCTGTCTGTGGTTGTACTAACACAGAGAGGCCACCATCTTAACATATGCAAGATGAGAGAGAGAAAAAGGAGAAAGCTACATGGGATGACAGGTGTTAACCTACAGACTTTTAAAAGTAATGCAAAGGTACCTGAAGACAATTATTCTGAGAAGAGGCCAGATGGATGCCCTAACCAGCATAGGGACACAGGCTCTGGCTCTAATTCAGCAAGACACTTAAGCCAGTTGCTTAAGTTTAAGCATGCAGCACATTAAGCAGGAGTTTCAAGTTTGACAGGCAGATACATGCCATTTGGGTTGACAACAGCTGGGCAGAATTAGAAGAGTCACATGCTCAAAATCAGTCATGTGCTTAAGCATCTCACTGTATTAAGGCCTATATCCCCTCTCATCATCAATTAAGGAGTTTAGTGACTGATTTCAACAACTCAGAGGTATTCTGCAGTACCAAATGAGGTCTCTGCTACTGCGTTCTGACTCATAATTCTAATACTAAAAATATCATGATATTACACTTCAAAATGCCAGAAAAATTAGAAATAATTCAATGCATTTACTAGCTCTCACTGTTTCAGATAGCTGCTGTCAACTGAGGCTGAATACATCCACCAGCCAAACTGATAGCGCGTATCAGGACAGCACAGAAAATGTTTTTGAATGCTGCTACGGATGGTATTTACTGTGCAGCATTACTTTGCCTCACATGATTAGATATGACACGTTAGTACATTTAAAGGTGCTAGGAACTAATACATTTTTCAGATATCAAGTTGAATGCTAGCAGCCTGGCTTGCATGTTACAAAACTGGGTTCTCCAAGAGATGGCTTGATTAAACTTTTGTTTTTTTACATTAGCCTAGTCCAAGTTTCTTAGAGAAACTGGTTGGGCTTGATTATATCCATTGCTGCATGTTAAGATGCATATGCTTGTTCAAGACACAAATAAATACAATCCAATTTAGTCACGCTTGTGGTGGCAGTGATAAGGAGTTAGTCCAGAACCGTCATAAAACTCTACATCACTGTAGCCATTCTACTGTACCACAGACAGTAGGTTTTTTGGAAAAGCTAACTTCATTTTCTTCACTTCTCTTTTTACAACTAAAACTCATAAAAAAGACCCTATTAACTGTATATTAAGGACAGGGTTGGACAAGTGGCACAAGCACACAGCAGATTGGAAGTAGAAGACAGGCAAAACAGCAGCTAGTAGGATAAGAAATGCAAACAGAGCAGCAAAGAGAGCAGAAAACCCAGGGCAGGAAGCAGAAAGTAGAGCAGCAGGCTGGTAGGGAGCAGAAAGCAAGCAGTATATCAGGCAAAGGAAGAGAATTGGCATGACACAAAAGCAGAGTGCAAGGGTAGTTTGTGGCACACCTGCCAAAAAGTCTGGCTCCTACCGGTTAAAGCTATGTCATCAACATGTCAATGTTAATGGAAGAAAGGTGGAAAAGAAAAAATCAAAATTGGGGCACACTAATGCAAAATGGTAATGTCAGGACTGCACAAATACTAAGCTGAAGGTTGTTGTTTGTAGTTGCCACTTAAAATGTCTTCTAGAACAAGGTCTAATTTTGTCCACCATTCTGAGCTAATGTGAAATATGCTGACATTTTTTTCTGCAGTGTTCACAGAGAAAAGGCTGAGGGCTAATTATGACAGGGGTCAGGTGTGTGCTCACAATTTACATGGTGGCGAGCTAGCTATTTTTGTACTTTGAGTAGTTATTTGCAGGATTTTTCTTTTTGCAACTACACTTTCATTTCTGCGTGCTACCTATTCAATCTAAATCAGTATCTATTTGCAGTATTAAAAATACATGCTTCACTCAAGCCAGGACTCAAATGACATTTCTTCAAAATTCAGTTTTATCTAAGTTTACTTGGCAGCTAGTGACTATTCTGCACATGGCAAATTGTAGAAATTGTCTTTGGAGCTGAACTTCGAAAACGCTTTAGCACACAATACTTAGACTGCTGGTGCCCAGCCACAAGTACAGTAGCTCTACAATTAATAACCAGAGACTCTCTGAAGGAAATGTTATCAATCTGGTTTATTTTTCTACATGGATTGGGTATGTTTTTCACGCAATTATGAACAAAGCTTAGCTCCTTTAATGTATTCTTCCCCTTTCGACTATGCAAATATTAACTAACAAACAGGAGGATTTTGTTTTGTTTTGTTGAACTGAAGTGTGTTTGCCACAAGTCACCCAGGGAATTAGAGTTTGTGTGCTGTTGTGGCTCTTTGCCTAACAGTGACTTCTCACATGGCTCCTGAGCCAAGCAATTGTTACCAGCTTAGGCACTTCAATTGGGCCGCTCCAATGAACACCACTTACGCATGTGAGTGTTTGCTGGGGTGAACCATAGGTGGTCTAAAACAGCCATGAGAAACCAAGCTTGACTTCAGATGGCAAGAAAAAATAGGCACAATATTGAAGTTCAGCAATTTTATAATAAACGGAATGATTTTTTTTTCACTTCAATAGAGAAGTCCTTGTGTGTGTTTAAGTAATTAGAAGTTGATTGCACTACGTTCATTCAAATCCTCCTTTACAGAGGATCATTAAATCCAATTTGAAATTTGTCATATTAACATTTCACCCTGGGACACTACTAAATGAATCAACAACATTTATTTATATGTTTATACCAAGCATACTCAAGACATCAGTTTCCCATAATACCATATTCTTTCACATATAATCTGAACTTTTTCCACAAAAAAAAAATGGCCAGGGAAAAATCAGGGTGTGCGTTATATGCAAGGAAATAGCTCCTACTGGTCTGGCAATTTTGGGCCCAAGGCCCACAGCTCAAGATCTAATTAACAGGGTCATACTTAGTGCGCAGCTCTGGAGGTGTTGTCCCAAATCGGCCTCTGATACATGGCCCCCAGCCCCGCTAGCACCAGGCACCGGCACATGGTCCCCAGACCTGTCAGCCTTCTGGATGGGCCCCAAGACATCTTCCCCACCTTCCCAGGCTGAAAGCCCCCAGCCTTGGAGACCCCAGGCCTCCGGCACTTACCCATACTCCAAGGTAAGATTATTTTTCGCTCCTGGGGCCGTCCAAGAACTGGGTGCTTTAAATTTGGGATATGTCACAGAAGTGCTACATACTAGTTAAAATACAAGCAAGATCTACACAGACAGTACAGTTCTCTAATAATATAACCCCATCAGTTTATGGTTGGAGTGCCCCACAAACTCGAATGTATTTATCCTCACAGAACCACTGAGATAGGGAAGTGCAATTATTCCCAGTTTATACACGAGAAACTAAAGAGAAGATTTTTTAAAGTACAGAAGCACCTTGGGGAATCAGTCAGCTAACACCCTTTGATTTCAACAGGACTTAAAATGCTGAGCTACTTTGAACAAAGAGAAAACAAAAAACTAATGTCTTGAAGCTCAAGAGTGAGTAATGCCTTACTTACTGGACCATCCTTTCCTCATTATAATCTTACATTATGTAATTAAAACACACTTTATAAAAAGACAGTTCAGTCTTTGCAGTTCGACCTCTAAAATATATTCTTTGATTCCATAAGCATTTTCCAGAACTCAGCAATACAATTTACAGTAATCCCTAAATTATATATCTTTACAGACAGTACAACTAACAAGAGGTACATGCTTAAAAGCAGATTCCAATTGCAGAATAAAACAGTCAGCTGCATACAATGGGCAATACAAAGACAGTGAAATTATAACAAGGAATGAAGGAAAATATAGCAATGAAAAGCCTTTTGGGATTCCTGACACTTTTTCCACCACCATAAGTCCATTTGTTGCATCTTTAAGAGCACTCCAATTGTATCTATGCCACATGTGCATGCCCGCGCGTGTGTGCGCATGAGTGTGTATGTACATACACTGATCTATTTGGTTTATACAAACAAAGCCACAACTCTAACAGAAATAGTTAACTCAGTACAAGAAGCTGCATGCAGATTAGTTACAAGTATCATGATTTTTTAAATTCAACTATGCATTCTTTGTCCAGAGGGAATAATCTGGAGCTGGCGACATAAACTGAAGAACATTTTCAGCCCTAAATCTTTTGTAATGAAGCCTTCAATTTGTAAATATAAGCCTCCACATTCAAATGAGGGTGGTTAAATTTTCACTCAATGTCTGGTACTGAATGTCTGAGTCCCTCACTTTTTTCAGTAGCATTTAAAGGTGTAAACTGACAGTGTTTGAAAACTAGGCCATTTATTTACCTAAATTTGGATTTAGAGGCCTAATTCTTAGGTCCCACGTTTCAGCACATTGGTTATGGAAATAAACTTTTCAAAGAAAGTATGTTCTTTGTTCTTCTGACCTGTTTAAAGGCATAAAAGCCCTCCAACTGGCTCAACACTGGAAATACTTATTTTAATATTCTCTAACATTCTTTCCTTCTCTATATTTTGTCAGTATGTAAATTAACTTATACAAGCCTACTAGAAGAGCCTTCCTAAACCCTATAATGACCTAATTTAACAGTGTTGAAGTGCGGCCATGATGGTTGAGGAAATATGCATTAGAAAGCATAATTTTTGGGCGTGATATCTTTTATTGGACTAACTGCATGGTTCAGAAAGATTGCAGGCAACTTTTGGGCACAGCATGTATTTTTATTGGGCCACAGAAAAAAAACAAACAGATGGAGCTTGAGCTAAGTATATTTGAATTTTTGTTCTGAGACAGGTAAGAAAAAAAACTTTTCACTAAACAACCACTCACTTTCTAACTGTGCAATCCACATTATCAAGAGAAATTTGCCTGACACCTTCAAAAGATGGGCCTGGGATCAAAACGTCATAACTTTACTAAATAACAAAAAAACAGGGACTAAACATAAATTAGAAGGTAAAATGAACCATACAGAAAATATCTATCTCCTGCTAATGTCTCTGCACTCCACATGTGAAAACTACCCTCTTCTCTGCAGAATGGTTTTGCTTTTCCACTTATCAGGTTATCCCCTTGCACTGCATTTCGCTTGTTAATCCTGAAAATTAATCCTGATACCATCTCTTTGCTCTTTTTAAAGAAATGGAGCAGGGCTGTAAATGTATTCTCCTCTGATTCAGTTAAATCATCAAGGTACATCCTTAAACTGCCTTTATTCAGCTCAAGCTGCCCCTCTGCTTCTCTCTCAGACCTGAGGAAGACTGTGCCTGGAAGCTCGTCTAAAAATCTCTTTTAATCAGGCAGTTGGTCCAATAAAATCTATTACCCCCACATTATTTTTGCTGCTTTAATTTATTGGGTCAATGTAGCTGAAAAGAACATTGCTAACCACAGCCCTTTTTAAAGTGTTAAAGTGAACGAGACCTTTTGACATTATGTAAAGTCAAAAGCATGTTCCCATGGTGCCACATTTTATAATCAAAAGCTTCTAAAAACTGGCCAACTGCAAAAACAAATTAAAGTCAAAATGACCAACCCCCCCTCCAAAAAACACACACAAAAATGTTGACGCTATACGAGAATAAAATAATTAGACATGAAATAATTAAATCTTCCCAGACTATTAACAACAAGCATAATACAGGCCTCTGAAAGATAAAATTTCCCTAATTTATTACAAATCTGATTTATGACCTTGAGGGTGGCAATAGTATCCATAAAAATTAGCATACAAGCAGCCAAAGGCATAGATAAGACTTTTAGAACCACATCAATCATGATAAATGTAGTTATTCATACTTCTTAATTTCTAGAATTTAACTGATTAAAATGGAATCAGACATTTCCCCAAAAGCATTTTCTTTCCACTAGGAGATAAAATAGTTTATCTAAAATAATGTTAAGAGGTCATTTTCTATTAATTTAGTTAATGAGACTATGCTGGATGGTGACCCTTTAAGGAAACACCATCAACTTAAGAAGAGTGAGTCAAGTTTCTTTACAGGAGAAAAAAAAAGTGTACTAACACCAGTGTCAGGTTGGCAAGACAGCTCAGAAATTTGCCCATATTCACTGTGGTTTTATAATCACATTTTCCTTCTGGGTCTCATAAGATTCCCCACAAAAAACAAAGGAAAACAGTCACGAAGGAAACTGAAACTAACAAACAAAAAGGTAACGTTTTCAGAAGTGCTAAGCAACTTAGGAGCCTAAGTTCCATTTTCAAGAAGTCAAGTGAAATTCGGCTCAAATGCCTAGGATGCTTTGAAACTTCTATTTCGGATGCTGTCAAATGCCTCTCCACTATGCCTTCCACCCCCAAATTTTTAAAATTACAACCATCATCAAGTTTACTTGTCACAAAGATACTTAAAATGTGCCTGACGTAATGTGTGTAATTTTAAAATTTAGACTGGTATTATTAACAAGTAATTATGCCTAGGTATTGAAGATGCCTCCAGACAGTACCATGGGTGCTGCAACACTTGGTTACAATCAGATATGTGGAAAATAGAATACCTACTGCAGCATTCTTTATTTTGCCTCAATGTTGGCTTTAATATATTTTTGTACATAGCTGTATGTTGTACCGTATCTATAAAATGTTGTGAAAAAGTAAATTTACCAAGTGGGGGTCTCAAGATTAGAACCTGTTAATCAAACAAGAAGCCAGTTTACATAAGTAATAACTTCTACGTAAAACAACGTACCAGAAAAATAAAGAGAGTGCTCTGCTTATAATAGATCCATTATGGCAGAAATAAATATTTCTCAGGCATGCCTTCTGCATGCCCAGGATCTTAACATTAAAAAAAAATGTCAATGATTAATGGAAAACTGAGTTCATACAGACCACAACTGTTCCTTTGCAGGACACGTGATGCATATTACAATGCGCTCAGTTGTTAAATATGGATTGTGACCAGTGGATCTGGTATAGCAGAGTAAAACGGCACATTAGGTAAGCATTAAACCATTCATGTTACAAGACTATTTTTGTTAAAGCAACTTTAAAAATAAATTGGACATTTATAATTTCATTGGAAAGCAAGCCAATGACCCTGGAAAAAATATGCATTCATATGGTTTGAGGCACTAAAATTTGTTCTGTGTTTCTTAAAAAATTGTCAACTTGGAACTGCAAAAAGCAATAATCTTGTTTGTTTAGGTTAACTTTCAAAATATTATTATGTAAGACTTTTACCATCAATAAAACACAAGGCATAGTCAT
Source organism: Crocodylus porosus (assembly GCF_001723895.1). Lineage (NCBI taxonomy): Eukaryota > Metazoa > Chordata > Crocodylia > Crocodylidae > Crocodylus > Crocodylus porosus. The sequence continues at coordinate 18,097,037 of NW_017728886.1, forward strand.
ATCTGATTCATTAATTTCGTAGCTGATAAAAGCACATCTGGTTTTAATTAGTTTATTGGCTTTCATCAAAGCTTCCTAACCTGATTCCGAGTTCTCTCTTGCTTCAAACATTTCAAATATACTTATAATTAAAGACACAGGACGAGCATGAGCAAGGGTAAGAGGAAAATGGTGAGTTTTAAACAGTGATGGACAACATGCTTCATGATGATAATGGACAGATGTCCAAAAGACTTACCTAATAGAAAACATAAAGGAAACAATACTCCGGCAATGAGTGCAAAAATTAGTTTTGATTTTCAGAAACACTTTAGGTTAACTTCACCGTGTTTGGATCTGCAAATTACACTATGATTACACTATACAATAAAATGGAATTGGTATTAAATGGGCTCTAAACACAGCCACTGCCAAGAAACTGCTATGGCATTTATCTGAATTTCTCTAGTGAGCAAATACATTACAATTCTGGCATTTTGCTCCACATGGCAAACTTCTCTGACTGTAATTTTACCAACTGCTGATTAGGTCCTAATTAATTAGGGTGTATTTTGCAAATGACTTAGAGTACTTAAATTGATGAAGTTATTTCATTGGAATCTCTTGAAAACCACAGCACAAAATCAGCCCATTACAGCTAACTAGTTCATACAGGGCATCACAACCTAACAACACCAACTGGCAAATGTGTTCTGCTGACTAGCTGAGCTTACTGCTTACCCTTCTGCCTTACATAAAGTTTCATAAAGATAGAGAAATTAAAACTGAAAATACCTATTAGGTCATTGCTACCTTGTCAACAAAAAACAGCTCACTCTAGGACATCAATTAGTATGTTGTCCAGTCTAATTCTGAATGTTTGAGACAACAGAGCTTCCATCGTTTGGCTTTCCATATTGATATACTATTTAAGAATGATAAAAGATTTAATGCCAAGTTTAAACAATAACACTATTTGTGTATATGTATCAGGCTTATAAAGCATTATTTATGTGCATCTTTACTACTCTTTTCAGGTACAAGAAGCATATTGGTCTCTGAAGAAATAAGATATTGAAATATTCTCAATTGATACAAAATAATATTCAATGAAAATGATTTGCACTCTTTCTTAGTACACCCCCTAATGTCATTTCTTGATCTGGGAAATGTGACTTCATTTGATTTGTGCACACTTTTAAGTGAATGATTGCATAGGTACTATTTTCAATTCCAATAAAAGCACATATATAGAGGATTGCACAGTTAGGAACACTGCAGTGCAGATCTAAATAACTAAATCTGCCAAACTAGTGTTACCATGGAGACAAAACTAATGTACTGTGACCACATTTCTTACTGCACTACTTAAGACCATCTGGATAAAAACAAATATTTCTGTTGCATACTATTCATACACATTTGTGACCAGCTCTTTTTTTCTTCAAACACACTACATAGATCAAAATACCGTACACCCTATTAAACTTGTATTATATTGCACAGAGTGGATACTTATTTCACAAGCCCATGAATTCAACCGTTACATCTGTAGTTTATAAACTGATCAAGATTGAACTGTAAGAAAGAAAATGGCTTTCAAATCCCAAGTTATTTTGTAACATGTTATAAACAAGATATCTTTTTATATGCCTGAATCATTCCTCAACTGAAAAGCGCTTTACGCTATTTATACTCTACTGGGAACGTTACCATCTTGAAAAGCAAAGCCCTGCAATGAACAACACAGCCTGAACCACAAAATTCTGCTTTTCTGATTGTATTGAGTGCAAAAAGCACCTTTCAAGTAAACTGTCAGATCCTCCAGGAGTTAGACTTCAAAGTCATAAACAATTTGAAAGTGCTCTGCCTTTTGATAGAAACTCTCATTCAACCTACGCCCTCCCCCAAACCTTTGCTGTGTCTGACTTTAGTGGATTTAACGCTCTGCATCAAGATATGTCACAAAGGTAATGTTCTTACTGGGAATGAAAAGGATTTCCAGGCTATCACAGTAGATTTGCTAGCAAAAAGTAGTGACTATGAAACATGCCTTATTGAAAGCAAAAGCAACACCTTCACACAGGATCCTCATTAGGCTGAATGCCGGTTCTTTCAAGGGCAGGTTGCTTGAAATATATAATAAATTAAACAATTCTTCATCTAAACTATTTGAAAAAGCACTCTACTTTTCAGTGCCCTTTTATGTCATAAACATACCCACAGATGTAACTCATCAGGTATGAAATCTTGTAGGAACAACTCTTCAGGTGTGAACAACAGCCATTACTGCACTGAAGAGGTCTGAGAGTCCCTCTCCTTTCGACTGAGCTTCTACAGTCCTCCAAGTAATTTGGAGCACCTCAGCAGTGATTTATGAAGTCACGAAGCTGTCCTAGCCAAGGGTTCCCAGGACACTGTAATGCAGGGAGTTGTTTTTTAGTAACAGGAAGATGAAGTAGATGCCAGCTACAGCTAGATCACTTCCAGAGCAGCTACCCGGCACTCTCATGTCACAGAGAACAGACCTGTTGGCACTTCTACATCAGGCCCATCACGAAAGAGCAGACTCACTGGACCTAAGAGACACAGACGGCCTCGAGTTTGCACTCATTAATTTCTCAAAGCCTCTGTCTAATAGTGATGCTCTACTTTCACTGATTTGTGGATTTTCCTTGAACCAATTACACTATTTAGCTTGAGAGTAGATTACAAATAAGTTGGTCTGCTGAAATTGACTATTCAAATGTCCTCTTCTATAGCAGTCAGAAAATGATGGTACAATGGACTTGTACCATAGGGCCCAACAGCACAGGAGATCAGCGACCATCCCCAGATAGCTACCCTTTCCAGTCTGACTGGAAACCTGAGAAATAGGTCAATTATGGCATAAATGATTTATGCTTCTTAGAAGTTATGTAGACTAACAAGACTGTGCAGGACCAGCATGTTGGGATATTTTTTCTGACAGGACAGCAGCCTGTAGTTTTTATTGATTCTGCCCTCTCAGTTGAGGAGTCTGAGATCTGTATCCAGAGATGCAAACAAGCAGGGGTGTGCAAAGCGGGCCTTAGTCATTTCAGATTCGGCCCGAATCAGGGACAGTGATTCGATTCATTGATGTGGATCACTGTCCCTGATTCGATTCAGCCAAATCCGAATATGAAGAGTCAATGTTGATTCAAAGAATCAGCGATTAGGTCATAAAGACAACTTTAAAAGTTTTTTCTACATTCCTCGAGGTGCCAGGCATGGCTTCTGGATGCTGCGATGCTGGGGCGCATGGAGCATCCCACAGGAGCGCAGGGAGGCCCTCTACACGCTCAGTGGTGAACCCAGAAGTGGACCGGAAGTACTTCCAGGTCTGCTGGAGAGCATGCAGGCCCTCCCCTAACCCCCCCCCAGCTCAGGAATTGGCCACAGGGGGACGCCAGGTGCCCCCCCCAGACCCAGGAGGCACCAGTTGCAGAGCTGGAAGGGCATGGGGGGCCCCCCACGCGCTCTCCAGCAGATCCGGAAGTGGACCAGAACTGCTTCTGGTCCGCTTCCGGGTCTGCTGCCAAGCATGTTGGGGAGTCCCCCACACTTTTGTGCGACGCTCCATCCATGCCAGCATCGCAGCACTCACAAGCCCCTGCTACCTAGAGGTATGTGGAAACAACATTTAAAGCTTTCTCTATGTCTATATTGTTAGAAATATTATTAAAAATGCATTATCAATAGCTGTTAGCTCCCATCAATAGTGTTGTCCTCTGAATAAGCATGGCTGCCAGCCCTCCTTGTCTCCTTAATGAGAGAGGGAAGGG
>NW_017728886.1:18100832-18106133 GCF_001723895.1 Crocodylus porosus
TGTCTCTCTCTCTGACCCTATTTGCAAATATATACCTTTTGTATTGCTAATGGAGTGTGTCTGTGACTGAGAGTTTTTTTCCGCCTCCCGAGAAACGAACCATAGCAGATTTCTGCAACAGTATTGCCGAATCTTTCCAATTCAATTCAGAGAGATTAAAGGGTCCTCCAATTTAATTCAGATGTGGAGATTTGGCCAGTGAATCAGGTCGAATCTCCACCAAATGGAACCAGGGATCAAAGCTTCACACAGCCCTACAAACAAGGTCTGGGTGTGGAATACGACAAGCATGGATTTAACACCATCTCTGAGATGTCTGTTCTACCAAAAGAGCTGAAGAACCTTTCCAACAAGAACTAAGGCATGTATGGTGCTAACAGTCAACCTAAAGCCATTTTGGTCAATATTATCAAAAAAACTCAGTCAACTGGCATTTACAGATTAAATTATTCTATTCCATTTGGCAGGGAAGAAATTAACCTCTAAACTCCCTGAATTTCTCCTATCCCTGCAGGCTATTATGAGGGTCCTATCCATGCCTATAGCTAAGCACATAAAAGAACTAAAATAGGCCAAGGTCTTAAATGATCCTTGCAAATGCACAGCAACCAACTTAACATTGCACATCAATATTTCCAACACTTTATAACACAGATTATCTTTGTTATATTTATCCTCAAGCCTTTCCTTCATACAGATTGCTACCATCAGACTTGTGTTATGAGATCAGAGTCATGCTCCTAATTCCAATGCTCACGGAGCTCTCCAAGCATTCTGCTTGTAGCAGTCTTCTGATCAACCTTGTCACCATGTATTACCATGGACAAAAGAAGTGAAAGACTTCTTTTATGATCACCAAAGAAACCAGGGCAACAAAGCATAATATTCCTAGCGTTGCCAACTCTCCAGGATTGCCCAGGAGACTCCAGGAATTAAATATACATTTCCAAGAGAGTCCCAAGAGTCACCTGGGAGATAAATGATAGGGCATTCATTAAAATAAATCTTAAATGTTGAATCCGATATATACAGCAGTCCAGTGGGTTTTTAAAATGCAATAGTAGTGGACATTTGCCTTCCAGATGTAAAGTCTGTTTACTGTTATCCATAATAGGCAAGCACGCCTATGGTCATTCTGTGGTTAGAGATCTAAAGTACAGTTTGGGAGCAAGATAAATCAAAGATGGCCTTTACCTTGTATTAGGTCATCAACATTAGATCTGAAGCACCAGCCTGTCCTTCTGTCAGGGTATCCTTAACTGGGATGCTAAGAAAGTATTCTGTGCAGTGATAGATCCAATGACAACCATTAGGTCAATGAGATCTGAGAGTTTCACACCTGAAGAAGAAACATCATCTAACTGACGTCCTTGACTACCTGCTAATTTACAGAATTGGCTCTGGAGTCCAACTACCACACATGGCATGGTGGCCTTTATTCTTTCACAGTTCCACTTGGGTAAACTTCAAAGAAAATATTAGAGCACATTGGCTGTGCCATCATGGATAATTAATGACAGAGCTCCTGACATCTGAAGACTTAATGCTCAGGCAGGAAATAGGAAAGAAGAGTCTCCCTCGCCTGCTAAGGGATGATGTTAAAAGTTTGGTTTTGCTGGTCTGGCAGACAAAGAAAAAAAGAAAAAGAAAACAAATGTGTTTCACACAACAGATGATCTAAAAGCAAGAGAATTTTAGAGTTTACCTTTCCTAGCTTTCTGTAATTTAAGGGGCTAACTTAGACAGTTATCATACTCTGTATAGGTTATTTTAAAAGGCCTAAATATATACTCAGAGACCTTTTAAAATATTGCAGTGTAACAATGACTGTACTTCATTTACCAGAAAGGCCACAAAAGAAAGAATACCTTTCTTCATCATCAGCCTGGACTGACTGAGGTCTCTTGCTGGTGGAAATCACAAGAGAAAGGGAGAACCATAAAAACAGATCTGCTGACAATACCACATACTCTCCTAGCTCCACCAAGTCATTAGATAACATTTTCCAAAGATTCCACTATGTGGGGTGCTCACATGGTGCTCCCAAGATGATCTTCCCCCTGCATAGAAAAACTGCCCTGTTCTTCTACTAGGTGGACTTTCTCACCTACCTAAGGAGGATTTGCACCTAAAAGTAACATTGGACCTAAAGATTTATGCTAAAATGGCTACAAATGCCTCAAGCCTAAAAGAAAACACATATAGTACAGTGTCAATTACCCAGAAGGTCAATTAATAATCATATACAATGATTTCTGACACAATAAGTATCCACATAAGAGGTCCAATATTTCATGCTAAGGATCATTTTACATAGACGCCAAACTAGAAGATATCGACAATTAGGCATTTACATTAAGAGTAAGCGCACGGCTTTTCTAGCCCCTCTATTTACATTTCCTGTTTATCAGATCATCACCTGGGAGCCTGGTTTTCTCTGCTTAAAAATTGCAGATTCTCTGATTAAACCCCCCACCACAAATTCTCCAGTTAAAAACCCTAAATCTGTGAGTTTTCCTGGATTAAAATGAAACACCACTATATATATATATATATGTATCTGTTGAACATAATATTTTATTGATATATTTACAGTCTTAAAGCAGTTTGGAAGCCTACCAGTGCTATTTATGCACTATAATAAAATTAATTTATATTATAGTGCTATTTTTGCTATAAATTAGTGCTATTTTGGTAGGCTTCTGTAAATGTATTTAATTTATACACTATAATAAAATAAATTCTAAATATCTGTACATTTTGGCATTTGACTTTGGGTTTTTTATCATGGAAAAATCAGAGCTCCCCCTGTCCCCTTTGCTCACCAGGATGCGAGTCTAGCTTTGGCTGTCCCTCCCTGCTGCTTTACGGCGCTCAGCAGCCCTGATATGATCATGCCCTGGCACTGGGCAGTCCTGATTTGCTGGTGTCTTGCAACTGCCCATGTTGTTGTCCCTCGCTTTTGACCTGCAGCTCCCTGATCCTCACTCCCGACCCACAGACCCCCAGTCCTGCCAGTACCCCTCACTCTCAAAATGCAACCCCACCGCCTAAGTCCCTAGTATGTGTGTGGGGAAGATGGGCGGGCCAAGGTGATGTGCCAGGGGGGGCATGTGCACCCTGAGACTTCTGCACCTACACTGGGGCGCAAGGCTGTAGCCGGGCCAGACCAGCTCCAGGCAGCTGGTGGCCAAGGGAGGAGGGATCCTGTGCAGGTCCAACAACTCCTGTGGAGCTAGTCTATCCCTGCTGCAACCCCCTGCCTCACTATGGGCTCAGGACTCTCAGGGGGCATATATGGTCCCCACCCCCGCCACCCACATCCCTCCCTGCATGCTGCCCAAAACCAGAGCCATACTCCAGCTGCCAGCCAGACTCTAAGCAGCAGGATCACCGTGGCTGCAGCTCCCCGAGGCCCTCAAGGCCTCAGGTAAGGCTGCTGGGGCCATCAACTGTGCTGGTCCCAGCCTCCCCTACCCAACCCAGGGTAACCTGCCATGCACTAGAGCATGTGTGGCACAGGCACTCACCGGAGACAACTTGTCCCCAGGGAAACAAATGTTTGCAGTTGGTTGGACATGGCCAGAGTGTCCAGAAAGTATAGCGCCAGGAAGTTCCTGCCTCATCCAGACCACCTACTGGGATAGCAGACTTCCTTGACATTGCTTCCAGGAGGATTTACTCTATATCACACAAGATTAGGCCTAGACCCTTGTAAGGGCAGTGGCAAGACTGTTAATCCTTTATTGTAAGTAATTCTTTATACAAATTCCTGTAAATAAGTGTTGTTTCATTATCACAAGCCTCACCAAGATCCTACAAGCAGCTCACTTGCTGCTTCAGGAATAAGTTATAGTACTCAGCCAATACCTGTGGTGGTGAGGTGGTTAACATAGGACTCTGTTACCTTGGCAGCTGCATGGCATGTACAGTGTCTCCAGACTTGCTTATTTTCAAGCAAAGAAACAGCTTTCCCACTTATAACAACACACACCCCAATTCTGAGGAAACAGTGCATGTCATATGTGCGGAAATACAGCATTTCTGCATTCCCACGTAGGCACTCTACCTTCTTATCCCTCAGGCCTGATAGGCTCCCAGACTCATCTGCTTCCCTTACCCTTATTACAAGTCCTAGTCACATAGATTGCAACCCAGAAAATATTTTATAAACAAGGCCAAAAGGCCTTGGCTATCAGCACTGCAGAAGTGTGAAGAGACATCTGCAAACTCAGAAACGGAATGACATAATTTCTGTACTTCATTCACTCCCTTCCCTCTGTTATGACTCCCCGTAGTCGGGGCTGCCTATGTCTTGTCTAAATGTGGAATGTAAACACTTCAGACCAGAGACTGTGTCCTTTCAGATCTGTGAAACAAACATACTTATATCACACTTTTCCATTCACATTCATGCATTTTTCTTCAGCTGACCTATCAGCCTATTGCTCCGTAAGTCAGTTTCCTTCTACATTTTATCTTAGGGATAAGAGTAAGGCAGGTTACTCATCAAAAACAGAGGGCAACCAACATAAAAACCAAGTTTACAAACAAGCCATCCTGCAGGTCCATTTTTAAAACATCCGGCAAATTCCCATATTAGATTGGATTAATTTGTCTTTTTTTATTATTATTTTTGTCTTTTTTTTTTAATCAGAGGCTCTACAATCAGAAGTTCTATGGTCTAATTATGATACATCTGTACAATAAATAACTACTGCCTTCAAGGTACACCTCCTGTGACACTTGCTGAATGCTGCTGATCTTGCAGAAGGTGCCATGCAAGCCTTGATTTTAAGACAAAGGTATTGCCCATGCATGCCTGGAGGCCTAAATTAACATGCTACAGACCCCCCCTCGCCCCCCAAACAATGAATATGGAATTAACTCTCAATGCAGAGTTAATTTTTAGCATAGAACTGATTTATCATGAAAGTAGGTACTATTTCAACTATTCGGCATCTAAGGGCACGTCCAAATGACAGCACACGTGCCTCTTGTCCTGTCTCAAACCCCTTTGAGGTAGGGCAACAGGTATGTATGGAAATGAAAAAAAGTTCCCTGCGCTGCAAGGTTGCAGCACAGGGATAAAATTAGACCCCTGGATATCCAGAGGTCTAAAATAATCAAAAGTTTAAGGAAGCAGAGCAGGGCATGGTCTGTGACTGTGCCCTGAGGCAACCAGAGGCTGGGTCCTCCACAGAGATGCTCTGGCTGCCAGAGCGTCTCTGTGGTTGGCCCCTTGCCCTGGTGCTGAAACCAGGTGTTCAGCACCAGGGCTCCAGTGCCAATGAGTAAGGG
>NW_017728886.1:18106533-18120855 GCF_001723895.1 Crocodylus porosus
CCCCTCCCGCTTCTAAGGTAAGCAGAGGCTTTTTTTTCCCCCATTTGTTTGTTTGCTTGTTTTTAAAGTGACCGTGCCTGGGGTTGGGGGGGCGGGAAGATACTGGGGAAAATGGGGGGTGGGGCAACAGCAGCTGGCAGGATGAGGCCAGGTGGGGCAGCAACTGGGAGGCTGGAGTGGGGCATGTGGACCTTGCAGAGGGGGTGGTAGCCCCTTGGGGGGCCATAGCTCTTGTGTGGGGGATGTAGCCCTTGTGTGGGGGCCGAACCCCCTGTGAGAGGGCAGCAAAATATGTATTCATGTATTCACGAAACATGTATTTAGAGTTCACTTTATTATTATGATAAGAGACTTGCTTTAACAGCGTAGATTTATCAATAAAACATTGTCAAACTGATCACTGTCTCTGTCTCTCTTTATAGTGGTCTTTATTTTACTTATGGAGGAACATGGATTTGAGGGTATATTACTGAGTGACTTTGGGATTTTATTTTATTTTTTTTTAAATCAGGGGTTTTTTAGTTTTCCAATAAGGAACACCAGAATTCCTGCTAGGGAGGCCAGTGGCAGGACCCTGCCTGCTCAGAGCTGGCACCTTGGACCCAGCTGGCTGTGGCTGATCTTCTGGCCAAATGGGGCCAGGAGGACATGCTTTGACAGTTCAAAGCAGGTCACACTGGAATATCTTCCGGGCGATGGCTGCCCAGATGGCTGGGCAGAGGGCACACGTAGCACTAATGCTGCACAGAGGCCAACTGCCCACTGGCAGCTGGCCCGGAGGGGCAGATGCGTCTACTAGCCGTGCAGTCCCCATCGGGGTCTGGCAGGTGCACACCAGGTCACAGCCAGGCAGCAGCCTCTACTGCCAGACTGCTGCAGTGGGTAGAGGGTGCAGGGAACTCTCAGGGCTGCTTCAGCAGTCCAGCTGGCACAAGGGGTAGTGTCCCCAAGTACTAATTGGCCAGGCCCCAGAAGCTCCTGAGAGCGTGTAGCCCTAAGCTACTTGCCAGGGCAGCTTTTTGTACTGCTGGGGGGAGGACAGGGCAGCTTTTTATACTGCTGGGGACAGCACAGGTGTTGGCCCCGGGCTCTGGCTCCCCCTGGCTGCAGATCCGGGAGGAGCCAGGCAGGGTTATTTTGCCCAAAGTGGCAGAATTTGCTCCACAACAAAGTGCATGTCCGAGCATGTGCACTGAAGCAAAAATCCCTAGCTCAAATTTGCAACGCTTCTATATGAGCTCCTGCAAGCGCGTGTGCTTGCATGTGTGGATGCGTCCTAAATGATAGCATTTTTACACATGCAAACACCACAGCACCAGGTGCTTTGAAAAGCTCCCAGTGCTGCATCACTTATGCAAGTGCCAAAATGCCTGTCATAACTGAGAAAATGGCAGTGGTGCACTTTTGAACTAGCTTGTTTTCTTTTGATCAAGTTCCTGAAAAAAAAATCTAAAATACCATCATCTTTGACCACGTCTACACAAGATACTGTGCAGTAACTTGTTACTCTACTGCACAGTAGCATCACGTGGCAGGAAGCATGATGCAACGCTACTGCACAGTCACCAGCACACACACACACAAAAAATTTGGCTATGCTACAAGTTACTGCGCAGTCATTTAGTACTTCTTTAAAATGACTGCGCAGTAATGGCTGTGCAGTCAGCATCTCGTTTAGCTATGGCCTTTAAGTGATAAAAAGCAACAAGATGCTTCTGTTCACCTTTTCCATTAACAGGTTTTCAGGGCCTTGAGCATAATGGAGTCAGATTGCACTTAAGCACATTGCAAATGTAACATGTTTTCAGTTAAGCATACACGCTTTGAAGAAGCCAGTATTTTTTAGGCATATGCAACTTAGGTGCAGGTTTCTAATTTGAAAATCTCGCTCATCTTCATGAGAAAACACAAAGCAAAATGTACACATGTGAGTATCTGAAGGCCCAAACTGTGAAGTAGAAATCCCCAAGATGTACCTGCATGCTAAGTGCCTGTTTGAGGAACCAGTTGCAGATGACTTAAAAAAGAAGACCTCGTGTCATATACTGACAATGCCTATCAAGAATGCTTTTGATTAACAAAAGGTTACATCTTCAGTGTTCAACTCACGGGGTCACCAAGGAAGCTACAGCTATTTCGATTCCAAACGTACAGTACTGGAGTTAAAAAAAAAAAAAATACAACTACAGTCTTAGGCAGTTTCATGCTGTCTGTATTAAAATGCAGCATGTTCAAGTCAAACTCTCCAACCTCAAAAAATAGAGGACTAATACTATGGCCCACATACAAACACAAGACAACACCAGAGGAACCACAAAACTAACGACAAGTAATTTACTGTATTCTTTCATTGGCTATAGCTTCAATCCCTTAGCTTGCATGTTGGGAATTTCTTCTCACCCATTCACCTGAGAAAGTAACTTGCTCTTTTCTCCACAGCTTGACTAACATGACCTTGGAAAGCCCTGCTTGGCTGTTCATGGCTATTTAAGGCTAATTCATAGCCTGAGCATATGTGCACTCACAGTAGCCATCCTGAAACTTCAAAATTTCCAATGCCCCTTTTTATTTTTTCATATTTCAACATCTTTCAGCAAAACACTTTTACAGTCTGGTCAGGCATATATAACTTTCACTTTCCTAAGAACTGTTATTGTTACACTGATATTCAAAATATATTTTTAATGTAAAAGCTATACATTTCTATAAGGAATACATGTATAAGATGGTTTGGATAGGGATGATCCTGCCTCAGGCAGGAGGTTGGGCCACATAACCTCTGGAGGTCCCTTCCAGCCCTACATCTCTATGGGCACGTCTACAAAAAACGCTATGCTGATGTAGCTATGAGTTACGTTGCCATAGCCTGTTGCTATGGTGACATAGCATTGGCGGGCATGAACCATGACTGCGCTCTTGCTACTCCTCAATAGCAGGGGGAAAAGCCCATGTGGTTTCAGGACTACACAGTATACTACCTGCTTAAGCAAGTACTAAATAGCATATATCATAAATGGCATCTTGGAAAAGAAAAAAAAAAGCTTAAGCAAGTACTAAATGACTGCGCAGGAACAACTACGCAGTCCGACGCACATGTAGATGTGCCCTATGATTCTATATACTGCTCTTAAATATCATTGACTGTGGTTCCTAACAATTAAGTTTATCGAATGTTTGTGTTCAAAGCCCTTAGTTAAATGTAAAACCGGCAGACAGCAAGGCACATCCTTGACATATGAAGTGTTATCTAGGTAATTATAGACCTGTCCAAGTGTCTAAGAGTCTCGTTCTGACTGTCAACATTACAAATGTCTTCTGTTTATTAAAAGCTTGTGCCCTGCCATGTAGCTCTTGCTACAGCAATGGTAATTGTTTATCATCATAAATTGCAACAGTATTTTCTTTTTGATAATCGAAAAGGCTCCTCTTGTATCTGATTTAAAGCCCACTAAAATGAACTGGAATCTTCCCATTGTCTTGAGTGAGGTTTTGATCAGACCTCTGGCAAAGAGAGTTGCCTTAAAAAGTTAACTTAAAAGTTATTAAAAGAAAAATAAAATCTATATTTTAAATGTGAATATAATAAAGAGCTTTTTTGTGGATGGTCATGCATACATAGTTATTTATAGATCAGGAACATCAGCATAAACAATGCAAATCAACTATTGTTGATGACTGATAAATGTTTTGGCAAAGCAGCCACCAACCAGTATTTTCCATTATTATGGAATTAGAAGTTGCCTCCCTTCCTTCTCCATGTCACAACCTCCATTCTGTACTTCTGCTTAGACAATTATATCATAAATGGCATCTTGGAAAAGAAAAAAAAAATACATAAGCTTTTTCACATGTTGTCAAACGCATGAGATTTCTCATGCAAGGTATTTGCAAATGGTTTCTACCATAGGTCCATTACAAATGCTCATTAAATCCTCTGATACATTTTTCCCCAGTATATACATGTAGCGTGCAGACAATTCATAGCAGGGTTAAAATTCAAGAAGCAACATCTCCCATTCCCTAACATCAGAAGAACGAGAATGCATTAAAAGAACTTCACTATACATGATGACCTGCTAGTAGGTGAAGTAACACGAAGGCAAAAATAAGAGAAAAAGCTTATAAAAATAACAAGAGTAACAGTAACTGGAAAAGAAAATATATCAATAAGAAGGGCACACTGGCACTAGGGTTTAGCTGGAAGAGCTGCACATTAGTTATTTTTCCTCATCTCTACTATGACAGTTTAGACTTGGCTGGGTATAATTCACATATGGTGCATAAAAGATTCAAGCTAACATTGATCTAGCATTAATATTAAATATGTTCACAGGAGTGTTTGTGTGGAATCTTTATTTCTCCACAATATCAAGCAACCATATACATCTTCAGAAACAACTGACATAGGAACAGCAACAGTGAAACTTACGAGGTGCACTGATGAAAGGAATATTGACATTAATCGGCAATCAGCTTTTTTTGACTGATGTGGCCAATAATGTTGCAGATAAATGCCACGTGCACACATGCAGCCACAGCATACACGAGGCCAGGACTGCAGCCCGGGACCTTGGAGAGTAGTGTCCAGCTGATAAGTCTGTTGTGGGGAAAGGGCATGGGGAGAGGGTGCAGACTGAGGCCTCCACAGTGAGGGAGGGAGTAGGGCTGGGGCAGGGGTAAAGGCAGGGCACGGGAGGGAATTGTGAGTAGCACATCCAAGGGACACAGCTCCTGCCACTGCGCACACTCCTGGGGGGGCATGGAGGGAACATGTTCTGCCAGATCTGTGTGTGGGGCAAGTGAGGGCTGCCCACTGTGTACTCAGGGCCAGAGCTGCACCAGGCTCTTCCCAGCTGTGGGGCTGGGTCAGTGTTGCACTTGTGGTGGGGAGGGGGGATGGCAAATTTTGGGGATTATTTATTCATGTGCCTATTTGGTGTCCTTATCACCAAGTTTGTATGTTGTGTATGCAACAGTGCCTATTTTTATACATTTTGTTTTCTGACCACAATGGCACTTAGAACGTAAGAGGTAAAATATCTTAATTATTTGCAATTCAATTGTCAGCCCTAATGCCCATAAATTCATCTATTAAAAAAATGAATAGCAATTAATTGCAAGATTAAAAAAATAGTTGCAATTAATTATGATTTTAATTGCACAGTTGAAAAATAGCATTCCCCACCCCACACACCTAACAGCCTGGAGCCCATGTGCCCTGTGGTTCCTCCCCACCACCACCAACAGTGCACAGCCTCAGCCTTGACCCTGGCCTGCCCTGTGCCAATTCCAGACTGCCACTGTCCAAAGCAGACCAACCAGAACCCACATGCACAACCCTAACCCTGGCCTGCCCCATGCCTGCTCCAGACTCATCTTCCCAGCGGCTACCAGGCACAAGCTGCTGCTCAGCGCAGGGGAAAAGAGGCCCGTCCCCCTTGCCACTTCCAGGACCTTCTTGCTGCTGCCACTCAGAGCCTGTGCCCCAGCTACCCTGCAGTGCCTCTTCACTGCCACTGCAGCCCTGCTGGGCAGCCCAGAAGTGGCAGTTACAGTGGTGGAAAGGCACTGCAGGGTAGCCTAGGCATAGCCTCCAGGCAGCTGCTACAAGAAGGGCCTGGCAACAGTGAGGGGGAAGGGCCCCTTTCCCCCCATACTGAGCAACAGCTTCTGCCCAGGGGCCACTGGCCCCATTTTGTCCACCCCTGGTCAAAACAAGTGCAATTAATGCTTGTTAAAAAAATTAACCTTTTTTTTTGTATCAATTGTGCCCGTAAACCATGATTAACTGATGGCCCTAATTAGGATATGCACTTTCTATTTAAGAAGAGCAGAAACACTGAAGTAAATAAGAGTTAATCAATGCCAAAACTCAGAAGAGACCATAATTATCAGTATCAAAGAAACCTACATTAGATCTGGCACTCTATTTCATAGTTTCATAGTTGGTAGGGTCAGAAGAGACCTGAGCAGATCATCAAGTCCGAATCCCTGCCCTGGGCAGGCAAGAGTGCTGGGGTCAAACAACCCTGGCAAGGTGATTATCCAGCCTCCTTTTGAAGACCCCCATGGTAGGAGCAAGCACCACTTTCCTTGGAGGTTGGTTCCACATCCTAGCTGCCCTAACTGTGAAGTACTGCCTCCTGATATCTAGCCTGAATCTACCCTTGGTCAACTTATGGCCATTGTTCCTCATTACTCCCAGTATTCTGATAAACTCCTTCGCGTCAGTGACACTGTAGAAAAAATATCATGAAAGAAGGACCCCTATTGAATTATCTGAAATTCCCCTCTACATCCTGTTATCCTCCTAATTATTCAGACCAGATAAATATTAACAAAAAGAGTTTGTAAACATTTAGTAGATTTCCAAACAGAACTTTGTTACAAGTTCTACTCCATTTGTATTCAGTTCTTGGGCTTGTGTGAACAAAGTACTGATTGTTCAAAATGTTACTGAAATGCAAAGTTTGACCAGATGGCTGGATGATGCTTGTTTAATTATGAAACAAAATATATTTCAAGAGGAATCATCAGATCATCCAATTAGAAGAGTGCACTGTCAGCATGTGATTTATGTGACCAATGAGACAGCTTTACCATAGAATCAAACATGTAAACACCTAGTGGAAATGTTGATGGTCTGGAAATTGCAGGCAAAAAAATTCAGACAACTACAAATAGGGGGTGGAGGGAAAAAATCAATAGAAGATGCATTCTGTTCACAGACAATCTATGAAAAGTAAAATGCATTATGCTCTAATACAACTTTACTGATAATGGTATCAACAATTTATCTGGAAACCCATCAAACAACATACTGTTTATTTTGGGCACTTGACCATATCTTGAAACCATGGTAAGCACAATCAAGGATGATCACAGATCTACAGAACTCTTACTGGGAAATCCAATTTTTAGAAGTGTCGTAAAAATGAGGTAAATAGTCAGCAGCATTGCCAGTTAAAAGCACTGAAAAAACTTGTGCTTGGCTAAAAAACACACACACAAATCAGTTTTTTTTGTTTCCTCCTTAGCTTTGAACATACAGGACATATCCAGTTCACATTCCAGGCCTTTTCCCCCACATTCATGAGGACTAGAAATGTACTTAGCAACAAAAAAGAGAAAAGCAGAAATGGTGGCGGGAGGAGGGGCAGAAAGATGGATATGAGACGTTCAGAGGGAGAAAGGGAGAGCGAGACCTTTCATGTAATCGTTCAACTCCAAAAAGTAGACTTTAAGGTTGTGTCCAGACAAACACAGATATTTGTTTCCTTGGGGACAAGAAACTTTAGCACACCTGGTGCCCCTGCTACTTGTCCCTAGGGAACACCCATGCCATGCACACTCTGGCATGCAGCAGGTTACCCCAGGTGACATAGAGGAAGCTGGAACCAGTAACTGTGCTTACTCCAGCAGTCTTATCTGGGGTCACAGGCAGAGGGAGAAAAACTTATTGGGGGGGGGGGGCTGAGCATGCATGAATGCACGTGCACCCCCTCCAGCAGGCAAGTCTGTGGAGAAAGGGGTGGTAGAAGGGGAAAGGGCTGTGGGAGAAGGGGGTGGATCGATGTCCTGCCCTGCACAGCCAGAGCAGGGTGCAGGACAGAGCTGTGAGCAGCTCTTCTGGGGGGGGCGGTGCCCAGCAAGGGGAGGAGTTGGCAGCTCTCGCTGCTGCATGCACCCCAGGAGGGCATAAGGGGCGTGTGCCCCTGGAACTGTGCAGGGCAGGGCAGGCTGCTGCTATGGGCCGGGGATGGGCTGTGGTGCTGAGAGTGGGGGCTACAGCAAAATTTTGGGGTGTCTGCAGTCCCCCCCGTAGCCCTCCTCCCAGTGCCACTGCTGCCTGCCCCAAGTGCAGCCTGCCCTGCCCACATGCAGATCTGGGGCACTCACCCCCCCCAATGCCTCCTGAGCTGCGCACAGCAGGAGCGATGTCCCTGGATGATCCACTCACAGTTCAGCCCCACACCCTGCCAGCTGTGCAGTGCATGCCCCACTCCCACTCCCTCCCCACCCCTGCTACAGCCACTGGAAGCCCATGGCTGGGCTGCTTTCCAGCCCTACTGCTGCCCCACGTTTGTGAGTGCTAAGCTCTTTTACCCCCCCCTTCTGCCACCTATGCCTGGGGTCCTGGGAGCCTTGAGGAGCTGCAGTCACGCCACTCCCACAACTGGGAGCCAGGCCAGCAGCGAGAGCATGGGTCTGGCCTGCCAGGCTCTGGTTTGACCCCAGAATCCCTGAGACATGTGCAGACATAGGAAAAGGAGACAGCTCTGCATCCACACAGGGTTTCCTTCAGTCAGCACCTCCTTCCTAGATGGAGAGTGGGGCTATGGCTAGAAAGAGATTAATCAGAAGGTCCCAGGACTTTGTGGGTTATTGGGCTAGATAGACCACTGGTCTGACCCAGTATGATATTTCTTTCTCATGTTGGCCTTATAAATAGCATATCCAGCCAGGCAAGTAAAGTGCTTGCAAACAAGAAGATCTTTAAGAAATAAAAAAATTAAAGCCCTAGAGAAATTCAAGGACAGTCATTCAAATATCTTTCAATGAACTAGTATTTTAAAAGTAATCAGAAAAGGCTTTGTGAGGCAAATGAATTTGATATTTATTTGCTTGTATTG
Source organism: Crocodylus porosus (assembly GCF_001723895.1). Taxonomy (NCBI): domain Eukaryota; kingdom Metazoa; phylum Chordata; order Crocodylia; family Crocodylidae; genus Crocodylus; species Crocodylus porosus. The sequence goes on from NW_017728886.1 coordinate 18,115,167, forward strand.
GTACAAAAATCACATATTGGTGGCTGGAATATGAAAAACTACACTGATACAATTTCTGTTAGACATCAGAAGACTCTACCCATCTGGCTCCTCCATTGCATTCAGTGCTGCCAGGAATCAAAAGCAGTAATTAAAGCTACCCAGTGCATGAAACGCCCACACTCCCTTGTCTTCTCATAACAGTGCCTATTTTCCATGCTTATAAACCAAAACCTGCCCTGCAGCTGGCCATATCCAAAGCCCCTATCACAAGCTGGTCACACGAAGAGGAACCCACACCCCTAGGGGAAGTTAGGGGAAAGGAGCAGACAGTGCAATTTTGGCCTGTAGCCCCCTTTCAGAGACACTGGCCTGATATGACTGGTATTTGCACTTCTGCTAGCCCTTCTGTGCATACAGAAAAAGCAGTGGGGAGAACTCTGAGCTGGCTGTTGATGAAAAGCAATTTCCTAAAAATCCAACACTTTTATGAAAATTCATTTCATTATTTCAACTGACAGGACACAACAAGATTATACATGACAAACCGTTCATTATTACTGGGAGAGATTGTGCCAATGGAACACCATAGGCATTGCAGGCTCCTGCTGTTTACATATATAGTTATCAAGACGTGGTAAAGCACCCTTTTTGCCAGACATTTCTGATACAGCAATGATGAGCTGCAGCTGTTGTTACTTAATTTAAGTGCCAGCAGCATTAATGAGACCTGTGCACCAAAACTCCAGACAAAAATGCAGCAGATAAAAATTCTGGCCTCAGAAAACAATCAACTTATTAGATTGCAAACTGTTTGGAGCAGGGACCATCTTTTTGTTTTGTTTGTAGAGCACCTATAGGGCACCACTAAGTAGCTAAGAGATACCAAGTACTTACACCTCTTTCTCTAGCTCCTGTGATTCTGTGATTTATTCCCTGTTCTCCACTCTGCCCCTTCACCCCCAGACAAAATTTCCAAAGCATTTTAAAGGTAGATCTCCTTCCCCCAAAACTAATAGCAACACTTAGGCTCTGTCTATACTGGGATTTTGCTCAAACTTCAACCACTAGTGTAGCTGATGGCAGTGTATTGCAAAACCTGTCTGACAGAGTGTTTCATTGTGCCTGTCTGACAGGCACAATGAGTGTTTTCAGTGACTGGGCTTGCCAGTGCACAATGCAGCTCTGCCCATTTAAACTAAAAGCTTGCACTGGAACAAGCTACCCCAATTGCTATAAGGAAATGGCAATTCATTTTTCAGGAGAAGAGGAGTGTACCTGGATTGCATTGAAAGAGAAGCACCAGTGAAAGTAAGTTTCCCACTTTCATCTCTGAATAAACCCTCTGCTGTCAAGAGCCACCACAATTTTGGATCAATTCATTACACCACAAGACTAAGCTTCTATTCCAGCTCATGAAAGTAAACTGCACAGCCTCCAGCTACTGGTGAAGCCCTACTCTGTTGACCATGTAAAAGCAGGGAATTATAGTCTCTGAAATTAATATAACCTTTTGTTTAACATCTCACATATCCAGAACTACTTTTCAAGCAAAAGATTAGACCATGAAACAGAGACTGAGCTCAGAAAAGAGAAAAAAAGCAGGATTGCTGACAATATTAATGAGAGACAGGTGGGACAATGCAGTCATGGAAGAGCCTTGATACAAAATATCATGATACCCAGGAAAGGAAACTACTTCTGAAGATAAGATGAAAAACTCTATTTACTTTCCTCATCTCAAACTTTGAGGGGCTTGAGAACATGCTATTGTTTTTATATTCTTGAAGAAAAAACAGAATATAAATAACTGATACCAAATGTTTGGTGCCCGATTTTCACTGACACTAGTGCCTGCTAATTTAAACACTCAGAGCTAAAGCCAATTATTCTGGACTGAGGCACAGTTTAGTAGGCAAACGTCTATCTTTCTGGATTATGGGATATGTATGAAAAGTCATGAGGACCTTTGATGCATATGTCTAGGCAAGAGTATAGAGGAGCAGAGGCTGCCCAGACCCTCCATCCCCCCTTTTGACCAGGAAGACAGAATCTAAAGGCCAGACTGAGTCCAGACATTCAGTACCTCAATTGCTGTAGTTATATGCACATCCAGGAATTAAACCCAGGTGTCCCATATGCCAGACAAGGTTTCTATCACTGAATCACACCAGTGGGTGGAGCACAGTTTAGGTTAACTAATACTGCACAATGTTATATGAACAATACAGAGCAGACTCCCTACAAAGATGGAACCCAAGTCTGCCCATTAACTATAAAACAGGTGCAAACAGAGTGTGTGGGAGAGGTGAATTTTTCCCTCCCCTAAATGGCAGCATAAAATAAAATTAGGACATAAAATTTGGGGGTGTCTCACAGGGCCGTTTTTAATTACAGGTTTAGCAGCATCTTTGCATATAATCATCACCTCAGCCCCTTCGTTTGGCATGTATGTATTCTTTTGTACCGTGATCAAAGAACAAAGGTTAAATCCTGCTAAAATTCAATTCAGGCACTGGAATTGAAAAGAGCTATTTTGAGAGGTTTGGTGGGGGAGGAGGGGTTTGCATTTTTTAACTATCTGCATAATTTGCTTAAACCTCTGATTACTTAATGAATCAGATACCAGTAGTGTAGCATGAAAGGTATTTGTAGAATACAGGTGAATCAGTAAGGAATTTTTAAGGAAAAATTGCAAGAACGTGGGTCTCCATTTGAATGGGTAAGACCCACAAATTAAGAGAAATGGGACCAGGCTTCATATCAAACTTGGCTGTTAACTGGCAGTAGCAGGAGCTTAAGAAATGAAGTCCTTGCAACTAATGGATCTGTAAGCGCCCTACCTTTAAAATACTTGTGCTCCCACCTCTCCTTTACAGAAAAGATTCAGCACTATACCTGGGAGCCACAACATTTTAGCCCTGCTCATATGCCCTCGGGGAGCAGGCTCCGGAGGCACTGCATCCCCCCAGCAGGAGAGCATAGGGGGCAGGACTGCTGGCAGGCACTTCCAGGAAGACCAGAGTGCCTGATTGGGGCAGCGGCAGGAAATTCAAACCATGGCCTTTAAAAGCCGTGGTCTGATGTAGCCCCCAGCACTTGGGAGCCAGGAGCAGCGGGGAGAGGAAGGATCCAGGCACGCGTGTCTCACACGCATGTGTGCCCCCTTACCAGACCCAAGGTGGAGGCGGAGGCAGCAGCAGCGGAGCCAGCAGCTGGGGCAGCAGCAGCTGATCCCCCTAAGGTAAGTGGGCAGAGGGACTGGACGCAGCTGAGCCAGACCCGGAGGGGAAGCCCCCCGGATCCCTCTTAGCTGAGCTGGTAGGGAGCCGCGCTCCAAGTCACGCCGTGCAAACAGAGCGTGCAGGTGTTTGCGTCAGCATGTGCGCCAGCAGGCGAGCAGGAAGGGCCAGGAGGGAGACTCCTGCTAGGGCAGGGCAAAGGCACTGCACTAAACTGAAAACAAGCAGCAACTCCTATGATGGTGTTGATGCGGAGTGATGCCAGGGCCCCTGCCCAGGGGGAGCAGCGTACCCAGGGCTTGTCTGAGGCCTCCACCCAGACAGAGTCCATGGGGGATCTGGTGTCCCCCCACCCCCTGGCCTGCGGGGGTTGCCCAGCAAGGCCTGGGGGGCAGGGATTGGGGACCCCCACACCTGTCCTGCAGGCGCCCACCTTAGGGCCCTGGAGGCGCAGGTGAGGGAGCTCCAGGAGGAGGTTAGCAGGCTGAGGGGAATCAGGGAGGTGGAAGAAGAAACTGACAGCTATTTCCTTTCCCTGCAGGACCACACACCCAAGGAAGAAGCACCTTGGGAAGTGCCCTCCACTGCAGAGTGGCAGATAGTCACCTCCAGAACTAGGGCTTCTCGTAACACAGCAGTACCAGTTCCTCCAATCCAGCTGGAGAACAGGTACGAGGCCCTGGCAACACTGGAGGAGAAAGAGGGTGAGGACGCAACTGGAGAGGAGGCAACTCCATACTCTCCATGCTCTGAACAGGCCGAAAGAGCTAAGCAGTCCCAGAGGAGAAAGCGTCGAGTGATTGTCATAGGCAACTCCATCCTGAGAGGTACAGAGGGCCCCATCTGTTACCAGGACCCCTCGACACACGATGTCTACTGCCTGCCCGGAGCAAAGATTCATGACATGACAGGGATGATCCAAGCCATGATCCAGCCCACCGATTACTACCCCATGGTCCTAATCCACGTGGGTACTAATGATGCGGCCAGGAGAAGCCCTGATCACCTGATGGCAGACTACCATGCTCTGGGGGGCGTGCTGAAGGAGATAGGTGCACAGGTGGTATTCTCTTCTGTTTTACCAGTGAGCAGACGTGGAAGATGGCATGAGACGTGCATTGCAGAGACCAACTGGCGGCTTCGAGAACGGTGTCTTGAGGCAGGCTTTGGATTCCTCAACAACGACCCGCACATCACGACAAGAGACAAGTTTGGGTGGGATGGGTTCCATCTTTCCCCTAAAGGTAAGCATGTGTTCTCTTCTAGGTAGGTGGATCTCCTCCAGTGGGCTTTAAACTAGGCTCATTGGGGGACGGGGAAGATGAGGGAAGAGGAAGCCTTGGACTGCTAAACCAAGCAGCACTCACAAGTACAGTGCAGCCTAGACCGACAAGCAGAACATATACACAGGTAAGCAACAGGGGCCAGTGCACACATCCACAAGAGGCCTCAAATGCCTCTACACAAACGCTCGTAGTATGGGAAACAAGCAAGAGGAACTTACCCTCCTGCTAGCTGACACCAACCCAGACATAGTGGGGCTCACTGAAACGTGGTGGGACCAAATGCATGACTGGGCAGTGAGTATCAAGGGCTATAGGCTGTACACGAGGGACAGGACAGGGAGGAAAGGCAAGGGTGTGGCGCTCTACATTAAGGATGAATACACATCCACTCCAGGTAGCACAGGAAGGCAGGGCCCATCACCAGGGAGGATTATACTGCAGTTGCTCAGGGATGCAGGGGGGCAGTCAGGAAGGCCAAGGCGGAGATGGAACTAGGACTAGCTTCCCAGATCAAGGACAACAAAAAGTCCTTTTTTAAATACATACAGGGGCAAAAAGAAGGTACTGGGTTATGTGGAGCCCCTGCAAGACACGCTAGAAAATTTGGTCGTCACACCAGACGACAAAGCTAACCTATTTAATGACTTCTTTGCCTCTATTTTCCTGAGCAGGGACCAGATCAGCCCCCCCCACCGGGTTCCCCTCAGGCCCCAGGGGAGGCACACCTAGGCCAAGGGTCAGGGAGGATCTAGTCAGGGAACTTCTGGAGGGACTGAATGTATTTAAATCAGCTGGTCTGGACGATCTCCACCCCAGACTGCTGAGGGAATTAGCTGAGGTCATTGCGGGACCCCGGCACGGCTTTATGAGCACTCATGGTGCTCTGGTGTGGTGCCAGAGGACTGCAAGAGGGCCAATGTGATTCCCATCTTCAAAAAAGAGAGGAAGGAGGAACCAAGGAACTATGTCAGTTAGTCTTACCTTGATCCTGGGCAAGCTTTTTGAGAGAATTATTCTGGCACATGTCCATGAGGGGCCAGCAGGGGAGATTATACTTAGGGGCAACTAACGTGGGTTCATTAGCGGCAGGTCCTGTCAGACCAACCTGGTGGCCTTCTGCAACCAGGTCACCAAATCCTTAGATTCGGGGGTAGCAATGGACATAGTCTTTCTGGACTTTCT
>NW_017728886.1:18121319-18126977 GCF_001723895.1 Crocodylus porosus
GGGGAGGAAGAACCAGCAGCATACCTACAGGTTGGGGAACTCCCTTCTCATCAGTGCAGAGGCAGAAAAGGATCTTGGAGTCATCATTGATGCCAAGATGAACATGGACAGGCAGTGTGGGGATGCAGTCAGGAAGGCCAACCGCACCTTGTCGTGCATCCACAGATGCATCTCAAGCAGGTCCAGGGAGGTGATACTCCCCCTCTATGCGGCACTGGTCAGGCCACAGCTGGAGTACTGCATCCAGTTCTGGGTGCAGCACTTCAGGATGGATGTGGACAACATGGAGAGGGTCCAGAGGAGGGCCACTCGCATGATCAGGGGGCAGCAGACCCTATGAGGAGAGACTACGGGACCCTGAACCTGTTCATCCTCCATAAGAGAAGGTTATGGGGGTATCTAGTGGCCTTTGCAAACAAGTCAGAGGGAACCAGCAGCCATTGGGGGAGTCCATATTTCCCCAAGCACTGCCAGGAGTGACTAGAAATAACGGTTACAAGCTGGCAGAGGGTAAATTCAGATTAGACATCAGGAGGCGCTACTTCACTGTCAGGGCGGCTAGGATCTGCAACCAACTTCCAAGAGAAGTGGTGCTGGCTCCTACCCTGGGGGGCTTTACAAAAAGGCTAGACAATCACTCTGCTGGGGTTGTTTGACCCCAGTACTCTTTCCTGCCATGGCAGGGGGTCAGACTTGATGATCTGCTCAGGTCCCTTCCGACCCTACTAACTATGAGAAGGACAGTAACTCGCTTTCTGGTGAGAATGCAAGGCAATGCAAAACACAGTGCCAAACTTTGCTGATATTCTTCTGTTCTACTTAATCACATACACCCTGTCATTATATTTTGCGGGCTCAACAACTGTGACAGCATGCTTACTGATGACAAATGCAGAATATGACTGGGCTACAAATTCCAAGCAGAAGTAATTATTTTCTTGTTCTGGCTGAGTACATCACATCCAGAAACACCTGTGCATTGATTTAACATGCTGAATGTTTCAGGTTAGAGGTTGGGTTTTTTTTAAGTTTTCAATTCATATCATTATCTCTGTGCAGACCAACAACTATAAAAACATATAGTCCCAGACGTCCTATCTGGATTTGAATCAGAGCCCACTGAAACCAATATGTCTACCATATTGGTTTGTGTGTCTGTATATTTATGACCACCCAGTGTTTGTACGGTACCCAGCACAGTGGAGCCTGGTGGAGCCTCTAAGCTGCCATAAACTAAATATAAAATTATAAACTTCAAACGACTCAGAATCAGGCCCCTAATGTAGCCTCCTCAGATACAGATGTGTTTTGAAGATTTTAATGGGGCTCAAAAAAGATATTGTATATCTCAAACAGATTCTAAAATGTTGCTTATGTTTTCAAATATAGCTGCTAACATATGGTAAGTCACTAAATAAAAATGGCCAGGAACATCAAGGTTCCCACTAACCTCCAACCAATCAAACCTTTCTCCTACAGGGCATCTGTCTGAGGTGGCTCAGGGCTTGAGTGCTGGACTAAGACACAGGAAAATGGGATACAGGGCAGATGATGCAGTCAAGGGAAAAAAAAAATTGTCTGGCTCAGTAATTCTCATGTCAGTATGACCTGTACAGGCATGTTTTATATAAAACAGTTAGATTAATCCTTGTAACCTTCATCACAGAAAAGGGAAAGTTTTCAGATAAAAATCATTCCTATGCAAACACCATTTGGGTGCAGGTAACAGGAACAGGAGAAATTTCAGGGTCACGTAAGAAAATGGGATTTAAGTGATACTGTGCACCTACGATTCTCTCATCTGTCTTCAACATACTAATCCATCTATCTATGGCAATCTGCTATTCCAACCTTCTGAGGAGTTTTCAAGGAGCCAGTGTTTAAAAAAAACTGTGCAAGATAAATGTTTCTTTTTCTTCCTCCTGTGGACTTCCAAGGACTTTCCTTCTTCCAAAGGGTCAGAACAGATAAGATTCTACTTCTGGGCCAGTGACTATTTATCAATAAAGAAAAATGTCAAAGATCTAAAGTGTTTTATTTTTCAATCCTTCAAGAATTTTCTATCTATGAAAAAAATAAATTCTTGGCACTTGCATCTAACCCTGGAATCATCTAAAACATTGGGTCTAAATGAATGAAATACCCAAACCACACCCACTTAGATGCATCACACACACACATATCTTGTACTTATGAACATCTGGACTGATCTACTTTGTGTGTCTTCATATGCCAAATATAAACTTTTAAAGATAATTTTTCAAGTGTTTTGGCTTCTCTATAGTTGGACTCATGGTAACAAGTAAATTAATTTGAACAATAAACCAAAAGAAATGCTTCCAAATTCCCTGAAGTACTTCTAACATTATTTATCTGAAATGAGGCAAGGCACATACAGTATTAATGATCCTAGAGTCAATAAAAACTTAACAAGCATTGATTTGGGGTGACTTGAATACCCACAAATGGTGAATCCAAACACAATTAAAGAAGCAATGTTTTTTCTAGATATGATACCAATATATGCTATGATAATTACAGAACCATAAGATAACATCATTGGATCACTAAATACAATGGGTTTGATCCTATAAGATGTAGTGCATGTGTCTTGATGCAGTGAAGTATGAGCACTGAAGTCAATAAGCTATAATTGAAATGCTCTGTTGAACTGGTGACCATACTTAGTCATAAGTGTTTGCAGGACTGGGCTCTGAATTAAAACATCTAGGGCACCATTTTGCATTCATTGTTTTTTTTAATATACAAATAGATTATAGGATATTTTGTCACCTACCCATAATGCATTGTAGCCTTACAAAATGATCAGTACAGATTGCCAGCACAGGCACTAAAGCCATATGTCCACTATTGATGTGGTGATGCTGAACGGGAAGTTGGGGGCAGGTGCGGATGTGGGTGGGTGTGTTGTTTACCATATTTATTTGAATCCAAGACAACAATGAATTTAAGATGACCCCCCAAATTAAAGAGGTGGGGAAAGCAGCAGTGGAAGTAATATAAAATAATTATAATATTTGCATTCTAGTATCACCAACAGTGAACTGAGAACTGCTCATATGCAGAGAAAATTCAATCCTTGCCCTGAAGAATTAATAGTCCAAGGAGAAATAAACAGTTTTACCTCCAATAAAAGGAAAACAACATTTTTCCAGACTTTTGGACACTAAGGAAATTAGGATCTTGTCAGCTAATGTCTCCTGGAGCAAAAAAATATTATATAATAAAAAGGATATTGTGCCATTCTAATATTGGGGTCTAATATTTACACACTTAAGTTTTATGGAATTCAATCTTTCCATGATATTTTTTTTCTAATTCAAAGGAGTAAAACAAGGGTTGATTTATCTTTCTAAACCATTATTGTATGTTTTATATTAAAAAAAAGTGTCTCTTGGGAGAATCCTACAAGAATATTGTTAATTTAAAGGTAAACAGAAATATATTTTGGAATTTAGAGGAGTAATGAAGCAATAAAAGAACAGTTAGAAAAAGGAAATCTGTCTAGAAAGGGTAAGCCTGTATTTTGCTAAATGGTACTTCTAACAGATTAAGAGAGACTATAAAAAAATAATAGAAAGAAAAAGAAACAGTATCAAATAGGGCTATGGGAGGAACTAGCAGAGTCTAGGAAAAAATGATAACCAATGTTTTTGGCAAATTACAGCCAAAAAACAACAACATTTAGCTTAATTCCCAATGCATAAAGATACATTCGTCTTGTTTTTTAAAAATAAATTTAATAACTTACAGATGGTGAAGGAAAATGTGGTTTCTTGCTGAAGGAAATGTTATCTATTTAGCTATAAAGCCGATCATTATCTCACCTCTTAATCTCAAGATCATACATATATCAGGGGTCAGAACATTTTTGGGCACAGGGCCAAAAATGCCCACAACCTTGACTTGTAAGATGTTGGCGTGCCAGAGGCAGACATGAGGGACTTGATCCATGTTGTGGCAACAAAGCCTCAGCCCTTCCCCAAAGTGCAAATGCCAAGCAAAATGTCCTGGTGTGCCACACTCTGGCACATATACTTGGGGTTGCCTACCCCCGCCTGAGGAATGAAAAAGACCCCGAAAGCCTTTTCTTCCCACAGAAATCTTCAAAGAATTCACTGACTGCTGGTGTCCAATTTTGAACAAAATTTTTAATATAAATTATATTGGAAGGAATTTATCCAAAGCACTGGAATGAAAAATATTATATAAAAATTATTATATAGAAAACATATACATTATATTATATTCCACATACTATATAGATTAAATAGAAAATAGTTCACCAGAAAACTGGTGAAAAAAGCAATCCCGTGTTATATTGTCCCATTAATCTTTTGCATATTCCTGCCAAAATATTTGGGAGACATTTACTTTTTCATCTTCAGATGCAGTTGTCTGAAAAGAAGAATTCTGGGAGAACAACAGGCTGGTTTTAGAGAAGGCTAAAACCTGCATGGACTACTGCTTGGTGTTGCAAAGGTCCATAGATCAAAGGCAGAGCCCATTTTATTGCATGGAGTAGACCCTACTGTCTACTGGAAAAAAAAAAAAAAAAACGAAAAAATTTCTAATTGTGTTTTAAGGCAGCTTTTATCTCTACATAATCTATGACCTCTAAACCTACTTCTCCATGGTACAAAACTACAAACGAGGGGTCGTAACTAGATTGAGATTCACTCTAATGAGATCCGTAGCTCTCATGGGCAGGTACTGTCAGACTCTACATTTGGACAGAATATGCTCTTGTGGGAAGAATGAAATAGATTACTTAAATCACTAATTCAGGTCTTGTTTGTTTTTTGAAGAAATAAAAGGAAAATGGATGTCTCCAGTACTACCAAAATTTTAAATACTTTGCTAATGCAAAGAAACTATGATTCTCCCAAACAATTCAAAGCTTATCCTGTACTCTTTAGGTGTATTTGTGTTACTTGCACAAAGAATAAGGGTCAAAATAAAGTAGAATGTCCCTGTTTTATTAACTACTTAATTTTATCTTGTTCTCATTCTTTCTATATTACAATATACTTTGTTCTGTTTTCATTTTGTGTACAATGGATAATCCTACTGTACACTTTTAGCGACCATTATGAGTTATATAAATTAGGGGTGCACTGAGAGAGATTTTTTGGGCTGATACTGATGGCCGATTTTTAACAAGCCATATCTGCCAACACTGATCCGATTGCCGATATGCAACTGGGCAGCTTGGTAAGTCTCCTGGGGGAAGGAGGTGAGGGGGAAGGGAAGGGGCATGGTGGGGGGTGCAGATCAAGGCCCCCACAGTGAGGGAGAGAGCAGGGCTGGGGCTGGTGCAGGGGCTGCAGAGCCAAGGCAGGATGCTGTACGGGGCCACGAGCAGCTTGTCTGGGGGGATGCAGGGGAGGGGTGGATCCCACTGCTGCACGCTTCCTGGGGGGACATGGGGGCATGTGCCCCTGGATCTGTGTGGCATGAGGGCAAGCTGCCGCTGCAGGATGGGGCCAGGGCAGCACCAGGCTGTTCCTGGTGGGGGGGCTAGGCCAGTCTGTGCTTGGGGCGGGTGGGGGCAGCGCTGAGGGGAGTTATGGGGGGGGCACAGCCCCCCTCTCAGCACTGCCACCGCCCACTCTGAATGCAGCCCTGCCCAGCCCT
>NW_017728886.1:18127077-18131316 GCF_001723895.1 Crocodylus porosus
ATGGGGGGGGCACAGCCCCCCTCTCAGCACTGCCACCGCCCACTCTGAATGCAGCCCTGCCCAGCCCTCTGCTGGGGAAAGCCTAGCGCCTCCCCAGCCCCAGCCCAGAGGCAGCCCACCCTGCTCCACATGCAAATCTGGAGGCACATGCCCCCCCCATGCCCCCCAGGGTGTGTGCAATGGCAGGAACCACCTTCCCTCCCCACACCTCCCAGATGAGCTGCTCGCAGCTCCATGCTGCACCCCACCCCAGCTGTAAATAAACTACTACTACTAATACCTCTAACAATCAGTTAGAATAAGGACAAATCTTTACAGCATCTTCAATTAGTTCTTAATTCTCTTCACTGCTGCCATACTCCCGAGCAACATCAATATTCAAAATAATCCCCAGCAATGCTACAAATGTTTCAGGTCCAATAAAAGCTTGTATGACTGAGCAAACCATCTCGTATATCCCCAGAATGAAATATCTGAAAGATGACAGCTAGGTCTCCTCTAAAACATGTTATACTTTTATAGGAGGTTTAAGACATCATTTTCGTTTACAGCAGGATAAGAACTCTTACCTCCATGCTAATGTTACAGTCCTTCAAACATCCATGTTCTTCGATCGGATTACTTGCATGAAAAAAGTGTATCTACATACATGAATGATCTGGGCTCAAGAATTAGATTCTGTTGCATTTCAAACTAGCAATCTGCTTGGCACCCTAAGTAGTCCCACTATGGCTGTAACCACTACACCCAGTACTAAGGAAGCACTGGTAGCATTACGCTTAAGAATTGTTGCCAGCTTCCTTACTTGCTGTAACTGCATTTCCTGCTGAGAGCTAATCACCTTGCCTGGAGGTGCTAGTGATGAAATTATCATCTTGGCATTTTCCTCTACAACCATCACAGATATATTGTATAGACTGCATCTACAATGAAAAATGGAATTCTATAAACCTTTTTTTTAAACTTGTTGTGTAAAATGGAGCCTAAAGATGGGGGGAAAGGAAAAAGTAAATGTTACCACCAGGAAAATAAGATGCAAGGGGAAGTACTAGTACTGCCCTTCCAGTATCTTGCTTCCCCTTAAGTTAGGGTTACGAATTCCACAACAAAACACAGGCAATCCTCGCACCACTGAACTGCACAACTTCACAGAACAAAAAAGAAGCACCAGTCTATGAGTACTACGGCACCTTGCAGGTACTCACAGCTGCTTCAGCTAGAATCAGTCTTTTAGTTCTGTTTCAACAAAGGGCAATATGCACAGTATTTGTGTAGTTAATTGTTCTATATTATGTACACAGGAAAAGCCAGACTGTTGGTTGATGCAATTGGTAAATACCACATAAAACAAGAAAAATATTTTTATTATTCTAATAAGGGGCTCTAGGGAGGTTCTCACTAGATATGCTTTACCCGTCTATGCCAGAAGTGCTCTGAATTGACCAGCTCAGTTCAGGTATCCGTTGATTGAGGGATGAGGGGAAAAGAGAGGAAGATAAAATGATGATGTTGATGATGATCCAGGAGTTAAATTGTGAGGTACATGGTTCAGCTTCAGACTATTCCACCAGCCTCCTTTAGAAACAGCTTCTCAATAAGGGGGGAAAAGAGAGAAGCTCAGTAGGGAGCAGAATAAAAAGTAATGCCTGCTGTTATTGCATCCAACATTAACCATCTCTTCGAAAGATCAAAGCACCCCCCCATCTGAGACCATGCTGATGCTCAGGGGCTTGCTAAGCAGTATCTGTTCTAAGTGTGGCATAGGGTCTATACTTCTTTCAGAGACTCCCTCCTCCTCCTAGTTGCAATGCATGACAATGTGTCGTCATCATAACGAGCAAACTTATTTTACATGTAACCATTCTTTTACATAGAACTAAAAATACAGTGGAAAGAGCCAAAGCAGCTAACTTTCAAGAGCCTTAGAAATAAATAAGATATGATCCCTTTTAAATACGGTTTAAACCTCATGGATTAAGGATTCCCATTGAAAAAAGAACAAAAACCCACCTCATGTTATGACACTAATCTATGTTATTTCCCCACCCTAATGTTTGTAGACACTGAAAGATCAGCGGCAGAGCAGATCCCTTATGTGGGTATGTTTTGATACCATGGGCATAAAACAAAGCTAAGAAAAATATGTTCAAAATTATCACATTGTTTTTTTCCAATCACATGATGTCTAATTCAACAATTGGGAGTAGTCCCAAATCATTAAGAAAGAAAGAAACCAACTCACTACAGGATGCTGGTTAGATTTTTGCACCTATGAAAACACTGAAATAGAGCTCTAATTGTGAAGAAGTATTTTGAAAAGGCAGCTTTTCCTGCTGTTATTACCCCAAATCAGATTACAGTGCAGCTGAGATTAATATTTTTAGTATGCGAGTGGAAACAAAATGTCTGTTAAACTGCACGATGGCCCACTGCTTTATAAATAACCATATCTCCTCTCTGCCCGTTTCATTCTGACTACTGATTCAGAATGCAAAGTTATTTAATCAAGAGTCACATGCTTACAAAACAAAAATCAAGGTTAAACGGTTATTACTCGTTCCTAGCCAAGCAGATGACCTTATGACCTTGCAGCTTTGACATTCTGTGACTGAAGAAACCAATCATCAGTACCTGATGATCTCTAGAGACCTATTTTTAAAACTCAAATACAAAGTGTTTCACATTAGAGAAGTCCAAGTTCACTTTGGATCAGCGGTATATTTATAAAAGATTCCACATTTAATATCAGAGAATGAATAAATTAACACACCTACTTGCTAATGCTTTGTAGAGCTGGAAACCTTCCCTGAAAGAAAGCCAGGAGGAAGCCAGATTTGGAGGGGAAAAAAAACAAAAAACCAAAAACCTGAAATTAGCATTTTCATTAGAAATTATGCGGCTGCTTTATAGGAGTCTCCCAACAAGAAGAATGTGCTTCACAAATGCTTTTCTGATTAGTATTCCTGCTACTTCTTCTATCTCCAACTTACAATGATATTTCTTCCATCTAACAGATGGAGTTAGACCACATCCCCCTCATCTGAGCACAAAGGTGACCTTTGGTACACAAACCTTGCCACCAGCGACTGGGAGGAAGAAAGTTAGGTGCCTCTGCAGCTTTTCCCTCCTCTCCTCTCAACACCTTTCAACCTGCTACAGATACTGCCAGAGATCCATGCAGGACAGAAGGAGTGAGGACTTGATGTATGGACCCAAGGAAGATTCACATGATCCCTGCTGGCTCCACAGAGTATACAGGTAATGTAAGTATAGCTTAAGCTCCATTACATTGGCCACAAAAATAGTAAACTGCCACTGACTACAATCAGGATTAGGCTTCTAGCCTTCCTGGAACTGTCCCAAAGTCCCTCTGTGGTATGAACCCAACCTTTAAGAGAGTGCCAGGGTCAGCAGTGGCTGAAGACAGCTCTGGTAGGGCAATACCCATTGCGGATGTACTGCTGGGGGCCTCCCACACCAAAAGACACAGGACCGCCGTGAAGACTTGTAGAGGTTCCACAGCTTAGGCACCTTCTCCCCACTGCTGCAACAAGGACAACATTTTAACAGATTCTTCAGGGATTTCCTCTCTTGCCTATGACATGTGCATATACAAACACAGGAGGTTCACCCTGGAAGGGAGGAATTTGGGCTTCTAGTCCATGGGTAACTCCAGACATATCCTGGTGTAACTCTGAACAGAATGCAGCCCTGTGTTTCCCATTTTGCAACCCCTACTCGGTATCTCCTCCTTTTAAGACAAAGTGTGGGGATATCCAAATCCACTAAAAAGCCCCTTTTCTCCTATATTGACCTCTCACTTCCTCAGTGACTATCCACCGAGAGAACACCAGAGCTCCGACACAGGCAGTCACAGCCACCCCTTCTTATATACTGGTTAAGCTACCATAACCATCCTTCAAAAGAAAAGCAGAGGAAAATAAGCATTCAAACCAAACAGGGGTGCACCAATACCAATAGAGATTTTTAAGGCCTCCTCCTCCTCCTCCTCTTTGCTGACGACTGTGTTTTATATGCATGCTCACAGGCTGACGTGCAATGGTCCCTGGACCTATTCTCAGTCTGTGACAACTCTGGGCTCACTACCAACACAAAGATGACCAAATTGATGTTTCAACCTGCGCCTGGCACAACACCCCAGGAACCACATGTCTGTTAAAGGCCAACAACTGTCGATGGTCAACAAGTTTGCCTATCTAGGCAGCATGCTCTCCCATG
>NW_017728886.1:18133301-18144705 GCF_001723895.1 Crocodylus porosus
CCCTCATCTGAGCACAAAGGTGACCTTTGGTACACAAACCTTGCCACCAGCGACTGGGAGGAAGAAAGTTAGGTGCCTCTGCAGCTTTTCCCTCCTCTCCTCTCAACACCTTTCAACCTGCTACAGATACTGCCAGAGATCCATGCAGGACAGAAGGAGTGAGGACTTGATGTATGGACCCAAGGAAGATTCACATGATCCCTGCTGGCTCCACAGAGTATACAGGTAATGTAAGTATAGCTTAAGCTCCATTACATTGGCCACAAAAATAGTAAACTGCCACTGACTACAATCAGGATTAGGCTTCTAGCCTTCCTGGAACTGTCCCAAAGTCCCTCTGTGGTATGAACCCAACCTTTAAGAGAGTGCCAGGGTCAGCAGTGGCTGAAGACAGCTCTGGTAGGGCAATACCCATTGCGGATGTACTGCTGGGGGCCTCCCACACCAAAAGACACAGGACCGCCGTGAAGACTTGTAGAGGTTCCACAGCTTAGGCACCTTCTCCCCACTGCTGCAACAAGGACAACATTTTAACAGATTCTTCAGGGATTTCCTCTCTTGCCTATGACATGTGCATATACAAACACAGGAGGTTCACCCTGGAAGGGAGGAATTTGGGCTTCTAGTCCATGGGTAACTCCAGACATATCCTGGTGTAACTCTGAACAGAATGCAGCCCTGTGTTTCCCATTTTGCAACCCCTACTCGGTATCTCCTCCTTTTAAGACAAAGTGTGGGGATATCCAAATCCACTAAAAAGCCCCTTTTCTCCTATATTGACCTCTCACTTCCTCAGTGACTATCCACCGAGAGAACACCAGAGCTCCGACACAGGCAGTCACAGCCACCCCTTCTTATATACTGGTTAAGCTACCATAACCATCCTTCAAAAGAAAAGCAGAGGAAAATAAGCATTCAAACCAAACAGGGGTGCACCAATACCAATAGAGATTTTTAAGGCCTCCTCCTCCTCCTCCTCTTTGCTGACGACTGTGTTTTATATGCATGCTCACAGGCTGACATGCAATGGTCCCTGGACCTATTCTCAGTCTGTGACAACTCTGGGCTCACTACCAACACAAAGATGACCAAATTGATGTTTCAACCTGCGCCTGGCACAACACCCCAGGAACCACATGTCTGTTAAAGGCCAACAACTGTCGATGGTCAACAAGTTTGCCTATCTAGGCAGCATGCTCTCCCATGCTGTCCACACTGATGACAAAGTCAACGTGAGGTTAGCAAAAGCCAGCATGGCCTTCAGCAGACTCCGTAATTCGGTCTGGGACCGCAGAGACATTGGAAAGTCGACAAAACTGAAGGTTTACAAAGCCATCATTCTCCTGACCCTCCTTTATGCCTGCGAAACCTGGACTGTCTACCTGAGTCATGCCAAGAAACTAAACCACTGCCACCTGTGCTGCCTGCAAAAGATATTAAAGATCAAGTGGCAGGACAAAATTCCAGACACTGAGGGGTTCAGAAGATCAGCTTTCCCCAGTATCTACACCCTACTGAAACTGGTGCAGCTAAGATTGGCCAGCCACCTTTCAAGAATGCCTGACACTTGCCTGCCGAAGAAAATTTTCCACGATGAACTGTAAAATGGAGTACGCTTTTGCAGTGCACCAAAGAAGGGGTACAAGGACACCCTAAAGATGTCCCTAAAGAGTTTTGGCATTGACCCAGAGTCGTGGGAGCAAATCACTCGTGGCTGTCCATCCTGGAGATCATCAGTCCAGAGCAGAGCTCTGGCCTTCAAGCAGCCAGAAAAACAAGGACCAGTCATGTCCAGTCCTCACTGCTCTCCTGCCCCTGCTGCAGCAGATTGTTCAGGGCACAGATAGGGCTTATAATTCACCAGCATACCTACGCAACCTAGCCTCCACCCCCTTCCTGTCTTTCCTGTCTCTTCTTTCACCTATATCCTGTCTTTCTCCCTTTTTCTTTCCCGCTTCCTTTCTCTCTTCTTCCTGCCCCCACCTGCCACTGGATGTACTCATCTACACTTCCAAGGACGAACGCTACAAGGAGTCATATCAGCCAATATGATCCAGTTTCTGATACCAGCCTAGAAGCTTGAACAGCAGTGTCCAGCTGGTAAGTCTGGTGTGGTGGAAGGGGAGGAAGGAGGGAAGGGGTGGGGGGGATGTAGATCAAGGCCCCTGCGGTGAGGGAGGAGTGGGGCTGGGGCAGAGGCTGGGGCTGGGGTAAGCACTGCCCAGACAGGGCAGGTGCAGGACAGAGCCACGGCTCATCTGGGGGGCCCAGGGAAAGGGTGTGGGGACAGCTCCTGCCACTGTGTGCCACTCGTGCAGCGACTACCACCACTGCTCCCACCACTCATCTGGGAGGGAAGGTGGGGGAGGCATGTGCCCCTGGATCTGCACGGGACAGGGCAGACTGGGACCAGGGCTACGCCAAGTTCTTTCCAGTTGGGGGGGGAGCTGCACCAGGCTACACTCAGGGCAGGTGACGGTGATGTAGAGAGGGGGGGTGGAGGGGGCTACAGTGAATTTTGGGGTAGCTCCAGCCCCACCCCTCCACAGCCTCCTCCCAGCACCGCTGCTGCCCAACCCAAATGTAGTCTGGTCCAGCCCCTGCTGGGAAGAGCCCACCCTGTCCAGATTCGGGGGCACACCCCATCCCATGCCCTCCCAGAGAAGCAGTAGAAGCAGTGGTGGAAACCACCAGACTGGGCGAGCAGCTCCCAGATGAGCGGTGCATAGCAACAGTAGCTGCCCCTCCCCTGAACACCCCCAAACAAGCCATGACTCCATCCCATGCCCACCCCACCCCAGCTGGGCAGCGCTTGCCCCAGCCTCTGCCCCACTCCTCCCTCACTGCAGATGCCTTGATCTGCTCCTTGCCACCCCTTTTCCCTCTCCCCCCCTCTCTTCCAGACTTAACAGCTGGACACTGCTCTTCAGGCTGCTGGGCTGTGCTCCTCACCGCCTATGTGCCGCACTGCGGCTGCATGCACGCATGGACCATTTATTGGCCATATCAAGCCAAGTTCTGATACAAACCATTTTCTTTATATCGGTGCCGATCCAATATCGGACGGATGTATTGGTACACCTCCAAAACCAAATGGTGTCACAGAAAAGACCATAACAATAGCAGAATCAATCATGCTAGATTTCAGCATGTTACTTGCTTATCAGGGTTATCACACCAAAATGATGTCTATATAGCTGTTTGAAATATGCAATTCTTTTAGCTGGATAATTAAAGACAATGAAAGGTTTACGTAAGGAAAAGTGACTATTAAGCCAGCTAAGCCAGTAAAAGTAGATGTGCAGGGTCAAATCTCTCCTTGGACAAAGTGATACAAATCTGTGTGTCACTTTACATCAGGAAGAAACTTTGTTTCTGGTAAATGTTGTGGGCAATCTAATCAATGAGAAATATGTAATAGGCCATTCTGGTCAATACATTAGTTGGCCTTCAAATGTTTTTTATAACAACAGAAAATGGCTAACTGTGCCAGGAAGCAAGAAACAATTAATCTGTCATCTAAACAGAATATTTTGTGTTTAATAATGCAGAAAAACAATTCTGTGTTTGGTTTATTAATGGTGACTTGTACATGACCTTAAAATGTTGCTGCTTCACAGAATTCTCTCAATATATTAAAATTTATATTAGAAGCATTTTCTTGATATAAATGCATTTTACACACACCCCACTGTGTTAAAAGATGATGACACTCTTTAATTTCATGATGATATGCTATTTTTTTCCACAGAACCCCTGTCAGTCTGTGTACAGGAGAGGCAGTACTAAAATAGTGAAAAGCTATTCAATATTTTCTTTTATCCTCACTGTTCAATATGTAGCCTCAGGCTTTATTTACTGCACACTAGTCAAATACTGTTCTGAAAAGAAAATAATCAATTTCCTCAAGAGTTTTTCTGTGGCATTCATCACGCTAGAATGAGTGTTTATACACATGCTCCAGGAGTTGGGGATGGGATGCTTTAGTCCAACAAGTTTTAATTAAAGCGCCACAGCCACCATTTTTCAGTACGGGGACACTGATGCACGTGACACTGGAGTCTGTTGGAGCACGGTAGTTACCATGCTCCAGCAGACTCTATTAATCAAGTCTGCTCTGATGCATTGTAATTACAGGGCATCGGAGCAGCCTCCCTGAGTGTTTCACAGATATTAATGCATGCATCTTCCTATAAAGTATATGAGGGATGAAGGGTATTATTGTTATTTTTCAGGTAGCGAGCTAAAGCACAAAGCTATTCAAGTCAAAGGCATCTTTGAGATGCTAAGGACCTGATTCTTTGGAACATTTTGCTTTATACAGTACTTCCTATATTCAAGTGCAACTCCCATGGATTCAGCTGTGGTTGAAATTGCTCAGTAAATTCAGCAAATCATGCCCTGGTTCCACGTTCCTTTCCTTGAGCTAGTCTCTGCTGTTGGCATAGCTATGACACACCACAGGTTTTGCCAGCAGAGTTGTCAGCTAGGAAATGAGATCCTTTCACAACCATAGCAGATGTGGCTATGCAGGCAAATCTTTGCAGTACAGACCTGGCCCTAGCCCATGGGTGACCAACCTTCAGCTCTGGAGCCACATGCAGCTCTTCAGAAATCAATATGCATCTCCTTGAATCTTTGCACAAGCACACAGTAACCAGCTTCAATAGCTGTTGTGTCACATCATGTGCTTGTGCAACCAGTGCCAGCCTGTCCTTCCCATGAGCGACCTGTCTCCATACCCAAACATTGCAACTCTACCTCCTACACCTTACAGACTACATTTTCATACCTAGATTCTGCAGTCCCTGCCTCATTAAACCAAAATGACATCTCAGGCATCTCATTATAATCTGTCAACCAACACCACTTAACAGCTTACAAGTTGTTCAGACTGAACGCTTTTTACAAATACATTTCTAACCATTTATCTTATAACATACACAGCTGGGGATGACCTACACTTAAATTTTCTTAGCACAATTTATGCCACTTGAACTGCTGGAAATCAGAGCTGTAGAGGAACTGGAAAAATTATTATTTGTTTCTAAACACTTATCACAGGAAGAAAGGCTTCAAATCACCACAATCTTAATAACTACTGTCAGCAGTCTCCAACTATTAGCAGCTGTCAGCAAATTGGTTTTATGTAGATAGCACCCCAACTTCAGTCCCACTACAAAGATTTCACTGCACAAAATCTCCTTTAACGAAGCTTTCAAGTGAAAGAAATCACTGTTGTATGCAAGTAAACTAGAGGTAAAAAGTGAGGTACGGGAATTCTTCTCTAACTTTAAAATACAATAGCTTTGGTCTTTGCTCCATGCCCCCTCTCCCCCCCCCAAGATTACTGTATTTTCCCTCACAGCATGCCCCTTGTTTTTGAAAAGCACTCATGCCCCAGCCAGCCCCTCTGCCACACAATGCCCCAACCTGGAGGCCAGCGCTCACCCCCACAAGCCAGCTCCCAGCTTGGAACTGCTCTACCCTGGCTGAAACAACTGCAGTCCTGGACATACGTGAAGACTGTCACAGAGTTTATTGAGGTGCACTAATTGTATGTGTAGAGGTATCCTCCTTGTAGTAACTGAGTAGTAGCAGCTAAGAAGCCACATCAGCTCACTGTTCTGCTACCTGTGCATCATGTGCAGATTTTGCTTTTATCCAATGGCTAAGCACTGACAGTCAAAAAGCCCAAGGTGGAATCAATTCAATCTTTGCTGGTTAATCTAAGCTGTGCAGACTGAACCAATAAGTAAATGAACAGACATTCACTTGTGATTCCAGAAATACTGCCACATGCCTGGAGTGGCCCAAACCACAATCTGGGGGGTGCTAGAGCATGCCTCCCTGTCCAGCTGGAGCAGACAGCTTGAGCCAAGGCTAGCCCACCCACCCTGAAATCAAGGATTTGCAAAGTGGGTGCAAAGCATCCTGGAATGCTGGAGGACAGTGAGCATTAACTTCAATCTGGAGGGCAGCTGGGACAGAAGTTAAATAAACTTGGATAGATGTAGTATCCAACTTAATTGATTTAGGTTAAATCAGTTTATCTTAAACTGGTTTTTGCCATTTTGAAAGCAGTTTATGTGCACTGAACTTCTGTTGTGTTACAGATGTGAACAGGTTTCTGATCAGTTTGTGTGCAATATCCATAGATTGTCACCCTAGTAAGGGTAACAATTTTTAACATTTCTCACATATAACGCACGCTGCAATTTCCAAAGCTGGTTTGTGGGCAAAAAAGGTGTGTGTAGTATGCAAAAAGATATGTTATTGTTCTGTCTTGCACAACAGTAGTGTATGGTAAAGAACAATTATCTCTATAATTTGTTGTACTGAAATTTTCTAATTGAAATGTATAAGTAAAAAATGCAAATGCTGAAGGACTTGTACAAACACTTTTTCAATCCCACAAAAGATTTTTCATACTTCAAACATTTAAACTACTGGGCTTGTTTTTTGCAAGGTAAGTCTGTGCCATTCTGTTTAGCTGCATACTACAAGTCCAGATTTAGAAAACATTGATAGTATTCACCGTGGGTAGGCAGCATGGACCTTCACACAAAAATCAGACATCTATCTCTTCAGCTGGAGGAGAAAATCTTAGTTCTTGGTGGTGTGGCCGCTAGGGGGGAGGTGGATACATTCAGCCAGCACATTACAGATAACTCTCTAAACCTACTCATTGACCCCCAAAAACAAGTCAAAGTTCATTAGGCATTTTAGTAGGGTTCAGTGATATTGTCTCATTGTTTCCTTGAGGCCCCCCATCTATTTTTATCAGTGGATATTCTCATTTTCAATGTTGAATAGGAAGAATCTTTTTTAAAAAATTTTCTGTGTTTGCACAGAACCTAAAACATGGTCTTGGGTGCTTGCTAGTACTACAATATTGACAACCCCAACCTTTCAGGTAGTCCAATGAAATATATCACCCACAAAAATCCCTGCCTCTTGCATACTTCCTGGACCATCATGGATATAGTGTCACTCTAACACTACCATAATGCTTCAGAATGCCAAGCGTTTTAGGAAACCTGGTCCTCTGTCTGACACAATTACCACCACTAAGAAGCACAAGGAGTTGGCCCTTTCCAAAATGCCAGTTTCTTATTATCACTGAAAGCTGATTCACTGTTTGATTTTTGTAAATCTTGTAACTTAGAGGCATCTATTAATTTAAGACCCCTTATAACAGTTAACAGCAACAAATACAAATATTTGAATACAAATAAGAAAAATCTCCAGTTTGGGAACAAAAAAAAGATTTCTCTGGGTACCTAGAGCTCACAAACGTAGGCCCAGATGGTAAACTAGATGGAGCAGACTCCAGAAGCATAAGCATTTCTGTGAGATGCAAGGTGGAAAGTTTAAACTTTAGACTTGTTGAGAGATGACAGAGACTTGCACAAAGGAAGCTGTTGGTAGTGGGCAACAAGTTTTAATGGTCCTACAAACCTCAAAAATAACATTCTACGGCATCATCCATCATACCTCAAGCATCTGTCTTTACATATGCTGTACCTTAGCCACCGGCTATATTTATATATCATATTTATCCAAATCCAAGATGACTTTGAACTTAAGATGATCCTAATAAGATTCTATACATAGAAAATTATAAACCTTCTAAGTATTGGAGGGTTGTCTTAAATTTGTCCCCCTCACCGCTGTGATGGGGAAAACAAATCTCTGCACCTTGCCCCCTATTTAACTCCCACAGGTACCTGCTCCTCCTCCAATGCCTTCTATCTGCCCCTCTCCCCCTGACTGCTTACCCTATGCAGCAGGTTTGGCTCTGGCCCTGGCCCAGGCAAGCACCTGTTCTGTCCCCAGTCCTGGCAGAACTCCTATAACAAGATTCATAGATTGTAAGGGGCCGGAAGGGACCTCAGAAAATCATCAGGTCTAGCCCCCTGCACCAAGCAGGAAAGACAACTAGGGGTCAGGTGACCCAACAAGGTGACTGTCCAGCCTCCTCTTGAAGATTTCCAGGGAACATGATTCCACCACCTCTGTAAGGAGCTTATTCCCCAGTCTGGACACCCTGACTGTGAAGAAGTTTTTCCTACATTTAAGCCTGAAATGGTCTTCCAGAAGTTTGTGGTCATTACTCCACATTTTCCCTAAGGGTGTCCTGCTGAACAGCTGTTCACCGAGACCTTGATGTACTCCCCTGATGTAGTGGTAAGCCACTACCAAGTCCTCTTTCAGCCTTCTCTTTTTTAGGCTGAAAGGACCCAAGTCCCTCAGCCTTTCCTCATATGATTTGCCTTGCAAGTCACTAATCATACAGGTGGCTCTTCTGTGGACTCTCTCAAGCCTGTCCACATTCTTGTTAAAGTGCAGTGCCCAGAACTGGATGCAGTACTCCAGCTGTGGTCTCACCGGTGCTGAGTAGAGCATAAGAATCATCTCCTTGGTTTTTCTTGAGATGCATTGGTTGATACATGCCACAGTATTGTTTGCCCTACTGGTAGCATCACACTGACAGCTTATGTTCATATTATGGTCTATTATTACCCCCAGGTCCCTTTCAGTCATGGTGCTTGTCAATTTGGTGCCACCGAGCCTGTAAGTATGCTGGGGATTGTTCATGCCCAGATGAAGCACTTTACACTTCTCAGTGTCGAACTTCATCTGGTGCCAATCTGCCCAACTTGCCAGCCTGTCTAGGTCTGCCTATATCTGCAGCCCATCTTCAAGCACGGCCACACTCCCCCATAATTTGGTGTCGTCCGCAAACTTGGCCAGTAAGCTCTTCACCTCCACATCCAAATCATTGATAAAAGATGTTGAAAAGCACTGGACCAAGCACCGACCTGAGGGGCACCACTGGTCACTTCTTGCCAGGATGACACAGATCCATTCATTAGGACTCTCTGGGTCCTATCCCACAGCTAGCTTCCTACCCACCTAATTTTCAAGCAGTTAAGCTCACATTCCTCCAATTTTCCCATGAGGTGACAAGTGAAAGGATGTCACAGACCTTACTTTAGGCAACGAGACATACAGAATCTAGCACCGGAAAAAGAAGGGGCCTTTAGCTCATATAACACCGAGATGTAACCTGAATACAGTCCCATAACCAATATACCAACCAACCAAGATGCTGAAGTGGTTTGTCTTGGTATCAGAATCACCTGGTGGGGAACACAAATTGAGGATTTGCCAATTAATTCAAAGAATAAGGGGAGGGGAGATTAAACAAACTGTGTCCGCGTATTTTACTTTGTCCAGGTCAGCTGCATCTCCTGAAGCTCCATCTGATAATCACCCGACAGCAGCTCTGTTTGAATCCTTCGCAGGAGTAGGGCCCTCCAACAAGGCAGGCTGCCACCTGAAGGGCTAATTAGGTATTCAGTGGGAGACCAGGGGACCTCTACAAATGATTGCCTAGTAGTCAGAGAAGAGACACCACTGTGGATGCACGGTTCAATAGTGGTACTGGTAATCCAGGTGACAAAATTATATTATTATTTATATAGAAGCTTTCTGATTTTGTTATCAGCTATTTGTCTGGGGCCTCAAGAATAAAGATGGGGGGGAAACTGCCTGTCAAAGTTCAGTGTTTTTGGTTTTTTTGTTTTATGGGGGTTTGCTTTGTGGGGGAAGAAGGGAGCAGGAGGGGTTGTTTGGTTGGTTTGTTATTGGACCAGCTGGTCTCTGACACTACTTTATGCCAACTTTATTAGAGCAAGGCAAAGGGAGAGAATGCACAAAGATGAGCTAATAACATAGTAGCTGTTGTGTACGTGGATTGCTGCCTTCTGGCAGATGGGATGTCTGATCCATTTTATCTAGCATTTGCATCTGGATTCAAAAGCTTTTAATACTTCTAACAGAGGCCCTTTTGTTCCTGGCTGATGAATTTGGAGCAAAGTTGGCTCCAAGTTCTATTCTCATACCTCAGGTGCAAGATTTTGCTGAAGCAGGGGTTTCTTTGGACAAAACACCAAACATTTATACACGTACTCTGGGAGTGGGTGGGGGAAGGGGATGCTTTTAAACTAAAGCGGCTCCAGGAGCTCCTTGAATTAAAGTGCCTAAAGCATCACATGCCTCAGCATCCCTGCACCAAAAAACAGCAGCAGGGGTGCTTTAACTAAAGCTCATTGAACAAGCTTTAGTTGAAGCACCCCTGCCGCCATTTCTCAGCATGGGGATGCTGACGCACGTGACTCTGGAGCCTGCTGGAGCGCGGTAATTACCACACTCCAGCAGGCTCGATTAATTGAGTCAGCTCCAACACGCTGTAATTACAGCACATCCGAGCAGCCTCCCTGCACATGTACAGGTGCCCCTAAGTTATCAAACCTTAGGTTGTTACCAGGGGACAATACATGCAAACTGCCTTGCTACTTAAAAGAGAATCTCCATCTGAATGAAACCAAAAACACCAACAGAATCAGTAGTCTGAATGAGATTTTATCAACCCTGTCAGCACTGAAGTTTACTTTCTCCCCTCAATCTCAGCAACTTAAATGAAGATTCATTTCTGGAAAAAAAATACATATCCTCCTCCCATTTTGAAAAAAAAACCTAATCAAACAAACCACAGTCCATGAATCTGGATGGGAAACCAGTGTCTGTATGAAATGGGGAAAACAGACAACTAACTAAATGCAAAGAGATGTTAAATCAACAAGTGCTGGCCTATAACTCTGGTGCCTAGACAACACAGAACTATAATTAATAATCATAACCCAAAAAGAGTTTTACAAATGTAGTTGCCTATTCTGCCCCTCTGTCTAGAAACCAAATATAGGGGAATTTTGTTGTTGTTGTTGTTGTTGTAGAAATATGAAGTATGGAGGGTCCCAATTTTTTAACTTAAAAGAATCTGTTCTCCTGTTCATCTTTCAAATGAGCCAGCCAAGATTCTGTTCATGTAGAAGAAAATTAAAACTATCAAGATCATTTAAATATGTTTTCTACATTCCAGTATCTCACTCTTCTGAACGTTATACCCACTGTATCTACCAGCTGACACTGGATGACTGATACATTTAATACTGATACATTCAAATTTGGTCCTTGGGCCGGTGCTGTTCAACATCTTCATCAGCGACCTGGACAAGGGGGTGGAGAGCACCCTGTTCAAGTTCGCTGATGACACCAAGCTGTGGGGTAAAGTGAATACACCGGCAGGCAGGGACCGCATCCAGGCAGACCTGGAGAGGTTGGAGAGGTGGGTGGATCTGAACAGGATGCGGTTCAACAAGGACAAGGGCAGGGTGCTGCACCTGGGGAGAGGGAACCAGCATTATGGCTATGGGTTAGGGGCTGACCTTCTCAGCAGCACAGAGGCAGAGAGGGATCTTGGAGTCAGGATTGACTCCAGGATGAATACGAGTTGCCAATGCGACGAAGCAACAGGCAGAGCCAACCGCACCCTGTC
>NW_017728886.1:18145157-18147747 GCF_001723895.1 Crocodylus porosus
GGCAGGGGGGTCGGACTAGATGATCTGTCCAGGTCCCTCCCGACTCATTGATTCTATGATACATTATCACTCACTCCAGTATTTCATTACCCTTCTGGCAAACCAAGCTCACAAAAGAGCAAGATAAAAGCATTCAACTCGGACACAGTGCAGAGTTTCTCCCATCATTCTTAACCAGTACATCCATCAGCTTTTGTTGTCATTTTAACTCCTTAATAAAATGTGACCTCAAAAATATCACCATCTTTTCCTTCAGTTTTGTCCTGGCTAAATCTTGAATGAGAAGAATTTACTTGTTTTTTGACATCATTCTTAATACATACAGCTCTGCTACTTTTTTGTTTTGAGGCAGTTCCTTCTAAATCATTATCATCTATGCCCTTCCTCAACAGTAAGAGAGAAATCCCTTGAATTCTGGAAGTGAGTTCTACTTGCTTTGAATTTTGGAATTAATACTTTTGTACGAGGACAACTACTGATATGAGGTATCTACACGTATTTTTAATGTGAACACTCAAAATACCAACTCAGAATTATGTTAACATGTCAACAGCACAATTCTATGGGACATTTTGAATTTAATTGTTTACACACTGGCATAAAAGGAAGTGAATAATCAAATTGTTAAAATAAAATTACTAAGACCTATGAAAGCTGTATGGCAACGATTTCAGCAAGATAGCAGCACACACTAATGAGAAACTTTCTAAATGTTTTGGATATCATGAACAAATCAACTTACTCCCCAGGCAGAGATTGCTTCTTAGTATACAGAAAAACTATAAACTCTCCACTAATATTTGGTATGCATCATTGCCCTAGGCTGATTTTATTGGTGCATACCCTTAAATGTATACAGCATAATGGGATAGTTTACAAAAAAAAGGGTTAGTCCAGCCATTTAGATGTTCATAGGGAAAGAAGCATGTATCACCATAACCAAGATATTAATTAAATTTTTTTTTATTATGATGGTGGTTTCCTTGCAGACTGACATTTCAGTCTTGGGGAAAGACAGGGAGTGAAGCGTACTGAACTACAATGACATTTTTAATTCCGGAAATGAAAAGACTGCCAACCAGTTTTTCAACGTGCTTTATAAATTGCTATTCAGTCACAAAAGTCACTTAACAAAGGCTGTACTCTTGCAATTCACAATGAGGGGGTAGACTAGTGTGAATCATGTAGAGTTCTGCGTAGGCCAAAACTTCTACTCATATGTTCCAAAGAGCAAGACAAACCCTACTGCAATTTCTCAAGTGTGCAAAGATTATTTGAGATCTTTTGATTATAATAGTCCACAATAATATTACAAAACGTTAGAAATAGGCATATGAATTCTCACACAACATCCGCTCACTAATAGCATAATTCCATCTCTATGATTTGGCATAGAAATGACAATTTTAATTAATGAGTTTATTTATAAAAAGGATCAGGTCTTACCCTGTCAGCCTCCATTACTTATGGACTAAGCAAGATGGGTGCAGTGTTTTTTTCTACAGATGCATTGGCATAACATTTTATTTTTTTAGTCCCAATATCTCTTTGGTAGGTTTACAAAATCCTGTTGAAATGAATTCAACCATATCTTTGAACAGCCACTCAGCCAAGAAGTACATAATTTTTCCCTGTCATTTAATTAATATTAGTTAACTATTACTTTACTAAACTTCACTTCCCCTCCAGGTGGGAAAATTAATTGACAAAACTAAGTTAAACTAAAGCAACTGTTCAAATTTGTACTTAGCTGTGACCGTGACATCTCTCCCAACCATACCAGTTGTTCCAATAAGGTTAAGTACAGATAGCCAAAAAGCCCAACGTTGAATCAATTCAATCTTCGCAGGTTTGTCTAAGCTGTGTAGATTGAACCAATAAGTAAGTGAATACACACTTTTGATTCTGGAAATGCAGCCACGTGTCTGCAGTGGCCCAGGCCAGACATCAGGGGGTGCTAGAGCATGCCTTCCTGTTGGCAGAAGCAAACAGCTTGAATTTGGAGGGGATCTGGGACAGAAGTTCAATAAACCAATTTAACCTAAAATCAGTTAAATCTGAAAGAACAGCCATCCAGGTTTGTCTTAAACTGGTTTTGGCCATTTTGAAAGTGGTTTTATGTTGTGTTACAGATTTAAACTAGATCGCAATCACTTATTGGCAACACGTAGGAGGAGCACACAGGTGCATGTGCACCCCCGAGACTGGCCACTGTCAACATTGCTGGCAGTGTCTGTGGGTGATCGCCAATTGCCCCCACTCCCCCTCTGCTGACACTGCTGCAGCCGCCTGCAGGCAGTCCCTGCGTGGTCCGCTCTCACCACCGATGTCATCGCGGCTGCCTGCAGGCGATCCCCGCTCACTGCCACCACACCCCTGTCACTGACACTGCTGCTGCCACCTGTGGGCAGTCGCTGTGCCCCCCAGCCTCAGGAGGCACAAGGTGTTCATGTAGTCTAATACTGGTTTATGTATAATTTCTAGTCCTAGGCTAAAAGATATTACCTTGCCTCACAAATATTGTAGCCATGATGTTCCAAGGATATGAGAAAAAAAAAAACCCAATCCTAATTAAAAAAAAAAAAAAAAA
>NW_017728886.1:18147847-18151983 GCF_001723895.1 Crocodylus porosus
CCAAGCACACTTTGCTGTGTGTAACATGTAATACAAATACTGCTGAAAAAGATGCATGAAACTAGAATTTCCAAGTTATTTGATGAAAAAAAGCTTGTTTATTCAGTAAATACAATTAAGGCCTTAACCCAGAAGGCTTGGAAGTAACCAAAAGACCTGAGGGACAGCATTTTCTGCCTAAAAGCTTATTTAATCTCGCTCACAACCACATAGTTGATCCAATAAAAGATATTACCAAACAAACCTTGGTTCTGTTAGCCAAAGCACTCTGCTGAACCACAGTGATGCCAGTTCTTTGGTGGTGTTGGTGAGATGGTTTAATTCTGTTAATTGTTGGCACATTTCTAAAAGCTCCAATTCCTGAGACTAGCAACTGGGTGAGAATCTCAGGTAGGTTTTTCTTTTCTTTTAGCAAGTCATTAGCTTTCATAGTTGCATAAACCTTGAAAGTGTAAACCAGATGCACTTACAGGCTCAGAAACATGAAGGCCAATAAGATCCCACCTTCCCCCCCCCATACATTTTTTTTTTAAACTCATTATTTTTTAAGCAGATACATGATTTTGAAGCCTCAGTAATGATTTACTCAGTATTTGGTGCTGGCAATACACTAGAAACTGTGTGAGAGCTGAAATAAGTTGCACTTTTCACATTATTGCAAACCCCACACTTGCAAAAATCATGATTTGCACCTCTTCATATTTTTACTTTGGCTTGAACCTAAATGATTGAGTGTGGTGGTAGTGAGGAGGTACATATCTTTAAACAACACATTTGGCGTTCAATTTTATTGTCTTTGACATTTTGGTAGGAAGACAGGGTTCACATTTTCAAGCTCCTCTCAGCAACTATGATTGCTAGAAACTTACTTTAAAAAAAATAAAATTGGAAGCTAAGGTTCTCACATGATATCAGGATTCCAGGAGCTGATAACACTTCTTGCTTGCTTTGATCTATAGAAACAAGAATGATAGAAGAATTCATTTTATTGGAGTAAAAAGTCATTCCCAATTTTCTTAGAAAAAAATTTTTAAGCAAAATTCTACCACAGAACACAGACAAAATCTAGGTCTTCTGTGGCATCTAAAACAGTCTGGTACATTCTACCCTCAACAGCAGGAGAATCAACTGCAATAACACACTAGATTTTTCATGTAGAAACCATAGGAAAAAGACATCTCAATTATTTTTTCTGCTCTTGGTTGTAGAAAGGAAAAAAAAAGTAACATCTAAAGGAGAAAACTGAATATTGAAGGTCAGTCTGGATCTGTAGTATGAACTCTAATAAACTGTTAGCCCTAAAAAGTTTCCATCTTTCCATCGTTTAACTGACTTAGCACTTGGAAACTGCTATGGAAGGTATTATTCAGCCAACAGAGATTTTTTTCCAGATTTAAGCCAAATAGGGAAAAACAAAACAAAACAAAAAAGAAAAAAGAAAAACAAGTTTCATAAAAATAGCCCCACAGGCTACAAAAGATAAAACACACTCACTTAATATGAAAACTACATTAAAATAAATAACATCATTAACGGCATCTGCTAAGGCATTAATGGTAGAATCTATACAGAAGGAAAGACTTTCTGTTTAGGAAGATCACTTGTTGCCAGCATCCTGTCCATCCAGTCACTGTAACCACAAAACACACCAGTCATGGTTTCTCATATCTTACAAAAGAAGGAAACCAAGATCAAAAAACCAGATGTAACAAAAAGAAGTTACCAAAAGAAAAAAACAACACAACCTTATGTAAAACTTATACCATGAAGAATGGGAAAAGAACAATGAAGACAAATGACCTATGGAGAAAGGTTTCACCACTTTAAAAAAAAAAAACAAGCAAACAGCTAATACTCCTATTATATTATGATAAGCAAAATAACTTCATAATAAAACTGCAAAACTTTTGAGACTAATAGGAAACACAGCAACTGTTAATGATTTGCTTCTAAGTCATTACACTTAATAATAATAATAATGATAATAATAGAATGATCACATGTTTAAGAGGAAATGGAGGAGATTTCTGAAATCAGACTATTCTTTTATAGCTGATAATTACATATATCCATATAAGAGATGAGGAATATACATGCTGTGTTTACCTTCATAATTAGAAGCATCTAGTTTCTGAGAATACTTGTTTTAAAAAGATGTCAACCTTCAGAGCGTTACAACATTACGAAAGATGAACTGTTCCAAAAGTCAGAGCAATGCAATAGCTAAAATATTTGTATTGAAAAGGTTTGTATTTGTATTGAAAAGCTTATTAGACTAGAGCTGGATAACTATTGTACTCTACCTCAAATCAGAGCTATACAGCAGTTTTCAATCAGTTCTCTTCAACTTTTGATAACTGCAATTGCAATTGTGACTTAGGAATCTTATATTACCAGCAGGCATAGCAGGCATTAGCCAGCAGTCTTGAAAATACCACTGTTTTAAATAAATGCTTGCAGTTAAACAAAAAAAAAAAACAAGCAAGCATCAAATTGCATTCTATTGCAAGTCTTGTAATATTTAAAGGTTTTCTTTTTTAAAAGCCCTGGTCATGTGATTAAAATGCATAAAGATTCATCTCTAATGCTTTTAAAAAAAATCAACAAGCAAATTAAAAGAACTCCCAAGTTCTTCTTTTAGTTTTATGCCAATGTCACAGTTTTCTCAGGCCTGACTCATACAACTTTGCCTATTGCCTATACCTATTTAGCACTCCAATGCTTTGCTCAAGGTGGAAGTACTATTTTTAAGGTACCAATGTATGACAGGCTCCTTTGGCTTGTTGAGTACCTATGGGGTTATCCATAATAAAATGAGTTAAAAAAAATATCAGAAGCTAGTTAGAATAGGTTGGAATATTACAATTAGCATCTAAATTCTCAGTAAAAATGTATTTCTTCCAAGAAAACAACCAGCCAAAATCAAGCTATATTCAACTAGAAATGTCTAGTGCATATTCAGCAGAACAATAATTGTGTCCTCCAGTGGATGAATGTTCTATTCTAATGTTCCACTGGACTGGATTTAACTAGGGTGCAATAAATCATGTAATCTAGATGAATAAATAAATACATGCCAGCAATCAAACTTTTCCTCTTTCCCCAGCTTCCTACATACAAGGCTGGACTTACTTTGTAAAGTAAAGTACTCTTCCTAAAGCAAAATCGTTTTAAGGAATTTATTTTTCCCATACCACAGCTTCCCAGTACACACACCAGTCTGAGTGGCAGCCTTTTCTCTTCATATGCTCGATTTTGAACCAATTTACAGCATCTTTTACTCGAGAGCTTTTCACTGCCTGATTTACATGCATTTCAAGAGAATCAGTTGAAATGTTTTTAAATCGTATGTACTTTCCAGAAGTTAGTCATTCCAGTGATTGTGAATAAGAATAGCTTGTCAGCACTTTCCACAAAGAGGATGTATTGGCATATGATCTTCTGTAAGCCAGGGGGAAAAATATTTACAAGTAAAGTTCGAAATAAGTATAATCAGTTCAGTGAGTTCACTACGGGAAATGTGGTTTGATTTCTTTTTTTTTGCCACTTAGAAAATACTGTGACCTGCAGTAACAGTTAAGTAACCTGTTATTTCAAATGGACACTTATGGTATGGAGAATGGATCAATTTACAGTAACAAGGACTTAAAGCAGAGCAGACATACAGCAGTTGTCGTAGGGCACATTTACATGTGCACTCTAACATGCAGTAGCCTATTTTACTGCACATTAGAGCGTCACTGCAAAAACTGTGCTAATACACTAATGTGCAGTAAAATTAGGCTACTGCGCATTAAGCATCACTAAAAAGTATGCACTTCTGCTACTGCGCATTAGGGCAGCTTAATGAGCAGTTAGTTAATACCTCACATTAGAAGTACTAAAGTTAATGTGCAGTAGCAAAAGTGCATCAATGAACATCCAGATGTACCCTGGATGTTCAGTCTTATCCCACTATAAGTGACAGCTAAACCAGGGCTGTTTCATTCAGGGGTGCACCTTCACTTTTATGCAGTTTTAAAAGGTGCAGTTTTTTTGCACTGCAAAGTAGGAATGGCAAAGAAAGAGTTACCATATGTCAGCTACTCCATGGTAAGCCCAACCCCTTTAACTTACTGCAATTTGATAGTATGTCC
>NW_017728886.1:18151994-18181670 GCF_001723895.1 Crocodylus porosus
AAAAAAAAAAAACAAGCAAGCATCAAATTGCATTCTATTGCAAGTCTTGTAATATTTAAAGGTTTTCTTTTTTAAAAGCCCTGGTCATGTGATTAAAATGCATAAAGATTCATCTCTAATGCTTTTAAAAAAAATCAACAAGCAAATTAAAAGAACTCCCAAGTTCTTCTTTTAGTTTTATGCCAATGTCACAGTTTTCTCAGGCCTGACTCATACAACTTTGCCTATTGCCTATACCTATTTAGCACTCCAATGCTTTGCTCAAGGTGGAAGTACTATTTTTAAGGTACCAATGTATGACAGGCTCCTTTGGCTTGTTGAGTACCTATGGGGTTATCCATAATAAAATGAGTTAAAAAAAATATCAGAAGCTAGTTAGAATAGGTTGGAATATTACAATTAGCATCTAAATTCTCAGTAAAAATGTATTTCTTCCAAGAAAACAACCAGCCAAAATCAAGCTATATTCAACTAGAAATGTCTAGTGCATATTCAGCAGAACAATAATTGTGTCCTCCAGTGGATGAATGTTCTATTCTAATGTTCCACTGGACTGGATTTAACTAGGGTGCAATAAATCATGTAATCTAGATGAATAAATAAATACATGCCAGCAATCAAACTTTTCCTCTTTCCCCAGCTTCCTACATACAAGGCTGGACTTACTTTGTAAAGTAAAGTACTCTTCCTAAAGCAAAATCGTTTTAAGGAATTTATTTTTCCCATACCACAGCTTCCCAGTACACACACC
The DNA here is from genome assembly GCF_001723895.1 of Crocodylus porosus. Lineage (NCBI taxonomy): Eukaryota > Metazoa > Chordata > Crocodylia > Crocodylidae > Crocodylus > Crocodylus porosus. The sequence continues at coordinate 18,152,746 of NW_017728886.1, forward strand.
AGTCTGAGTGGCAGCCTTTTCTCTTCATATGCTCGATTTTGAACCAATTTACAGCATCTTTTACTCGAGAGCTTTTCACTGCCTGATTTACATGCATTTCAAGAGAATCAGTTGAAATGTTTTTAAATCGTATGTACTTTCCAGAAGTTAGTCATTCCAGTGATTGTGAATAAGAATAGCTTGTCAGCACTTTCCACAAAGAGGATGTATTGGCATATGATCTTCTGTAAGCCAGGGGGAAAAATATTTACAAGTAAAGTTGGAAATAAGTATAATCAGTTCAGTGAGTTCACTACGGGAAATGTGGTTTGATTTCTTTTTTTTTGCCACTTAGAAAATACTGTGACCTGCAGTAACAGTTAAGTAACCTGTTATTTCAAATGGACACTTATGGTATGGAGAATGGATCAATTTACAGTAACAAGGACTTAAAGCAGAGCAGACATACAGCAGTTGTCGTAGGGCACATTTACATGTGCACTCTAACATGCAGTAGCCTATTTTACTGCACATTAGAGCGTCACTGCAAAAACTGTGCTAATACACTAATGTGCAGTAAAATTAGGCTACTGCGCATTAAGCATCACTAAAAAGTATGCACTTCTGCTACTGCGCATTAGGGCAGCTTAATGAGCAGTTAGTTAATACCTCACATTAGAAGTACTAAAGTTAATGTGCAGTAGCAAAAGTGCATCAATGAACATCCAGATGTACCCTGGATGTTCAGTCTTATCCCACTATAAGTGACAGCTAAACCAGGGCTGTTTCATTCAGGGGTGCACCTTCACTTTTATGCAGTTTTAAAAGGTGCAGTTTTTTTGCACTGCAAAGTAGGAATGGCAAAGAAAGAGTTACCATATGTCAGCTACTCCATGGTAAGCCCAACCCCTTTAACTTACTGCAATTTGATAGTATGTCCGTTCCTAGAAGAACAATAAACCTGTTATTTAGCCTCTGTGAAATGCACAAGAGGTGAAGGAACCTGCATTCTACAAGAGCATCCTAGAAATAGATCCAACGTTACAAGAGAAAAACCCTTGGGAAGAGACTAGCAACTCACAAGTGTCTTTGGATTCCTCCCTTTAGGAGATGGCTTCTGGCTCTTTCTGGTTTCAACCAGAGCACTGTCACATGGCGGAAGTCCGGCATGTGACAGAGCACTTAGAATGCTGCTGGAAGGTGCTCAGACGCTAAAATAATGAAGGTGACATAAGAGCTTGAATACAGTAAAAAAGAGCACAAATAAAGGTGTTAAAACTGGATGTCTCACTGCAGCATTCACCAAAAGGTTCTGCAATCTTGTTTTCTAAGATCCTCTGCTTCCATCTGCCACGAGGGTGGTTGCTCCAAGAACAAACAAACTTCAAAAGCAGCTTGCATATACCAAAGGTAACTGATGATCTATCTTAATCCCAGCAAATACTGTCCCAAAGAAGCAACTATATCAGAGAAGATGTGTCCCATAGGCTACTATTTACAGTTCCTCTTAGGGGTAATTCAGCACTGGATTGGGCAGCTGACCCAGGTTAGCAGGTTGCATCATCAGCTCACTATGTATTTTATTTTTATTTTGTGTAATGCTGGTCACACCAGTATAAACGTCAATTAAATCATTTTAATTTCTAAGAACGAATACTGTATTTCTTTTCAAATCTGAATAGGCATTTGATACATGGACAGACCAGATTTAGTGCATGCAAAGATGACCTGGAAAATAGGAAGTAAAAAATCAAACTCAGGGAGAAATGGACTTTTCATCTTCCAAATGACCAGTATACTGCAGAGTGACTTAACTCATCTGACAAGATGGAGAACAGCTGGCCTCTTATCTCTCGCCTGCCTAGCAACATGAAAGGAAAAGAAAAACAATGCATTAATTGATATGAAAGAATGTTTTTCTTCTTAATGGTTTCCAGTCAGGATTTCTGAGCTTGAGCTATTTCCCATATAATGGCTAGCATTTGTGTACACGTTACTTTCTTTCATGTGACAAGGAAACGTAATTTTTCTTTAAAAACCATGCTTGTTAAGGAAATAAATCCCCACTCCCGCCTTTCCAACAGCCTTTACCCTGCCATTTGTGCATAGGCACTACACTGCAAGTCCTTTGAAAACTCCTATAGTAGGAACCCATGCAACCTTGGGTCTTCTGATGCCCTCCATTCTACCTTTTTCGTTACTCGCAGTGCCCTCCAAAAGCCGCAATCAGCATCAGGGGTTCTTGTTCTGAACATTACAAAGACTCCATAATAAGGTCATAGGTTAATATAGGTTAAATAGATGAATAACATGGTGGCTAAGAATCATTTGAAGGTATTTATTTTCTATGATAAAAGCTTTAATTTATCATGCAAGAGAGGGGGTGAGGAAAAGAAATGCACTGCGGAAGCTGTAGATAACTGTGAGATATTCCAACCAGGCTTAAATGTACTAAGCAGCAGTGATGATGGCAGACGAAATTTAATATGGATAAGTGAACAGTAATGCATACTGGCCTAGATTTCTGCAATTCACATGTGCACTCTGAATGTGTGGGAGAGGGAGTAAATTGTGGATAGCACAATGAAGATCTCTATCCACAGCATGTTGCACCAATTAAGAACAGGAAGGAAAATGCTTAGGGAGTGAGAGTGGAAAATACAGAGCACTGTTTCATATATCGTTGTGTCATGTTATGTTGTACAGGATGGTGACCAATAACATATACAAGTTCAAATCCATTTTTGCTTGCACCTTAAAATACAGTTAATGCCACAGAAGTTCAGCAAAGGACAAACAAGATAGGCAGTGGCTTTGTGGCACCCGTGTTTTATGAAACACTGCCAGAACGGTATTGATTTAAAATGGAAAAGAGCAATGGAAGGAACTAAACAAAAGTAATTAAAATGAAGGTTAGAAAGAAAACTGATAAATCCATCCGGTTTGGGTTACACCCCAATTAATTGAAGGGAGGGGGAAACTTAAAATAAGGTAAATACTTCTTTGCACAAAACACATCCTTGCTTCAGAAAGTCATAAGAATTAATGCTGAACTTCAGTTTATGGGAGATGAAGTGCTGACAAATAATACATTTATAGCCACAGAACAGTAAAATAATTACAGGTTGAAAGGCTGCAACGGTTTTCCACACCAATGGCCCTATGTAAACCCCTGAAGGGAAGAATTTTACTGAATCATTAAAGAAATATTGGCAGAGTATCAGGTTGATCCAGATCAACTAATATTACTGTATTTACTCAAACCAAAGACAAAGTTTTTTCCCCATTTAACATGGGGAAGCCCCTCTCTTTGGCTCAAAGCGAGGGAGAGAAGGTGAGAGGAGAGGGGAGAGGGTCAGGCAGCTCCGGCTCCAGCCCCAACTGAACAGGGGCACGTGGCCTACAGCAGGGGGCACCAGAGGATGCCAGTACGGGGGTGGGGTACACATGGCAAGAGTCAGGCCACTTGCCCCTCACACTTTTATTTGCCTCCCTGCCACAGCTTTCCTTGTTACAGTAATGGGGAAGGAGGGAAGGGAGAGAATAAATTTAAGACCATCCCTCCAATAATTAGATTCTACACATGGAAATTTATAACAAACTCATAAATATTCCATACACAAAATCTAATTATTGGGGGGGAATCTTAAATTTGGGTAAATACAATCTTTTTTAAGATTTGGAGGCAAAAATTGGGGGTCAGAAGATCTGAGCTCTGCTCCCCACACTATTGGTTCACAATATGACCACACAGAAGAACCTCAGTCCTTTTATGCTTTGATTCTCCCTCTCTCTATAAAATATGAATAAAAACTTGTTCCATACGGTCTTGCCAATTATTGTTTGAGAAGCACATGCTAGCTATCCATTTATGGGCAGAAGAAACAGAGGTGCACTGAACATGTTTCATAATGATCTATAGCAACGCCTGATGTGTCCACTGCCCCGTTGAAACTAAACTGCAGTAATAAAACAACTATTTCATTCTAGGGTACGCTGCCTTGATTTAGCTTCCATTTATTGTGAGACACAAAAAAACCAGATGAGTTCACAAGCACTAAAAGCCTCCATATTTACATTCATATCAAACACTTAATCTGTCCACAGCCTATCACTGACACAAAATATTTATAATCCACATGGGTGCTGCTGAATGTTTTAGCTATGTGAAGCAAAATTCACTTCCTGCATTTTTACATTTGCATGATACATCACAAAAAAGCTAGCACTTCTGAGGATGTTTCTCTATTCACTAAAAACAAAAACAAAACCCCCCCCGCTAAATACGAAGACACAAAAGAGGTGGTCGGTGACCATGGGACTTTTCACCCGCAGTGGAAGTAGTGTGGCAACACTGCAGTGGATTCCACAAGGGACTATACACTTAGGAAGTTTGAGTCTGCTATGTCTCTGAGTCTACTGATGCCTCTCTCTATATATAAAAGTACACTCATCCGTGTGAGTAATATCATGAAATGTTTAAACTTATTTTCCAAGAGTAATAATTTAATTTTACAACCCTTTCCCAAACAGCATCTGCTTTCAGTTAAAGCTACTGTACTTCACAAGTAAATTATTTCATTTTTTTAAACAAATGTTTTTAAGGTGATACATTATAACAAAATTGATACCTTTCATTAGGCCTACAGCAGCATAGCATGTTTCACTCTGCAAAAGTTTTTACTAAAATAAAAAGTTAACTGAAATGTTCAGTTGGATAGGAAAAAGCTGAAGTTCATTTATAAAGAGAATGCACTCATCATTTTGAAAATTCTGATAGTCATTATTGCATATTGTAAAGCTGTCTCTTTCTTTGCCCTTCATGGAAGAAACTTTCTTCTATGGATGCATAACAACACAAGGAATGTATTATTCTTAGGGTGTTAATACTTTGTTAGGCCCAAGGCTCAAAATGAAGCATCTTTTGTCCCATTCTAGAAGCTTGAATATGCATAATGGATAAATAATATGATCTTGAATTATCTCAATTGAAATGTTATTGCTATTGAGTAAAAGAGAGAAAAAACATGGTTAATACAACCCTATCCATATGGCTATATCAACCTACCTTCAATGTTCAAAAATCATTAGTCAGATCCAAATTCAGATTGAGCTGAACAGCAAAAGGGGTTTTTGTTTTTAAATAAACATTGGGTTAATCATTTTGGTTTTGAGCCTTTTGATTATGCTCAGGTCAACTTTTCACAAGTCAGGTTTTCTTCATAACTATAAACACAAGTAATTTTCTAGCCTTTAAGCAAAATCTGGACTTCTCACATAATGACATGAGAATCTCATGTAATGATTCACAGAACTAGGGCATCAAGAAAAAAAGTATCACAAGGCTCACAATTAAGTTATATCTAGCAGCATAGTATGCCATCTATGAACAGCTTAGGAATTTCACTGGTTAATGATAACCCTATCACTATTTATTCAGTTTTTACAGGTGCACCGATAGAGATTTTTTGGGCTGATACCAATGGCCAATTTTTAAAGAGCCATGTCAGCCGATACCGATCTGATTCCAGTATGCAGTCAGACAGCTTGGAGACCAAGGTCAGGCTGGTAAGTCCACTGTGGGGGAAAGGGTGGGGGGAGGGAAGGGGCTGTGATCGAGGCCCCTGCAGTGAGGGAGGGAGTGGAGCTGGGGCTGCTCAGCCAGGGCAGTTGTGCACTTGCACAGGCATTTAATTGGCCATGTTAAATCAGCCACATCAGGCAAAAAAAAGTTGATTGCCGGTACCACCAATTTTCTCAGTGCCAATCCAATATGGGACCAATATATCAGTGCACCTCTAGTTTTTGGAAAAGAAAACTGATCTATATAGGGTCTGAATGAGATTTGTTCACCTCCCTAGAGTTTGGCTTTGGAGATGGATTCTTATTTTCTAATAGAGTTAACTCCTGCTGTAAACTAAAGACACCAATTATTTATAACACCAACAGTAGGATAGGCCGGGGCATTACTTCGAAATTTGAAGCTGAGAACCAAGACTGAAAGTAATATGGAAACAAGACTATTTAAACATCTCTCTTAGCAAAATTATACTGATAATTACTGCAATGGTGAGCCAAGCTCAGTTTGCCAGTCCCAGCAAGGAAAGGCTCTCAAAGGCAAAACCGGCCCCAGTGGAAAGCCACTGGAGGCCTGGTAAGGGCACAAGATGGGGAGTGCTTACCCTCAGGTGGAGAGCCAAAGGAAACACAGCAGCGACTGACACCGCCTCAGCAATTTATTAAAACTTGCTCTGTGCAGATCAGGCTGCGCACCAAGAAGGACGTGCCCCTACAACCTGGCACGAGCGGAAAAGGGGAAGCGAAGCTGCATGGTGGGGTAGAACAGAGCTCCACCAAGGAAAAACTCCTGGAGGCTCCAAAGCCAGAGGGAACCAGAGCTGTTTCCACAGCCTGGATACTCAGAGAGTTTCCAGACAGTTTACAACACCATAACACTTCAGGGAGATACGCCCCATGGACCGAGGTACCAAGATCCCAAAAGCAAATCACACAAGTCAGGCAGCCACAGGAGCCTGGAGACCTGACCCGGTGAAGACCCTGAAGTTTTCTGTTTACCTTATGAGTTACTGTTATTTTGCTAAGAGTCAGTGATTCATAACAGGGTGCAGACTTGAAGACCCCTGACTATGGAACTGCTCCGGAACTGATTGAGTTAGCAGAATTGATTGATGTTTGGCTTTCTTTATTCCATTAATTGACCACTGAATGAGAGGAAGAACACCCTGGCTTAATCAGGGCCTTGTCAGCTCAGGGAGACATTGGAATTAATTAATAGATGCCCACCTGGAGTGAGGTATGGACTTTATTTATCTGGATAAATACCTGAATTAAATTAGTCTCTCATGAAGGCAGATTAAAGCCCCACAGAGTGTATAAGAATGGCCCTGACAGCCTATCGCTTAAAGCTGCTAAGGGACCAGAACCTGGAGGTGTGTCGTTGGAATATGATCTAGGTAGCTTGAGAGCAGAGCTACAGTCACTGTCACAATGTCAGCAGGCACGTGGATGAGGTGTAGGGGAGGAGGAGCCCCAGGAGTCTCTGAAACATGAGTGTGCACACAAAGGTACCCTTAATATCACAGGACCCTCCTTTTTCTTTTCAAAATCAAAGCATGGTAGGTGAGGCACACCACACTGGCACCTTCCCATTTGGGTGACGACCTTACAATTACAAATGCAAGTTATGCACAATTTGGCATGGAGTATGTAGTGGATTTCCAGTGGATAACTTCAGGCTTGGAAAGAATACCTGAGCTGCAAAAGGAAAGCACTACAATTGAAGAACGGAAATTAAAGTTTTATTGTGCAAGTTAAGTAGTGCATTATATCACTGAGAGACAAATATGGAAGTAAAATAACTGTGATGTCCTCACTTGGAGATTAGAACAAAAGACTCAATGTTTTCATTCCCAGAGGAAAAAAAAGCATGAAACAGTCACCAAGAGAACTCAGCAACTGTTAAAATAACTAAGATAAAGTATCTTCTTTTCATAACCTGTAAACATCTGCCACATTAAAAAAGGATATTTTTCATGGGTGACTAGATAATCAGATACAAAGCACTGCACTGCTTGGTCACTGATTGAAATCCAGGCCCAAAATGGTAACAACGGACTTTTTTTATTTAGTTAGTTAGTTACTTTCCAACAGCTGCTCAATGCTCTGTGAGAAATGAGCTTGTATTCCCAGATAGAACTGACTGTCCATGCAATTTCTGACATAGATGTAGCATTAAAATTATATCTTAATAGAGCCTAAAATTATGCACACGACACAAATCAAGACTACTCGTGTGAATCAATTTACTCATGTGTAAAAGCGTGTAACACAGCACAATGTAGTACCATACAGAAAAACCTGAGCTAGCTCATTTTGAGCTCACTTAAGTATTGGAAACAGTCTAGCTCCATAAATGTAGTGTTCCAGCTGGGTTAATTAATCCTGCTGAGAGGCAGCTTGCTTAGTGCTAACTTGGGAACCTTTGTCCAGCACTGCATATGCCATGTGGACATAACTTCAGCATGTGAACTGTCTGCACTTCTCTCCAAGTACTGACTTATTTTTGGATGCTCTCTTAAAGCTATGAAAAATGCTGAACTTTCATGACACTCAGACAATAGCTCCTGACTACCTTTTTGACATGTTTTTTTCTTTATTATATTGTAGAAAGAGGACTGTATATAAATGATAGTAATCTTCTGTCAGAGTAAGTCACTGTGGCTTTACATATCATTAACACAGGGCTCTAATACAAATGGCTAATAATAAACTGTTTCTATAAAATAAACTCTGGGGACCCCATCATACAGACTCTACTCAGACAAAGCTCCCCATGAAGTTAATGAGGAGTCTGTAGTCATGTCTACATGTAGCATGACAGGGAAAAGCTGAGAGGACAGAAATGAGCAGAACACCAAACTGGATTCCAGGAGTCCTCGTTTCCATTTCAGCTCTTCGGGGAGATTTTGGGCAAGTCAGTTGTGCCTTCTGTCCCCGTTTCCTCACTCAGAAAATGCATAAAGATACTACTGTCCTTTGTAAAGAGCTTTGAGAGCAATGGGTGAAGAAACTACAAGAGCTAGGTAATACACAAACAGAGAAAGAACCACATAACTCAGTGGTTGGCAACTTTTCCCAGAAGGAGGCTGGAATGGCCTAACTCCGATCCAATGCAGAGTGCCCTAGGACCCACTCACTTCTGCTGCTGCTTGCTACCACTTGGCTGTGGTGTAGCACAGAAACCCCTTCTGCTGCCAAAGCCCAGAGGCTCTTTGAATTGGATCCAATGACTTGGCAAACTGTAGGTTACAGACCCCTGACATAATGTACTCTCAGTCACTAGTTTTGATAGTATTTCTGAGAGCACTAAAAATTTCACATTGTGATGAAGAATTAGGTGGAATAATCCATACGAATTATATAAGAACCTAAGAAGTGCCGTACCAATGGTCCATCTAACCCAGGAGACATCTCCACAGGTGTGTATCTGGCATAATGCTTTACAGGCTCCCCTGACACCTACCCTTTCTGCCAACAACATGAGAATTCAGGGCACACCTACCTTTAGCGCAGCCCCTTTACCGTCTCTTCAGGAGCTTACTCCTGAGATTCTGGCTACACTTCTCCCTGGAACCTCCTGGTTAGTCTCCTCCTGGATCTGACCAAGCTCTCTATCGATCAGACAAGGGGGGACCAGGGCAAGTGTGGAGTTGTTTTCCTGTCACTCCTAGTAACTAGTATCACTAGTAACTCCTGTCACTAGTGGGTGCTGGCCAGTATACTCTGCTCAGTGCTCCCTCATTATTAACCTATGATCATCACTACCATCCCTGTTTAGTTTTTCTTTTGTCCCCCATAACTAGTGGCTGTGCTCCCAAAGACCTCCCTAACTGAGGGAGGTTCACAGTTTTCTTGCTGGCCTACACCCATGATTTCCTTGATGCAAAAAATAGGCCTCTCTCTGAAAATGACAGAAGTGGATTGTAGAGGGAGGGTACTGAACCAGGTATATCTAGAGTGATCTATCCACTATTCAAAGTCCTTCCTTTGAATACATCCACCATTATTGGTTTAGAGATGTTTCCTCTGGCATCTCCAACCCTTCTGTTCAATAGCCATTAATAGATCTATCATTCATTAATTCATCTAATCCCTTTTTTGAACCTGGCTATGTTGTCAGCCTCTACCATCTCATGTGGCAGTGAATTCCTCGAGTCAATTAGACTTGGAAAAAAAAAAGCTCTCTCTTGTGTTAGTTGTAAACCTGTCACCTACTAATTTCAGCAGATGCCCTCTAGTTCTACTAACCTGGGACTTGGTGAACAACAGTTCCCTAGTTAAACTTGGTCCATACCCTTCATAATTTTGTAGACCTCTGTCATATCCACCCTCCCCAACTAAGCCTCTTCATTTTTAAACTGTAGAGTTCTAGCCTTTTTAATCTCTCCTGGTATGGCAACTTCTCCATGCCTCTGATCATTTTGGCTACCCTTCTTTGTCTCATCTTTAATTCCACTACATCCTTTGTGAAACGTGGGGACCAGAACATTCTTTAAAAAAATATTACTTTTAGACAAGATTCCCATTTCCCTAAGAAGGTTCACTCTACAGACTAACATATACATGGAAAAAGTAAATGTCAGCCAATATTCTAAAGAAAACTATGTAACCAACTGAAGAAAAAAATCTAATCAATAATTAGTGAATTGATATTGTAATTAACAGTGCAACATATATTCAAATCAAACTATGGGGAAGTGCATCTGTCCTAAAATTTTAAAAAAAGAGGAGAGAAATTGTGTCTGAGGTGGAGGAAGGGGGCTTGAATTGGGACAGTATGCAGCAGTATTATTATCTGAAGAAGCACTTCTCCAAAACCACCTTCATTTCTCAAGAAGCTAAACATGACCTTTGAAGCAACGTCTCCCTGAGTTTGCACATGACCTTAAACAACAGGTCAGATTTCATAGACATAAGGGCTGGAAGGGACCTTAGGAGATCATGAAGTCCAGCCCCCTGCCCCAAGGGCAGGAAGTCAGCTGGGGTCAAAGGATTTCAGCAAGTTAGCATCCAAACACTTCTTAAAGGAGTCCAGAGTAGATGCTTTCACCACCTCTGGAGGAAGCCTATTTCAGGCCTTGGGGGCTCAGACAGTAAGAAGTTTTTCCTTATGTCCAGCCTAAAATGGTCTAGGAGGAGTTTGTGATCATTGGTCCTTGTCATCCCTTGGGGCACTCTGATGAACAGACATTCTCCCAAATCCTGATGCACACCTCTGATGTACTTATAGGCTGCCACCAGGTCTCCCCTGACCCTGTGCTCTTCCCGGCTGAAGAGGCCCAAGGCTCTCAGCCTCTCTTCAGGAGAATAGGCCTTATGAACTCTGATCATGCGCATGGCTCTCCTCTGGACTCACTCAAGCTTCTCCACATCCTTCCTGAATTGTGGAGACCTGAATTGGATGCAGTACTCAAGCTGTGGCCTCACCAAGGCCAAGTACAGCGGGAGGATGACATCCTGAGATTTACTTGAGAAGCATCTACGGATGCAAGCCAGAGATTGGTTTGTTTCACCAGCTGTGACATAATATTGGTGGCTTATGTTCATCTTGTGGTCAATTATGACCCCCAAGTCCCTTCCGGTCTCAGTGCTAGTGATCGTAGCACTGTTGAGCCTATACGCTTGCTGTGGGTTTTTTTCCCCCAAGGTGGAGTACCTTACATTTGTCGGTATTGAAAGTCATCAGGTTTGTATCTGCCCTCTTTTTCAGCCTATCAAAGATAGCCTGGATCACCAACCTATCCTCTGGTGTGGACACTCTACCCCAAAGTTTGGTGTCATCAGCAAACCTGGCCAGTCCACTTCTGACATGTATCCACATCGTTGATAAAGATGTTAAAGAGAACAGGGCCAAGGACAGAGCCTTGGGGGACACCACTAGTCACAGAGTGCCATGACGATTCACTTTCATCGACCACCTCTCTGAGTCTGGCTGCAGAGCCAATTCTCCAGCCATCAGACTGTGATGTAGCTGACACCACAGTTGGCCAATTTTTCCAAGAGGAGATTGTGGGACACCAAATCAAAGGCTTTTTTTGAAGTCCAGATATATGACATCAATCTCTTCTCCCTTTTCCAGGTGATATGTCACCTGGTCATAGAAGGAGATGAGAATGGTCAGGCAAGACCTACCTGCAACAAACCCATGCTGGTTGCCCCTCAGGTTGTTGCCATCAGCCAGCTTGCCAAGAATGGACTCTTTGATGATTTTTTCCAGAATCTTACCAGGGATTGAGGTCAAGCTGATTGGCCTGTAGCTCCCAGGATCTACTTTCATCTCTTTCTTGAAGATGGGCATCGCATTGGTACTTCACCTGAGTGCCAAGAGTCTTAAAAAATGTTGACCAGTGGTTGAGCTATGACTCCTGCCAGCTCCTTAAGTACTCTGGCGTGCAATCCATCAGGACCCGCTGACTTGAAGGTGTCCAGCCTCTCAAAGTGTTCCTTTACAAGGTCTACACTAATGCTAGGTCAGAAAAGTAAACTACCTCATTCAGCTTAAGAATAATAGTTAAATACTTTACATTTCAACATTAAATACAAGTCCAAGGAGTCCAGCTGAGGACTAGACCGATCAAGCAAAATCTGAACTCATGAAGCCCAACACAGGCTGCAGAATACTTTTTTTTTTAAACATCTGAACAATATCCCAAAAACAGTGTTTTGGTTTAGGAAGTGGTGCTTGTATGACCGGAGCTTGGATAAGTCTTGCTGCCTTCTCCCTTTGTGCAGTTCAATCCATCTGAGAAACAGATGCCAAAAATACTAATGGAAAAGGTAAGACAAAAAATGATGCCTTTCTTCATGTAGAAAAAAACTTAAGAGAAAACAGACTAAATAAGAAGAAAGGGCATAAAAAGGGTATAACCAGGAGGCCAAGACAGATAAAAGCAGGTACATTCCCCTGAAGTCTTTAAATCAAGGTTGGACGCCTTTCTGATTATACTTTAACTGAACACAAATTAAGCTACTGGGTTTAAAACAGAAATACCTGGATGAAATGTTATGCCTTGTTACACAAGAGATCAGACTAGATGATCTAATGGTGCTTTCTGGCTTTAAAAATCTCAGAAACTGTGAAAAGAAGAAGAAAAAAGAGCAGGAGTGGAAGTAAAATTTATCATTTTAGACAGTGAGAATGTGATACCAAAAATATTATAACAGTGTGTTTGTTGAACGCACATGCTCTGCTCTCAATTACACCACACAATAGGCAAACACATACTGTGTTCTTTTTCCCAGTAAAAATTTCAACCTAGGCCTAAGTAGGTTCCTACTGAATGGCTCTACCAGGGCCACCAAATCTGCCCTATACACATATTGGGGCAGACTCTTGGCCTGCTCTATTTTCTCTTGACTGCCAGGTGGTACAAATGAGGTAGACACTTTCCAGAGGTCCATTAACTGGAGGACAGTCAACAGAACCATCTCCTTCACCAGCTCTCCTTGATGCATAGAGTGATCACAGCACAAGGAAGAGGCATGTAAATGGAGGGACCTGGCAAGAATGCAACGTGCTCCAGCTATCCACAGCTGTCAGCAAATCCCTCGAGGTCCTCTGTGCAGCTGGGAGGTTGGGCAGCCACCATTTCTCCAGCAGTAAAACAAAAAACAATACATTAAAAGAAAATATATTACATAAGCAAGCTGAAGATCAGGATTTCTGTTAAGAAAATATATTACACAAGCAAGTTGAAGATCAGGATTTCTGATAAAGGAATCATCACATTGCAATAACCACAGCAACCAGTGTAACTTGTTGTACATAAACAAAAAAAGGAGCACCGCACAATTTTCTGTTTAACTAGATAATGTTTGGACATGAAGTGTTACTCAAGTGCGAACCATTACTGTTGTTCATCTTCAACTGTACATTTTATCACAGATTATAAGAATAACTTCTGCTCTCTTCTTTATGATTTTAGTGCCTGCCACATTTTGTGAATATTGCCCAGAGTTAAACTTTTTAAAGAGGAACTCTAGATTGCTCTAATAATCAATAAAAGATGCTCTTTGTAGGGCTATGGTCTGGGATCCAGTATCCTTTAGAGCAGTGATTCTCAACCTTTTTCACACTGGGACCCAGTAGCATAACTATCAGCTTGCAGTGCCCCACACCCCCCAGCCCTCTTTTTATTTTATGATAGATCTACCCACAGAGTGTCTGTCTCTCTTCCCCCCCCCCCACCTTTAAAATCTTCTTGCAACCCACTTTTGGGTTGTGACCCACAGTTTGAGAAACACTGATTTAGAGCTAGATAAATTCTGATTTTTCACAAATGTAGCAGTACAGAATTTGGCCCCCAGTCTATAACAGTTGTTCTGTCAAGATCCAAAGTATCCTTATCTTTATACTTGCTAAGGATGAACACTATCACCAACTCATCTGCACTTAACTACAAGATGGCTTTCCCATGGACATATGGCACTAAACTTGAATACCAACACAAAGAACCTACCTTTTTATATCTTGTCAATCTGTCAAGTTGTGATTTCGTTAAAACTAAAATAGATAATCTGAAAGCTGTACCATATGAAAACTGGACTTCCTGCAACCTTCCAACTTCCTCAATGGGCATTGGCAATTCTTCTTAAAGGGGAAAGCTCTAACTCCTCTTGCCTTCTTCTATAGGTTACTATTGATCTTCTGATTTACCAGCTAAAGTGCAAATCCTAGTCTGTACTGCACAGAAATATAGGATTAAGTGAATTTATCAAAGCTGAAATCAAATTTTGAATTACAGACAACACCTGTGTGATTCACAGATAATTAAGTAGGATAAATATAACTGAACCCAGCTGAGATAACTTAGACTTTACAGATTCTTAGGTTAGCAAAACTTCACCTGGAAAAAGAAACCTATTAATATGTCTTTAATCTAGGAGCAGGAAACAACTCCTGTCCCTTGTGTTCCAAAATGGAAATGGTTCAAGTCAGGGTCAACTTTTGATTCATATTTAATTTCTGCCAAAAAACTATTAAACTATTATGTAGCACCTCTGGGTCCATAATATTCAAGAATCATTATTAGGAGAGAAAAACCCAAAAAGCAAATAGATCTTTTTTTCTGTTACACAAAACAAATGAAAGCAAAAATCACTCAAAACAAAATAAAAATTGAACAGTGTTAAAAGTGATAGTAAATATTATTTTTCATGTTCTTAAGTGCTTCCATCATGGCAATGTACACCTAAACTGTAATTGTTTTAGAATGATTCACTTATTTATGATTAATAAAATATGATAGAGAACACTTCTAAAAAATGATCGATCTGATCTTCCAAGATACACAAGCATATTTCCTGTTAATGCTAGCAAAAGTTAAAGGCTGGACACAAAATCCGTTGGTGTCACTGAATGAAGTCTGAAGCGCATGCCTCAAGAGGAAAAAAAATATTTTCTTTCAGTTCTTTAAATCACTACTATACTTAAACCCCATAGTTTCATATAAAAGAAAAATTTATATATCAAGAAATCAAAAGGAAGAAGAAAAGAAAGCAAGCAAGCAAAGCATTAAGAAAATTTATAAAACTAAAAACAAATTTTGAATTATGGACCACACTTGTGTAGTTCACAAATAATTAAGTAGACAGGCATTACTGAACCCAGGTAAAATAACATAGGCATTACAAGATTAGATTCTTGGGGTAGCAAAACTTGATCTGGAAGACCTATTAATAAGTCAAGTCTTTAATGATCAAAAAGGTGCATGTATCTGTCCTTGGGTTAATTCATTTTTATTTTAAAGGGCTCAGTTATATGTTTAAAAATAAGTATTTCTACAATGATAAGTAATGTAGATTGAAAACATATTGGTTTTGGTGTTTATATTACAGAAATTATATATGTAAAGCAATTTTTATTACAACAGAGCACAATGAAAACAGTGTTTGTTGCATTACATCTTCCAAACAATCACAGAATATAGCTACACAAAGTGGCTGCTAAAACCTTCACTACTGCAGGAAAATGTGCATCTTATATAAAAAGGACATATAAACTACAGAATTATCAAGCTGAATATCATTTACCTGACTGGATATAAAAATTATGAGGTCACTGCTTCACTATTCTTTTTTCAGGGATAAAAAGGTGTACCAAAGAAGTGGCACAGAAGAGAAAAAGTTTCAAATTTCTACTTATTTTAGTACAATTACATATTGTATTTGTGAAATATCTCAGGCTTTTTATGACTGAACAGAGAAAAACAAATCAAGTCACATGCAGTCACATCATTGCAGTTATGATCATAAAAAGTGAGCATGTGTAAACTGTACCTTTCTGGATTTATTCCTTCTACCTCTTCTAGATAAACTAAGGTTATTTTACTGATCAAAGTAATTTTCTACTGTTGCTCTCCTCTTCCCAGTACAAAGCCAGTACTACCATGAAAGAGAGTTTTCATCAGAGTTAACATCCGCTGAAGCAGCCTACAGTCTACGAATGCTCATGAAAGTTCATGTCTCTGGCCAAATTAAAATATTTACCCAAATGCAACATGACTCTGAATTTAAGATGGCCCCCAATTATTAGATTTGACACATCAATTATTATAAACTGGTTACAATTTTCCATGTATAGAATCTAATCTTGGAGGGTCATCTTAAGTTTGTTTTCCGCACCACCGCAGTGGGAAAAGCAGTGACAAGAAGGAAAGCCACCTGACCACTGATCCCCCCCCTTCCCTCTCCCACCCCCATGCCACTCTTGCTATTTGCTACTTCCTGCCACGCACTAGCGCCCAGCCCTGCACCTGCTCCCTCCCACCCTACACAGTGGCTCTGGCTCCCACTCCAAGGCATGGAGCACAATATGGCCCTGGCAGCAGTGGCAGCAGGAGCTCCAGCCCCAGCCCACCCAACACCCAACCCACCTTGCCAACTGCCCCCAGACCCACATTCCTACACAATTCCTGACTCATGCTACTACCAAAACTTGGGTTCATGGTGCTGCCTAGTCCTGGACCCATGCCACTGGCTGCAGAACTGGATCCACCATAGCTGCAGGCAGCAGCAGTGGTGGCAGCTCCAGGACGGGCTACAGCTCCAGTTCCTGCCCTGATTGAATCTGGAGTCAGAGCTCATGCAGCTGCCTGCCCCAGGCCAATACTTAAATCCAAGAGGAAGTTCCCCCAAGTCCTTCCCCAGCATGCTGAATAGGGAAAAAAAACCCAACTTGGATTCAAGTAAATATAGTAATCTATAGTAAATGCCCTGCCTCCTGCTTAATTTTCAGACCAACATGATTAACTACCTCTCTCTGCATATGAGAATTGTTAACTGAATTCTAATCACAAATTCTTTATTATTGGTAGAAATGTATGGGCCACATACACCACTGCCCAATGTTCAGTTGACAAATCCTGGCAGTTGAGGGATGACAGGAGAATTTTTCATAGAGTCCATTTGAGCTGGAAGTCACTGAATAACTTCAATATGAAATGTCACAATGCCATTTTCACAGAACTACTATTCAGCTGCACCATGGTTATAATCTAAAAAGACTGTTCTTTTAATCTAGGAGAATTTTCCCTGGAAGTGCTGTTTACAATTTCCTTGTGCCCAGTGATGTTTCTACAGGCCACATTTGCTTAAATGCCATACAGTCTGTTCTGAAAACAGTAGTGTCTTAAGTGAATTAAGATGAGTGTCCAGTTTTGCTGACATAGTCTGTAGTTTGTACCAAGGGAGCTGCGCACTAACACTTTTATATGAAGGAAATCTTTTGTCACATAACTGAGTCATTCAATCTGCAATCACTCCATCACCCAGAAATGTAGACCAGGGCCCAGAGGGACACTGTAAAACAGTTTGGACAATACAGCTTGCTTGCTTACATATTAGACTTTCAACTGACTGCAAAATCTTTAGAAACCTGAAACATGAAATTGTTTCCCTAAATGCTTTGGTGTCCATAGAGCTAAAATGCAAAATGAGGCAGCATGGAAACCGGATGAACTCTATTTACTGCTCTTACTTATATGTTAGAGTGACCAAATCTGCATTACAATTAGTCACTTAAGAATAAAGTAGGATGATGGTAAAAGAAATGGGTTGGTACTCAAGGACCACATCCAGACAAGCGTGGACATGCAGAGATTTAGGGGTCAAAAAAAAAAAATGCCAAAAAAATGCAGGGCAACACACATGGCAGCTGTGTGCACTGCCCAAAACCAGAGCCCAGCTGGCCGGAGCCATACTCCTGCCATTGGCCAGGCTCTGAGCTGCAGAAGCACCATGGCTCCAGCTCCTGAAGGCCCCCTGAACCTCAGGTAAGGCTGCTGGGGCGAGCACCGTTGCTGGCCACAGCCTCCCCTACCCCACCTGGGATAACCTGCTGTGTGCCACAGGGTGCATGGCATTAGTGTTCCCCAGGGACAAGGAGCAGTGGCACAAGGTGCACTGCTGCTACTTTTCCCCAGGAAAACAAACATCTGCACTTGTGTGGATGTGGCTAAGCTTTACATGTGCTCTGGGGTTGGGGGGTGGGAGGATGCTTAAATTAAAGCGGCTCTCAGCTCCTGCAGCATCTCATGTATTCAGGATCCCACACCTGAAAATGACGGTGGGGACAGTAACTTAAATTAATTCAACAAGCTTTAGTTAGAGCACCCCCACTGCCATTTTGAAGTCCAGGGATGCTGAATACATGAGATGCTGGGGCTGCTGGGCAGTGGCAATTAGCTTGCTCCAGCAGACTTGGTTAATCGAGTCTGCTCCAATGTGCTGTAATTACAGCGCATCGAAGCAGCATCTCTGCACATCTACAGGCACCCAAGAGTAAGAGAAGGCCTTTTCAAAGAAGGATCCATTGGAGAGGGTAAGAGCACTAGATGGCAAGATACATAAAAATGTCAAAGAAGTCAGATACCTGCCTGCCTGACA
Organism: Crocodylus porosus; assembly: GCF_001723895.1. Taxonomy (NCBI): domain Eukaryota; kingdom Metazoa; phylum Chordata; order Crocodylia; family Crocodylidae; genus Crocodylus; species Crocodylus porosus. The sequence continues at coordinate 18,171,190 of NW_017728886.1, forward strand.
GTCAGAGACCTCATTCACCATAGACTGTGCACGTCCATAGTTAGCCAGCCACAGATTTCACTAGCTGACAGTTTTCCAACATGACTTAGAAAATCTGAACCAAAACCTTTGTAAAACTGGTAAAAATACTGATGTTTGTAATTCCCAGAAAGATACAGGGACCAGCCCCGAAACCAGAGATGTTCCTTGTCAGGGTTACACCAGCACCCCAGACAACAATAAAGTCAGCAGGGGTGTGCCACACACATTGGGGATCTTCAGTATTCAATCCATCCCTTGCTTTTCCTCCCATTTGACAGGTAACTGTTACTTGTGTGGTTATGGCAGCTCAGCCCGCTTACTGTCTTTTGTTATCATCTTTCTCTTCTGCCAGTCATACTGCTTGCTACCAGTTACCCAACCTATGAGAGGTACACGTTTGTGCCTTATGCCGTGCTGTAACTTCATAACGTGAACAGCCAGAATACAACAATACAAGTTAATATTATCGAAGGGTAACAACATCACAGATTGAGGAACTCCTCCTCTGTGAAACCATTCCAAGCCCAGCAGATTTATGTCATGTAACATAACTCAGGGAAGACGCTCTGTTTAACGATGACTCATTTTCATTGTTCCTCGCTGGAAGGTTGGCGGGGTGTTGTGCTATGCCAAGGTCACTCTCACGTAGTGGATATTCTTTTAGGAAGTTAAAAATGAATGGATTTCAAGTACATTCGAAGTCTGCAACTTGACCCCTGGATAAGTGCATTGCTCTTTCCACTAGTTCAAGAGCCTTCAAATCTTGGCTCAGGCTTAGGGTGCAAGAGTTCAGATTTCCGGCAACATAACAGTGTTGGCTGCTACTAAGACCAGGTGAACAAGTGTTATTTGTATGCTTTCATGGTGACTCCCTTAAATAAATATACAGAGCCCTGCTGCATGAATAAAACCAGATTGCATGATTTCTGAATTATACCCACTAAATGATACCCATTAGCCATGCAGAGAGAAAAGTCTTTCTGAAATAAATTCAGAGGAAGGCAGAGTTAAAGAGGTTCTGATGTAAACTGAAATAACTTAATAGTTCCTTAAAGTTCCTTAAGGATGCTGCATGTTCCTGCTTGTCCTTCTTTATTAATTTTAAGTAATAAAATTCTTTTTAGAGGAAAAGCAGTATTAAAATCTGAAGGATGGTTTCCAATGGGCTGTAACAATTATGTGAACTGTGCCAGTTGTACAGTGATTGCTACCTTGGGACTGGGCCAAACATTTGGACCCACGTATAAAAGTCTGCAGATTCTACAGTAGGGTTGGATTTAAAATCTCACAAAAAGTCCCAGGGCACCGAGCCCTAAATTTTGTTTTACAATTTATTATTCCATTCTTATCCATTGCAGGCAATTTTGAACTATGACCATTTTTGCAAAATAGTCTTTCACTGGTAAAGAGGTAGTTAGCCATGTTAGTCAGACAGAAAGCAGGACAGGGAGGCCTCTTAGGGCACTTTTGCACATGCTCCGGGGGTGAGGGTGAGGTAGCACTTTACTTGAAGTGGCTCCAAGAGCTGCTCTAATTAAAGCGCCGCAGCATCTAATGTATCAGTGTCCCTGTGATTCAAAGTGGCGGTATGGATGTTTGAACTAAAGCTCATTCGATGAGCTGATACACAAGATGGGGCAGGCTGCTAGACTGCAGTAATTACCATGCTCCAGCAGACTCAATTAATCGAGTGTGCTCAGATACACTTTAATTACAGCAAATCAGAGCAACCTCTGCACTTGTGCCCAGGCACCCTTAGAGACCATCTCGTTCAGGGGTCCATAAGGTGACAGGTTACTTTGTCAGATGTTATGACAATGGCAAAGAACTTCATTTGCAGCCTTATTCCACTGAAATGTAGTCCCCCCTGCCCTGCTTTCCTCCTTTGATGTGCTCTTTACTCTCTTTACAAACTGATTTATTGTTCTGATGGCTCTCCCATATAACACCACTAAAGGATGATTTCTTAAATTTGATCTGGGCAGAAGTTCAGAACTTTTATTTCCAATAAAGTTTCTTTCAGAAAGTGCTCTATTAATGAAAAGACATGTTTCTCTAAAACTACACTGAAAAAGTCCACTGATGCTTAAATCCTTTCAGGGCCAACAGTTGGTCAGGACGATTATTTTTTCAAGCGGTACGCTGGCTGGTTATTGCTGACATCAAACTGTATATAAAATGGATCAATACTAATAAGAGTTTAACTAGCTAAGGGTTTTTGTTTGGGGTTGCTTTTTTTTTTAAATGAAACATTAATCCAGAAGATCTCAAAACTAAATCCTGTCTCTTTTTTACACAGTTTGCCTGAACAATCCAAGTCTAAATAGCTTAAATGAAAAAATGCAATTAGGCACTTTACTTCTGAGATCTTTCAAAGCATTCTTCAAATAAGGTTCATACATAAAATATTAAAAATGACTGAATGACTAAGGAACCTAAAGTCCCATTTTTCAAAACTCGCTTATGCTTCTAAGTCGCATTTGAAAATGAGGGTTGGGCCAAGATGCAGAATTTCTCCATATATGCTTCATGGTACGTATTGCACCTTTTTTTAGCACTTGCTCCAGGAGGGCTATTCAAAATGACATGACTAGTTGCCTAGGATGGAGAGGCTTTAATTAATATGGAGTCAGGTTTAGGCACCCCATACAGAGAAGGGGGAGAAATGAGTACCACAAAGAATGATTCAGAAAGGCCAAAGACTGCAATCTTACAGCAGACCTGATTAGGCAACAAGCAGGATTATATTACTGCATTGGAAAAGTAGGATGTGTCCAAAAGGTCAAAATCTGGTATAACAAGATGGAGCAGCAGGCATCTATGGAGAGAGTCCCGATTAGCAGGCTTACTTGCTTGGAAAAGTTTGGTGCAATTTGGAAAGAGTTCTTAGAATATTTTAGTAACTAAATTATTAGTCTTCCACACTTCCTTCTTTCCTCCCCTTTTTTTTCCTTTTCATCTTTATTACTTATTACTTGGGACAGACACGAACGTAGTCCAGGTTGACATGTACAGCTGCTAGATATATATTGTTGACATTTGTATTGCATTGAAAAAAAATCTATAGAAATATATATTTTTAAAAGGCCAGAGGTACTTACTGGTAAACTAACAGAAACGGTAAAAGATGGAGACTTATCTGAATCTCCCATCTGTTTCAGGATTGTAGGTACCTGACTCAAGCTATTCTTTTGGTATCTCCACTCACTTCCATTCACACACATAACATCACTTCCAAAATAGCCATATAATGGATTGGTAAAAGGTGAGCACTGTAAATCATCTAATTTTCCTTCAGTGGTAAGGCCCATCTCTTAACCCATTCTCCAGCAATTAGAATATTTTCTCAGGAAATGGGAGACCTGGGCTCTAGGTCTCTCTCACCCTGAGGGTATCTAAAATCCTGTCTCCCAGTTCCCTGGAAAGAGAGCTAGTGGTCACATTATAAATTAAGCTTTGGAACTTTCCACACCTCCTGCTGAGAGCAAGCAGAAAGAGAGAAAACTTGAACATGGTCTCTGACACCATATGGCTGCACAAATGACCACCCGAGAAGAACAGGCTTGCAACAAGGTTCATGGCTCGGGGCTGGAGCCCAGCTACAGTGGGTGAAAAGGTAGCAGCCTGCCTGCCTTGGGGTGCTGGCCCAGCTGACAGGGATGACAGGTCCTAGAGGAGCTTAGTAGCTCTCAGAGAGATGATACAGAGAAGGAGGGAAACTGAGAGGAAAGGCAACACGGAAGGACTCTGATGAAGCCCTTGCCTTGGATAGGAAAAGCAAGGAAGGTTTTGTTGACATTTTATTTATTCTGTTTAGTTTCAGGTATGAAAAGGGGAAAGCTGGTTCCTGGGCCTGGCTAAAACACAAGCAAAACATCTGACAACAGACTGGTCCTTAAAGAGTCTTGGAAAAAAGGCCCAGTTGACATGGAGATGTACTACATGACCTAATGGGATTTTTTCCATCTTTAGCTTCCTTGTTTCTGTGATGACAGCATGATACATCAGTTAAAACTCAGTAAAATAGGCTTACACCTTGAAATACTGTACTGTTTATGAACTTGTCCAAATTGGCTTTTAATTCACTACTATTATACCAAGCCAGTTTTCCTGCTAGAGGCTGAAGCCAATTAAGTAAAATTAAGTCAAGTACAAGCCCTGGACTAACAAGATTTGTCCTTTAAGAAGGGACAGTCAGCCCTGTTGAAATAGCCCAGCTGCAGGGCATCTGTATAATGAGAGCGCTTAAAACCCAGGGAAGGAGCAGAAAGGCAGAAAATGGCGAAGGAACCATTTGCAAGCAGAAGGCAAGCTGTGAACAGAAGAAGGGTGCTACCAAGGAGAGGCCAGGCTGTCCTGGGGTCAGAACCAAAGGGCTCCCCTCCTAGTGCCAAGAACAGGGCAGAAGGGTTTGTTCTGGTTTAGTCGTTTGCTGCTCAAAGACTGCATCTTATTTTTGAGGATGAGTTGAGGAGCTCCTCAGGGAATAAAACCCACATGTAGAACCTAGCAAGCCAGTCTACAGTCCCACCTGTGGACTGACAGAATAGGACAAAACGTAGTTACAGAAAGGCATGGCAGACCTCTCAAGGACTCCTACTCTATAGGAGGCCACTAAAACACAAGAATAATACTCCAGTCAGCAGGATGAGGAAAAAAAAAAAAAGCAGATGCCTGCCACCTACCAGATCATAAAATACATTTTAATTTCATTTATATGGGGAGTAGCCAGGTTACATTTAATCAAAAGTGACATTATATATAATATATAATTAATATATAATACATATATGGTGGCTACTTTGTTGTATGATATCGGCAACCAGCAGATGCACACTGAGATTTCAATCTGGCGTTCATGTAATTGTAATCTGAACTTTTGTAAAAAGGTAAACAAAAAAAGGTTGAAATGTCATGGCATACACACTATTTAGATCTTTTTAAAGCTGGAACAATCAAGTGGAAATTAGATTCAAGTGTTTAACAATAGTCCAGTCTGGTAAGAGGCTTTCGTAGAAGGAAACTTTCACCCAGGGGAAACAAGGAACTGATTTTTCAGAGGTGCTGTCATCTGCTTGCTTTAAGTGCTTTAAGGCATGCTCTTGTGCTGAGCCCAGTGCATGCCCAGAAGAGGCAGTGTTAGTTGCACATAGATTTCTCAATGGCTGTATAGATCGGGCGCTTCAGTGCTTTAGTGATTGAATCAGCTTTAGATACAAGCAGAAAAAAGCCCCGCTGAAGTGCCTGATCTATACAGATGCTGCAGAGCCAGGTTGAACTAACATGCTTCTGGTAAAGCGCAGGTTTTTTTTTTCCCCCTGAATGTCTGTCAGCACCCTCACTGAATAACCAAGATTATTCAGATTGAGACACAGTCTACAACCAGGAAAGCAGTTAGACTCCTAAAAGTTAGGAGCTGCAATTCTGAACAGGCTTAGATGTGAGCTAAGCGACAAGCTGCTCAGTTCTGTACAGGCTAGGACTGTTAGTATGCCAGGTTCAACAGCAGGTGCCTAACAAGTTACCTGACAAGTCAAAAAGTAAGGCACTGAATCATTTTCTACTTCATCACCAATCTTTATCTTTAGATATATGTTAGGTATCTTACTAGACAAAGATATAGATTAGATACATCAGGTGTCACATATGTATGTATGTATAGGCATAAATAATGTGTATACGTATACGTATACGTATACACATATACATATACGTATGTATATGTATACACATTATTTATATGCATGTATACATATGCATATGTATGTATATTATGCCACCCAATACACACGCAGACATACATATATACTATGTATGTGTGTGTGTATGTATGTATGTGTATATCTATACAGATATATCTATATAGATATATATAGACACACACACACACACACGTGTGTGTGTACGTGTACATATGCACGTGTATGTATAATATTATGCCACCTAATATATTGGTGTGGGGGGGGGTGTTTGTGGGTGTGGAGAAAGGGGGGGGGGTGTGGGCGCGCGCATGCGCGCACGCACGTGTGTAATACACCCCCCCCAGTATATTAAGTGGCATAATACTATATATACACATATGCATATGTATATATACACATACACACAATGGGCAACACAAGGGAGATTTATGATGAGGTAGAAAATGATTGTTAAGGCCTGTATTGAAATATCTGATGTTTAGTTATGGGAATGGTGAATTTCATCATAAGCAAAAGAATACTTACAGATGTTTGGGGAGGTTAGATCTCCTTAAAAATGGCTAATCAAACTTAGTTCACGCAGCTGCATATCTTGCACTTAGATCCCTAGTTAGGTCAATATACTGGAGAACTTGTACAGAAGTTCAGGGTGGTAAACTGGTCTAAAAATAGCTGACCAGTCTATATTAAGTGTACCTCCAAGGTAGTCTAACTTAGCTTGAGTCCAGAGACCAATTTAACTGAACTTTCGTACAGTTCCCAGAATAGCCCCAGGGCTGGAAAAGCCCAGCCACTGGCCCCATCCACAGAGCTGTGCTTTCCCTACCCACCCCCAGGCACCAGGCTATTTTTAGTCCCCCAGCCTCTCCCTCAGATGAACAACCTCCTCTTCTCCCCTCCCCCTGACCCAGATTGTCCCCCTGATGGACCTCACTTGCCCTCCATCCCCCCCAGAGCCCCTCAAGCTCCCCACTAGCCCCCTCCATCCCAACTTACCTTAGATCAGGTGGGCATTTTTTGACTTGATCCAACCTCCCCCTAACCTCCCTGAATGTATTTATGTAATCTAAGAGTCAAGACCATTATCTATGGAGACTAGGACAGAGCTATGATACCTCAAAACTGAGAACAATCCAAGTGAGCAATCTGCCTGGAGCCAACTGCAGGGATCAGAGGATATTTGGAAAGCCATTGCAGGCTGGAAGCACAATAGGGATGAGTAAACATGAGTAAATCCCATCAACTCCCTTGATACTTACATAACCAAATGCTTTGCTAGTCTTAAGTTTAAGTACAGCCGAACCCACTGCAGCTCCACATGTTAAATATTCCTAGGGTGACTCCAAAAAATGAGTTGAACTGGACAGACCTCTCTGCTACCCTATATGTTTTACACCTTTACTTTGTAATTTTTAGCTGACTGAAAAGTTGCACAGAAGGAAATGTTGCTAGAATCTTTTAAGGTGTCTATTTTGATTAAACTAGAGCCTTTATAATAAAACCATATAGCGTAGAGCAGACTGTAAAACAGTTTGGGGGTAAAAACAGAGTGGCTGGTGCATTTTTTCTTCTTTCGTATTGTTCTACCCCTGGGTGCAGGCAAAGCCATCAACATATATATATATATATGTTGCGCGTGAGTGTGTGTACTTTAGAACCAATGGAATACCACAAGCTGTACACACACACACACACACACACACACACACACACACCCATGTATTCAGACATATCTATATACAGCTTGTGGTATTCCACTGGTTCTAAAGTACACACACTCACGCGCGCAAGCACATCTACTGAAGGGATAGGAGGAACCACATGAAACATAAATAAGTCTCTCAGTACTTGTCAGGGACTACCTAGAAAGTGATACTAGCACCTTGATGTAATAGCCTTATTCACATGCATTACATATCATTAACAATCCTGAGCTTCCTCCTTCGATATGTTAATGAAGCTTCCCACATTCGGATAGTAATTGCTTCTTGCTGTCTTAATTTTAAACAGTTTTAAATGTAATGCTGGAGCAAAAAAGCAGACTTCAAAGCTAGTTATGGAGGAGATGCTGCAGCTATTGCAGTTGTCGTGCTCTGCCACAAATCACTTACGGTATTATCTCATATGGCTTTTACCAATAAAATGTGCATGCTAGAATTATTAGGGGTAGAAAGTTATGGGTTTCATTAGCACTACCACAGAATAAGGCATAAAGATTCACGCAAAATGTAGACAGATACAAAGGTTAAAATTATAAAATCCAATCTGGGCATATATTAGTCATTGCATGCATTAATTAAAAGCATGAAAATTACAACAAATATTTGTTATACAACACCTTCACATTGCAGTTTACAGGCAATTTTAACTCTGTTGCCATGCTACTTGGCCTGTGATCTCACATGCTATGAAAAGTCAAGGTGGGCCAGCACTTGGGAGATGAGAAAATTCCAAAAACCCTCGATACTTCAGGTACCACTAAGCAGTCAATGCCAATTTTTGTTTATTCGTTTTTTGCACAGTGGTGAAATAAAGCCACAAGAGACCTCAGGAAGCTCTAGGAATGATGCAAGTGGGAGATGTAGGTTTGTTTGGTTTTCGTACTAGAGCTATGAAAACAGTGAAAGAGTCGTGGTATTACAAAACCTGAATTCTGGCTCAACTTCACCTTTGGTGATGTTATACCACCCACCTCAATGCCTCTGGCACTTCCAACCACAGTGGTGTTCTCCTTTTCTGAACTACTATTATAATGCTGTGGCAGCTACTATACAAAACCATATTTCCACCCACAGGCAGATTCCTCCCTAAACAACTCTATCTTGGCCAGCATCATGGATCCCATTTCTTCCCCCTGCCCCAGCCCTATCCTTTCCTGTGGACAAGCCTAGCTACCCTTCTTCTCCTTTTTTCAGTCCTTACTTCATTTTTTTTCTATGCCATTCCTCACATACAGGGCAGCTTTCTAATTTAGTGTCCTGTGCTCCTAGCCTCTTTCATTAAAGTAACTCAAAGACACCTTCTCTGGTAAGGCCCAAAGCTACTAACCTGCATCACCCCGGTTTTGCATATGGGAAAACGGAGGAAAAATAGAAGTGTCAATCTAAATGAATAGCTTTTGTTATTGTCCCCCAAGTTGTTTTATGTTGTATGGACATGCCTGTACTACACGAGACCAAGCCAGAGAGGGCTACGTTCAAAACACACCCTCCCCAATCACTCCCATAGTGCACATGTCAAGCATTAAAAACCTGCCATGAAACTGCTTTTCTGCCATGTGTCAAACGCCCAGCGTTTGGCCCAGGGTTGGTCTCAGGCTCTCAGTTTAGATTAGAATGGACTAGAACTGCCCCAGCTGGGAGCGCTCAGAACTTGCACAATGGAAGCAGGCGGCAAAGTACATTGTCAGCACGGTCTGGTGGCATGCACACATGGTTTGTGTGTCTGCTGTCTAGATTATAGTTTGTTTCTTCAACAGGGCCAAGCAAATTACTGACAAAACAAAAAAACAAGAAAAGCAAAAACAAACCCTGCAGCAGCTGGGAGTTTTTCATAGGTGAGCTACTACTCAAATGAGCACATTACTATTATTACAATTATCAGTATACATAGGATCATAGGCTTGGCTGCAACAGGCATATCTAAAAATATATAAACATTAGTGTATTTAAATACAATAAAAAAAAAACACGAATACAGAATGCCAATACAAACTTGGGAACCAATCCTAGAGCATTTTCCTTGGCAAAAGTGTTACTCTACTCAAGAGAATGCCTACTCTCCATAACTTTTATCTGGCATACTTCAATGGTAATTTTAAGTACGTACTCTATGATTCATCCCTTACTTTTTAAGGTTTGCCATATAGGATACAAATTCAAATTACTGTAAAGAATTAGGGATTAGAGAATATAGAGCAATTATGACCATTACTAAAGATTTCATACAAAAAAGTTTTCATTCAGAACCTAATATAATAAATTCCCTAAATGTGTGTAATTGGTTCCCTTAAATATCCTCTTTTACTCCTTTCACCCAAACATGGCAAGATGTACTAACAAAGCTCTGAAATTTTCTTAGTTTATCACAGCATACGTACTGAGGTAAACAATAGCTTAATTATATTCATGAAGTTGGACATAAATAAAGCTTGTGAACTTGATACAATATGTGCCTTTGTCATCACTCTGAATTCTTTATTACTTATCAAATTAAGTTAAATGGGTAACCTGCACTTTAGATTCAGAAATTAACGGAGCTCAGAAAATTAAACATGCATCTTAAACATGCAATGTGGTGATCTTCACAATTTATATTCATTTAGAAATGCACGAAGTAATTAGTGAAGTGAACAGATTTACCATTTAATTGGTAAATTTACCTGAAAAATCTTCCTATGAAAATTACACCAAATTAAATTCTTTGCTAGTTAGTACCCCATGAAAACATTCTGACATCAGTGATCTCAAACATAAGGTAAAACAGGTCAGACTTTATCCTAAATACATTTAAACCTGGCTAAAATATATGAAACAGAAAATACTGCATTTTCTTGCCATGGAATTGCTTTAATTTAATCTACCTCTGCAGCAGAAATTTTCACAAAATCTGAATCAGTCTCAAGTCAGTATTATTTTCCGTAAGGGCTATAGGTGCTTGGCCCTAAGCCATAAGATTAACTATACTCCCTCCATGACAAATTCAGACCTCATGTAAGCTTTGTATAAATTACTCCTCAATGCTAATAGTAAGAATTCA
>NW_017728886.1:18183683-18184657 GCF_001723895.1 Crocodylus porosus
TTTGCCTTAGACTTCTTACAGTTACTTCTCCTATCCCTCCCTCATTATTTCGCTCACTTCCCATGGTCTCTGTCATTAGGGTTAAGGTTGGAACACACCATGATTTAGCAACAGGATTGATAAGCAAATGCCACCCATTATTTCAAGACAGTATAGGGGCTCTAGAATAGCACACTCTAATTACCTCTCTTATTTTTATTTCAGTTACAAAAGGGATAATCTGAATCTACAAAGCCCACATTAAAAACAGAAAATATCCCAAAGCCACCAAGCAGAACTTGCAGGGATTTCATCACAGTGAGAATTAGCCATCAGAAGTACAGCAATGGGCAAACTTTGGAATTGGCTCAGTTCTGAATTTGTGAGGAGACAGGAAAAATATCACCTAAAATCACTGTGTATCAGCACCGGCTTGTGCTGACTTTTTAAATCCTAGATTACAAATTCAAAATATTTTTAAAAATATTATTCAGCAGGGCTCTGACAAGGCTGACTCTTTTCTAGCTCATTATCAAACTGCACTAATGAAACCACACCAGAAGATCAGCTCTAGAGGTCCTATTCTGCAGCCTAAATAGGACACGTTCAAATAAATGCCCGTTTTAGAATAGCAGCAGCATCCAAAGGAAAAAGGTACCAATTAAAAAAAAATCTGACTTGTTTGCTTAGCACCTCACAGATCCTGGATCTGTACAGGCTGATGTGGAAAAGGCGTATTTCAAGCTGTGAACTGATTCAGTCTGTGTGTTCTTTCAACAGTTTAGGACTAGGTGTTTTGTATATAGTATGTTCTTGGCCAAATATGGCATTCAATATATTTTAAGAGATAGCTACAATAAATAACAGTGTACAGCATTTTATATATCTTTTACTAATTTAAGACACAGCAATTGTACTAAGGTGTTAAATGAATACACTAAAACATATCATTGGCAAATTTCTCCAGCAGTGGGCAAGAATAACTCATCTCAGGT
>NW_017728886.1:18185437-18186927 GCF_001723895.1 Crocodylus porosus
TCTGAAAGCGCCTAGCAAAAACTATTCTTGTAAAAAATTTATTACTGCAAAGTCTCTGCAGTTTCAAGACTCGATGTCAATGCTGTTCTAAATTTTATTGGAACACTAAAATGAGAACGTCTCTCTCCTATCTACACCAGAACATCAAACAGAAACAAGCTTTCCTTAAAGTGCTCATCAGGAGATGTAGAACATTACATTCATGCCAACACCCTAGAAAGGGAATAAAATGCATCAGTCTCTTGTATCTTTGTTAATTACTGTTGTATACCTATATGAAGAAGGTTGCTTTTGTGGTTTTTTAAGTGACTTGGCTTTGTACAGCTAGCCATAAAAATACTAAATGCATCTTTGGCCAACATTTTAGTACAGTTCCAAATCTCAGCATTTCAATGCTAAAGTAACAATCCAAATAATTGGGAACAAGAGTAGGCAAGTCAACACGCTCAGAACAGGTTTTCAGAATATCTCATATGCAAGTCCTAGTGCACAACTTATTACATTGATCTATTCCCAAATTTTTTTCAATTTAGTAATTCCATAAAGTCTAGCTGTTTTCTACAAATTTAATAATGTTAATTATGTGCACGTGATAAGTATTATAACAGAGAAAATGCAGAGAAATATTATAATAAGCTTTATAAACACATTATTTGTGTCGCTTGTATAAACTATAGCACAGTAAGTTTCATAACCTCTGTCAACCTGAATGTTAGGCTTGAAAGCCACAAAAAATTTACATTGTCCTATATAACTAGTCCCACTGAAGGCATAAATCTTTGCAGAAGCAAGGAATTAGGTATAAAAAAACCCCTCTTATATGCCTTTACAGTGTGGCAGAAAACAGAGACTCTTCCAATATTACTGTAAACATTTGAGTATCACAGTTAAAAAGCATAAATCAAACAGCAGAGGTGTGCCTAAGATCCAAATTTAATCTGAACTAGTACAAATTTTGCATCTGCCTCCAATAAAAAGTTCATTTTTTTTAGCATTGTGTAGACAGCTAAGGAGCATGACAAATTGCAGCTGAATCTGAAAGAAATACCAGTCATGAAAAAAAGAGCTGTAATTGGGATGATGGCAATAAAAATCAACAGTAGACTATTTCCCAATTGAACACACCGGCTCCATATAATTTGATGCATGCATACACCCCTGTATTGCCAAAAGGCAAATGGAAGAAAAAAACCTACTAAGACAAAAATGCTGTAAGTAGTTTATTAAAAATGTTAATGTTGCATTTTATTTTTAAATATTCACATTTTCATAGTGTCAAGAGGCTCCAAGCACACATCATAAAATACATGTTTCCTATCCTGAACACTTTACAATTTACAGAATAGATTGTCTGGCCCTCATGGCTAGGGGCAGAAGTTACACATAAACCAGTGTCCCGGGGAACCAGGACGGGACTTACCCACGGTGGCGGCGGAGCCCGAGCGGAACATCTGCTGCTTGTTTACACCGACGTGACCGGAAGTCGGCAT
>NW_017728886.1:18187912-18207667 GCF_001723895.1 Crocodylus porosus
CCCCCCCCAGTCCGGCGGTCACAACCAGTTTAAGTGATCAGAAACTGGTTTAAACCTGTAACAGAACAGAAGTTCAGTGCATATAAACCAGTTTCAAAGTGGCTGAAACTGATTTAAGACAAACCTGGTTGAATATAGTACTGCCAAAGCTCTGTTATCTGGCATCCCCCGGGAATGGGGGATGCCGGTTAATCAAATGTGCACCATCCAGTGCACTCCCTGGTGTCAGTGTGCCAGGGGACAGGGAGGGGGACCCCACACAGGCTGCTTTGCCCCAGATCATGGGCCAAAGAAGCAAAGGAGAAGAACTCAGCTTGCAGCAGCAAAACCCTGGTTTTACTTTTGCTGCATCCCTCGTATGCCAGTTAGTGGAGGTTTCCAGTTGATAATGTGCCAGATAACACAGCTTTTGCTGTATCAGACTTAACTGATTTGGGTCAAACTGGTTTATGGAACTTCTGTCCCAGACCCCTTCCTGGTTTAAGTTGTCAGAGTCCCCCCCGCAGCATGCTTTTCAGCCGTATGCTGTGCTGGGCTGTCTAATCCATATAGAAGGGCTGGCCTAGACAGAGCTCTAGCCAGCTGAGAAGGAGGCGGAGACTGCAGGCACAGCAGCATCTGCCTGGCTTCCCCGTGCCCCACCATCTCCTCACTGCTCAAGCAGGGATCCCCCCTCCCTCCTCCCACAGCATGGACCCTAATGCTGAGGAGATGTGTGTCTGTGTGTGTGTCCAATTTCACTGGAATAAAGGCAGACAGAAGCATGTCCCCTTATGGTTTTTTTGGAATTAATCAGCAGATCAGTTGGTAATGTCTCTCTGTTCTTCCTTACAAATGCCTTGTTTTTTGTTTTCTTGATGGGTTGATAAGCTCCCTGCTGGCTTGTTTCAAAGGCTTCAATCTGACAGTGTTCAAGAGGGGACAGAGAGTGGTGTGAGAAATGACCTGGTTTGTAATGCATGGGACCTGTGAGTGCCATCAGTTTGCTGCAGACAATAAGACAGTATGAAGAAGCAGGGAGAAGGAGACTGAAAAGCTCAGTGTCATCAACAGATCCATGCAGTCCACATAAGCAGTCTTCCCTCCCCTTGCTCCTTTGCCTCGAAGTGCTAGCCAGGGGCCAGGGGGCCTTGAACAGCGAGCGGGGGGGTGGGGGGAAACCCTGGCGAGGGATGCTTCCCCCTCCAGGCACACCCTGAGCTGGGGACTGTACAGGCCAGGTTTGGGGCTTAAACCTCTCCCTAATCAAAGCATCCTGCCAGGACCTGGCCACGCCACCCCTCAGCTCAGCACCAAAGAAGGGAAGGGAGGGCTACTCTAGTTCCCCCAGCTTATAGCCTGAGCTCCTGCAGACATGTGCCTGCATCTTCTGAATCAAAACTGAGTGTCTATCTACTTACAAATCGGTTCAATCTCTGCAGGTTAAACTAACCTGCAAAAATTGAATCGATTTAGGCTTGGACTTTTTGAATGTCTGTCACTAGCCAATGTGAACTAAAGGGGAGTCAAATACCCATCCTGCACCTGTATATGGTCTTCCCTCCAGTGCTGTTGCCCCAAACTAACGATGTGGGCAAACAGTTTGAGGACTAGTGTGGTCACTACTCCCAGCTGTGAACAACTGGGCTACCAAGAAATAGCTACCAAGTTTTGGACTGTACAATGCACAACAGCTCATGAAAATTATTGAATTAGAAATGTGCATGCTGACAAATTACTTCCTCTCCCTATCAAGTCCCTGTCCCTTTACATGCCACTGCCTTATACTTTCTCCTTATCACAACCCCCTGACCTGCCAGCCTTCCCTTCACAGTCAGCTGTTGTCACTCTTCCCTCCTTTTCCCTCCCCCCAAGGACTCCTGAAGTAGTCTACTACCAGGATGGAAAATAGAGTGGCAGAACGGCAACCTAGCACCCTTCTCTGACTGCTGCTGGTGCCCACGTTCCAGCATGATACATGAGGTTTCAGCTAAGCAGAAGAAATGTGTGACAGGGCTGCCAGATGACACCTGACAACCTTGGTAAGAGGCTGCAACCAATTATTTTCTCCACTCTGGGAGCAAAAGGAAGCAGTGGAAGACGTGACTGAGTAATAATTCTTCCTTTGTATCTCTTCTGGGGCAACACAGCTACACGCTACCCATTAACCAGGACTACACATAAAAGCATATTCTAGCTGTAAACTATACAATAAAATGAGTTTTTGAAAGCCGAAACTTTTAGATTTTCCAAAAAAGGCTATCAGTTGAAAATCAGAGAACTGCAGTTTTTAATGGCAGCACAGTTCTCCTTCACAAAGTAACTTTTAAAAATGCTACTGTGGAATTAGTTCCATGTCTATTCCATGTCTACTAGTGTTTCCAGTCCAAATTTGTTTGGTTTAAGTAAAACTATGTGACTGCCAGTCTTGAAACCTCAGAAGGCAAGCAGAGCTCCTTTAGTTTTACATGATATCACTAGCAGAAAATATTCAGCAAGCAGATTAGCTAAAATTTTCTTGGTAAGATGCCAAAAGAGAGTCCTCTCCTTCTCCTGATACTCTGTTGATGCTGCAGTCTTAGGAGGACTTAAAATAGCACTAAAGTTATTTTTGTAATTAAAGTAAATAGATAAAATTTGAATTGCGGAAGGGAGCACATTTGTTGAGAAATAAGTTAGTCATGTTACGCAGTCACTTTCCCAACTATTTACTCCAAGACACACAACATAGTTCTTACTTTAAATACACACAAACACTCTTTTAAAAATGTAAGCCTGAATCAAGGATGGGAAATTAGCTTGATGGCTATCTTGAGTATAAAAGGAGTAAAAAGGTCATCTCGCTTTTTCTTGTCTTACACTGCTCCACTTTTTATAGTTTGGAATTCTGTACCCAAGAGAAAAAAGCTCCATACAATACACAAAAAAACAACCTACCTGTATCACTGTTCACAACATGTGAACTGATAACAAGCAAATACAAGCATCACAAAATAATGAAAAGCAATCACCAAACACTTCTTGGCTCAACCACTTTAGCAAACCAATCTGTACCTCTCTTAAGGAAAGGTCATTCAGGCATAGCAAATATTAATATAAAAAACTATTCTACAATGGGTATATTTGTTCCGATAATATTATGACTCATGACTTTATCAACAATTTAATCATGTTGTAATTAGACTTAGTTGAACTCAAGATGACCCTGAATTTAAGACTATCCCCCTAATAATTAGATTACTTTAATTTTCCTGGTAAAGAATATGCTTTTTATTATTTTGCTTTAGTTTACAGCAAAGTTAGGAAAAGGGGACAGAGGTGGCTGGGCAGGGGCAGGGGGGGCAGGCAGCAGCTCTGGCTCTGGCTCCAACCCTGAGTTGGGGCCAGAGCTGGAGCCACAACAGCTGTCTCCCCCTGCCACCCTGTACTTGAATCCAAGAGGTAGGGGGTGGTTTCCCCCATGTTAAAATGAGGGGGGAAATCTCATTATGGATCTGAGTAAATATAGTATTTGGGCCCAAGTGTGTTGGTATGGTACATGTCTACTGTAGTTAAGAGGCAGATCTTTCCATAAACAGCTTTGTTGAGCACTGTTAGTGTGCTTGATATTCTACACCAGAGGTGTCAAACTCACTGTACACTCCAGGCCAGATCTGGACTCCTGAACTCCCTGAAGGTTAGATCCAGCCCAAGGTACGTGGTAGCAGCAGCAGCTCTGGCCTGGGACATGTGGCACTGGCAGCTTCAGCTAGAGACATAAAGCAATACCAGTACTTCCTGCTCATGCCATGTGCCCCATGCCAGTTGATGGTGCCACTGCTGCAACATGCCCTGTGCTGCATCCTGCAGTAGCAGCTCCAGCTCCAGCATGGGGCACAGAGCATGCAGCAGAGATGGCTCCAGAATGGGGTGGCAGCAGGGCTGGTGGATGAGGAGACAGAGCTGCAGCTGTGGTGGTAGGCCAAGCAGCTAAAAGATGACTGGGGCTACACTGGCCCTTGTTTGCCCTCCAACCCCTAGCAAAACCAAGAGCCCTGGATTGTGTGGCTGGCCATGTTCCCCCATTTCAAGTGAGATCAGAGAAAGAGGTACCACAGGCGTATGTCTGACACTTCTGCTCTACACAATTCCCGCTGAAGGAAATGGAAGCCTTTCTATTAACTTCCCCAACTTGTGGCTTGAACCCTGGGGCACTTGGTCACAAGCCACCTAAGTCAAATGTAAGGTGATCATTAGAGACTGATGCACAGAAGACAACACTGTCTAAAGAGTGCACAGACACTTTCCTGAAGAGTTTTACAGTAAGAAGTCCAAATCCTACATGAAGTCAACTGATTGGTTCACATAAGACTGCTGTACTAAGCTCCAAGTCATGTTGAGAACACACTTCTAAGGCATAATATGGCAAACAATCAAATTCCCAATCTTCAAATGTTACAATGTCTGCCCTTTTGGGGTAAGCTTAAAATTGAGCAAGTTTAACACTAATATGTTCCTCTCTGAATAAGCACACATACTATCCACAAATGTGAGTCGGAATGCAAATTGGCTAGAAGTATCCCCCTAAAGCAAAAGGTAACTTTGGGACAAACTAAAGCAAAATTATAAAAGAGTATTTTACCTTAACTATTTCTAAACAGAGTCAAAATCCTGTTGTCAAACACTTGTGTCAGTGTGCTTCATTCCATTATTTGTTTCATTTCCATCTTTATAATACTTTAAACAACCCAAGAAGTACAAATGCATTATCCATCTGCTGGCTTGCTATGGAGAAGATTTAGGTTAGACTTTTTTAATACTTTTATGCATCTGCATCATCCTGCCTATCACATTGCTCAATGATAAATGTTTTGAAACCACCAAAATAAAGGTCCATTAGATTTTCAGAAGCTGTGATACTAACAACTAAATACCCCACATTTATAATGCCTTTAAATTAACAAAAAGGGGGAGACAGAGACACAGAAAGACCAAGAGAGAGAAAACAAAACTTTTCAACTGTTACAAGCCATACTGGAATTAGAGTTCTGTGCTCCTGGAACTGTGATGTGCAAGAGGTGGTAGAAAAATCTCCCAAACAGTTAGAAAGTCAGTGAAGGGGCTGTAACTCGGTGGCATACCCTGTCTCTCTGGAAGTCTTCAGCTGTTTGTCTATGGTCATTCTGTATAGTGGAAGAAGCACGAGATGGCAAAACAAGCAGGAATTTGGTCTATGGCTTGCTCCCTACCACATGCAGGGGTAGATCCTTGCAGTTGCACCCTTCTTTGATTCCTCCTCCACTCAAATTTTCAAACCAGCTGCCTGGCAGTGGAAGCAGAGTTTCTATTCAGGCAGCAGTGACAGCATCAATTGACCTCCTGGCTCATTAAAGTCTACCCGATTCCTCCTAAACTCTTATTTCTACAGATGTTAATGACCTTCTCTCCTTTCTAATGGTCTGGATATTCCACTAATCAAGCTAGCCTTTCTTCTGCAAGTCTTCTGCAAGCTGTTCCTGGTAATGTAGTTCCTATTTCACAGCCCTGCCAACTGTTTTGAAGTCATTCCAATAAGGTTAAATCAAAACTAACAAATATCAAACTGAACAAACAGCCCTAGGTCCTTAGCATATTAGTACAGTATCCAGTTTCTTTTCACCTGGAGAAAAACGTGTCTTGTGTTTTATGGGATGACACACTATCTGCACCACCCCCCCATCCTTTTCAAAACCCTAGATCTGCCCATGTCCATAGGAGGTGAATCACCATTAATTCTTCTCTGTGCTCTTCCCAATCCTGTAGAGACAGGGGCAAGCACAGGAAGGAAAGAGCTAACAAACACCAGAACATACAAGAAGCTGTTCTGCCATGTGAAGGATGGTCCAGGGATCTATACAGAAGCCACAGCCACAAGCACGTGCCAGAGAATCCAGACAACTACACACAAGATGGGACCCCAAAGCTCCATGTGGACCCTCCTCATTTCCTGGCAACCTCAACTACTTCCTGTATTAAACCACATATTTGTCCCACTGTAGGAAACAGGAGGCCCCACTCTCAAATTAGAGGGGAGGTTCCCAGTTCTCTCCTCCACCCAAAGGAATATACAAAATTCCACCCCCCCCACAGAGGATGATACAGTTCAAGGTTTGCACAAGCCAAACAACACCTCTCTCACACCTTCAAAAGATAAATAAGCACATTCCTAAAGAGCTTAGAAGATTGGGATCTCCAGGATTTTTCCATACATCACATAACATCACCATATGCATTTTTTAAGCAGACAAAACATACGTTTTTATACCTTCAAGAGACTAAGGGTCTGTTCCTTTGAGTATCTTTTGGGAATGACCGAGTATCCCTTGCTCCCCTTGAAATTTGTGTGAATATTTTGCTCAGTACCTTTACAGATCCTGAATCTGTATGGGCTGATGTGGCAAAAGCTTATTTCAAGCCCTGTTTCAATGCAATATTTGTGTTCTTTCAAAAGTTTAGTGTTAGGTGGTTTGTATAATATGTTCCCCGAATGCCAGGGGAAAAAAAACCAATAATAATACTAATAATTCTAAACCTACATTTCACATACCACTCTCTCTTAAAAATGATACAAGTCAGTGTTAGCTTCTTCCATTTAATGGATTTTTCCACATTCCAGTTGGGCTCCATACCAGCAGGAAGAAAGTTTTCTTCTCACTAAAGATTCAGATGCAGCCCTTTCAAACATATGTGGCTCATCAGCTGACTCCCTTGATCTATTAACCAGACTTCTACTGAATTTTTTTTAAAAATGGGAGCACATTATATAATTGATGTGGTTTTTCAGTTGGTTAGTTGTGTTAGTCTGGCAGAAGGCAGGGCTGGGTAGCACCTTAGAGACCAATTCATCTCTGAACTAAAATTAGAGAGACTATTGCAAGAGTTTTGTCCAGAAATTAAAAATAATGTATTTAGTAACTTGGCACCTAAATTCACTGCTCACTTTTAATGTGTCTTCTCCTTCCTGTATGTGCAGGGGTTTGCGGGATTAAGAGTGGGATGGAGTGCATGTGTTTGCAAAACAAAACGATTCAGAAATTTCCAGTTTGTATCACCACTGACAAAGTGTTGATGCAAACTTTAATCCCAAAAGGAGAAAGAAAAATCAGAGAAATCCACCATGAAGGATAATTCGTCCAATTCCTCTCTCTCAAGGGGGTGGGGAAGGAAGTGAAGGAGACAGAGAGGGCAGGAACAGCACAACCCTGGGACTGGGCTGCAAAGTGCAGGCATTTGCTAGATCAGGTTAACACTTTCTTGATCTAAGTTAGCTCAACATTTGTATGTACCCATAAT
Organism: Crocodylus porosus; assembly: GCF_001723895.1. NCBI lineage: Eukaryota > Metazoa > Chordata > Crocodylia > Crocodylidae > Crocodylus > Crocodylus porosus. The sequence continues at coordinate 18,195,203 of NW_017728886.1, forward strand.
ATACAGTTTGGAAAGCTGGATTCTTCCCTACTTAATTATTTAGGAGTTAACACATTTTTTTGGTAATCCTGCTAACAAGCAAAAGAACTCAGCCTCTACTACATGTCTTCCCTACATTAAAATGAATACTTAGGCAATTTCCAAATTTAGGGTGCAGAAAGAAGTGATAATTTTCACCTGATCTGGCCACAGGAAGCATTTTATAGCTGTGACCAAATACAAGTGCACTGCTCCAAACAGCTTCAAAAATGGCCAATCAGGTGGAAATCTGACTCCGCATTGCATAAGGCATCAGATGAAGATGTTTCAAAGTGCACCGTCTTCTGTAACTTGCGTCTGCAGAGCTCCCAGACGATCACTGTTTTCAGAATGGGAAGAGGGAAAGAGAGTGGAGGGAGTTCAGTCTGGGGGTTTTCAGTGCCCCCCCCCCACTCCACCCCGGAGGTTGGGGCACATGTAATGGAGTCTGCTCCCACCCTTCACAGCACCCTCCAACCCCAAAAAATGAACTCCCTCCACTGCCTTTCCCAGAACCAACAGTGAACTTCTGTTTGGTCTGGAGTAACACTGTAACTTAGAACGCTCTGCATAAATCATTCTGTTACAGCTGGGAACCGCACTTCTGTCTGTACCCTTAATGCTTGAACAAACATTTACATGGGGAAATGGGGAGTACAATAATATTCCTACCAAAAACCCTGGCCTGATTCTCCACTTACTAATATAACTGTGTTGTCATCCATTAAATTTTCATTGATGTATACCAGTTAAGTAAGAAGCATTCAACTTACGTCATTAAATATATTCATAATCAGTAAATAAATGCCTATCATTGATGTAATTTTACCTCATTTTAGGCCCTAGCCCAACAAAGTCGTAATTTGGTAAGACTGCTAATGTATTTAATGTTAATGTTAAAGATGTGCTAATGAACTAATGGATCAGGTCCTTTGCACTGATGTAACCCTGACAGATTTTGATGCTTTTTTCCCTGTATAGACAAATGATAGTACCTTACTCAATCACATTATATCATTCTATTTACATAAGTCTGTTTGTCCTGATGGATCCCAAAAACTTCTTATAAATTTTATGCTTGCAAGGATTTATTTCAGCAGTGAAAGGCAGGCACCTTCATGAAAATGGGCTACAGAGTGCACTGGATCAGCATGGTAAGGTATTCTGGCCAAGAACTGCTTTCTTTAAAAAAAAAAATCTCCTGTCACCTTTACTACCCAATTAAACCAAATACAACCTTGAATTCCAAGCTGTTACCCCAAAAGGCCCCCAAAGAGGGAGTATGGAACCGGTACTTACTTCAGAAAGACCGAAAGCCAAGTCAGCACTGCTGGGATTTGAACCAGTTTCACAGCTCTAGGTATTCCAAAATTGGTGCTTAATGAAATAGCCTTCTGCACTGACAGCAAAACTGACACTGTATTTCCTAATCTGTAGAAGAATATTGCCAGAAACTTTATAAAAAGAATTTTGGCTTTTTTCCTACAGAGTTTAAAACAGCCAGAAACATAAACCCTAGAAACATAAAAGTTATAAAGAACTATCTGAGTTCATATCTTTTCTCTTGGTCTCCATCAAATGCTACTTTTTTTCTTTTTTGGAGTGGGAGGGAGAAATGTTTGTTTTACAACAATATTTTTTACAACAATATTTAACAATGCAATTGAGTTACTAAAAATGGAAAAAATTTAGTGGTGATTATTTGAGATCTCCCTTGCCTCTGACCGTCATGCAACTTTGGAGAAACTGCTTTCTGTCTGGTTTGCTGCAAAACCAATTGCTGTATTTACCCAAATATAAGATGACCCAGAATATAAGAAAGCCTCAATAATTATATTCTATATATGGAAAATGTATAATAATTATCCAGGTATAGAATCTAATTATTGGAGATTTGACTTAGATTTACTTTCCCTGCTGAAACTATGGGACAGGGACAAATTTAAGGGGGGTTCAGGTCATTCTCTTGCTCTTCCTCCCCCCCACCCAAACCTCTCCCTCCTGCAGCCTCTTTACCCCCTTACTGTCAGACCCAGCTCTCCCTGAGCACATGGAAGTGATGAGCAAATCTGAAAACAACGATCTTGAAATAAACATGCCTATCGTAGTTTGCATATAGTACCCACAGAATTAGCTCCTCCAAAATTGATTCATTTTACCATTTTTGAAATTGAACAAGTTTTAGCATGTGTAAACACTTTTAGGCAGCACTTCCACACTTATACTTTTAGGCAGCACTTATATGTAATATAAACTATGCATTTTAATCCAAAGCCAGAAGTCTCAAGATTTACCATATAGTTCTTTGGGCTGGACTCCAGCAGAGTCAAGAGTTTTTCCAAGTGGTCAGTGTGTGTGGATAGTTACTACATATGTACACTAGGGGCACTTTTACACGTGCTCCGATGTGTACACTAGGGGCACTTTTACACGTGCTCCGATGTGTTCTGACTAGTCTGCTGAATTAATCGAGTCTGCTGCAGCGCTCTAAATCTGAAACCTCCAGCATGCTGCAGCGTCCCATGTATTCAGCCAACCAAAATGTATTCATTCCAAAATGGCAGCAGGGTGCTTTAACAAAAGCTTGTTGAAGGCGCCTTAGTTAAAAATTGCCCCTGCAACCATTTTGAAATGTGGGACACTCAGTACGAGACAATGTGGGCATTTTAATTAGAGCAGCTTCCAAGAGCCGCTCTAATTAAAATCCACTCCCTGCCTCCTCCTCTCCTCCCCCGCCCTCAGAACATGTGTATGGGCACGCTAGTATTCCAGTAATAAATCAGTATATACATCTACCATCAACAGTTGCATCTTTCAGCTGTTGCATTCTGCAATGCCATCAAAACAGAAAAGCTCCCAATGATATCAAAGTATATCAGTGAGCCATGGAGCTGCCCCAGCCCCGCTGTGCACCCAGCAGTAGCAGAATGTGTCATGGGCCGGACCAGGAAGGACTCACCATGGGCCAAACTCCCTCTGCGAGCTGGATTTTGCCCACCCCTGCTCTAAGCTGTGACAAATTAAGAGGCTGCTCCTCTTCTTGTCCAAGCCAACAGGAGTTATGACTGACTTCAACAGGAACAGTGTTAACCTGGAAACTGGTATATCTTTAAAGCAACAAACAGTCCTGAATGTTCTGCAACTCCCTTGTATTCTGGGGCTGGAACGAACTCATTGTCCAAAAGGGCTCCATGAAACAGAGCTTTTATCTTCCATGAAACAGAGATTATAACTACAAGTATGTAACTTCCAGTATGGGAGGTAGCTACCAAGCTACTTAGTCCATTTGCAGTGCTGCACTTACACCTACACTGACTATGCTGAAAGCAATGGACACTGGTTCCAGTTCTGGAGCTCTATACTGTGTCCGCCAGGGTGGTGTTTTGATTTTGACTCCTGATAACCGGTTGCTTTATATGTATTTTTAATTTTCCATTGGGAGACTTGTTTCTTGGACTGCTATCCATTGAGAGACTTGCTTCCAGGACTGCTAATAATGGGCTCAAAATAACCCAGAAACAAAGGAATTATTTCAACAAGATTGAAAGAAGGTATGGTACAGGGGAGGGGAGCAACTTCTACAGTTGTCTAATGAAGACCACACATTTTCAGCACGTGCTTTCTAACTGACACAATGATACATTTTCAGTACATTTAAAATCTAGTTTTATCCAAAAAAACCCATCAGACTATCCTCCCAACAGCCACTGTCATTCCATTTTGATCAGAAATGGTAAAAGAAAATTGCCAGTGCATAAGTTAAAATATGCCTGAGTGGCATGTGATCAGCACTATAAAAAAGGGAAAGGTATATATGTGAGAAGAAAACATGTATGAAGCCCTATAATATGAAGCCTAATATAAAGAGAGGAAGCACACACACACGAAGTTACAAAACCAAGGAAGCAAAGAAATCTTTGTAATATTGTTGCAATATTTACACTATCTGGTTCACTGATTCCAAGCTCAACCCTATTCTGCCTCAGCTCAGTAGCTGAAAAACCTATCCCCATGACAACCTGGGAATCAAGGGAGGAAGAAGGCAACAATATGGAGTATACCATGAATCGATGCTTAAGCACTCTTCTAAAGTATGAAGGTGCAAACACAAAGATGCATGCTGTGCCTCGCTACTAGCATCCATGAACATGCATGTGTCAGGCCAAATTACAAAATTAAAACTGGAATGGCATTATATGCATGCCAGCAATGTTAACACTTGGCTAATTTTTAAGTTAATAAGCAACAATATCAGTACTGCAATCTAATTTATAGCTCTGCTTGTATGTACGTGCATGCATATGCGTGTGTGTGGGGGCTAGGGGTTAGAAAAAAAAGATGAAAATGGGTTATTTAACAGCCTGAATCTCTCTTGTGCTTTACCAGAATCAATGAGCAACCTGAACTTGCAGTATTTCCTCACAGTATGTGTTAATTATGGCTTAAACCACAGAATCAGTAGTTTCCCCCCTCAAACAGTATATAAAAAAGTCTGCTAATAGTATGGTCTAGCTGAACAAATATCAGTTCTACAATTGCATTTGTCAAGATCAACATTGCAGACAAAGCTTATATTAATTTCAGCACTAAAAGCAAAATAATTAGTTACATGCATCACAAATGACACGAAGCTCTGTATCTCAACAGCTACATTGCATTTTCTATTCTCCTTCCTGTTTGTCTGTTGCATAAACTCCATTTTGCAGCTCCGGGTGATATGGGAAAAGGCCAAATTCATGCCTTTCAGTGTTTTTTTTTTTTAACTCCATATTACCCTATGAGACATTCAGACACAGTACAACTATATGTCAGCAACTATATGCCAGAAACCGAACAAGCAGAAGCAGAACAAGCTGAATAATTTTTTAAAGGGTGATTTTAACAGTTTTAGTTACCACACTTGGTAAGCAGTTTGGTCAGCCCTTGTGGGAGAGTCAAGCTGTAGGTTAAATTGCCCCAGCCAGCTGCCTAGATCAGCCTCGATATGAATAAACACCTAAGAGTTCCACGTAGTTGCTGTTTGTTCGCACTAGGAATTTAAATTTGACCCTCACCAAATAAAGCCAAATCATGGGGCAAAATCCTGGCCCAAAGTAAATAATAGAAAATTCCCACACATTTCACTGCAATGAGACAGCATTTTATCCGCAGTCTTTCCATCAAGATTTCGATCCATCAACACATCCAACAGAAATGCGTTTCAACTGCTTTTATAATTAGCATGATGGACAGGTATAATTTACCATATTTTCCAGATCCCTGTTTCTAGAAATCAATACTAGAAAGCCATCATATCAACCCAACATTGACAGGCTGCAGTTCTGCCAACACTTAACTTTGCAGAAAACACACTGCCGCAATCAGCAATGTTCATTTGGCAATGAATATCCAGACCTGTGTACATACAATGCTGCTATTCAAAACATTATTGTGGTTGCTACAGCTTTTATAAGTTTATGAGTTTTTAATTATGGAGCAAAAGTTTCAGGCTAGGACTGGGCATGAAAAAAAATAAATAAAAAAAAAAAAAAAAAAAAAAATCAAGAAATGGTTCACCCTCAGTATTTCTTCCGTTGTTGCGTTTGAAATGCCACCTCATTGTTATTTTAAAACAGGTCATTTTAGTTGCTGACTGTCATTAAGTTCAGCAACACCAGCAATTCCTCACAGTCAAGGATGATCACCTTCCACACTTGTCTTATTTGTCAGTCCAAAGATGGCTGACAAAGTCCATCCAGAGCCGAGAGAGCAGCTCAGGCACACGTTTCCATGACAGGTGTTTGGCTCTGGGTGCTTGATTTGATCCACAGCACGCTGTTTCTGCCGCTCCCACTTTTTTATCTCCTGCTGTTGTCGTACGGTTTCAAAGTACTGAGATCCTTGCAGCAGACTCTTCCTCCACCTCCACTTCCACAGTGCATCTGTCATCCCACTGGATCAAAGCATCTTCCGCAGATAGCATTGATGGTACTTGTCCAGTAGCTTGAGATGTCTCCTGTATGTTTTCCACATCTCAGCTCCATACAGTGAGGCAGTGATTACAACTGCTTGACAAACCATGAGCTTGGTTTTTGATCTGATGTCATGGAATTCATATTAACTCTACAGCGTGATCACCAGCTACAACAACCAACCAGCTATCGCTTGAACATTTACAAGTCCCTAAAACAGCTTCAACTTTCTCCAGTGGGCAAGACAATGAACTGAGATTCCTTGTGGAATAAAGTCACCTGCAGGGATCGACTGGAAGTGATGGCTACTGTATTACAGTAATGTCATACTGAATGTGTGCTATTTAGAGTTTACAGGATGTACCATTTGCATCCAGAAGTACCATAGCTGAAGTTCATATAACAAACCACCTAACACACGTATTGCAAAAAGCATCTAATTCTATCTAAGTGCTGTAAAGTGCTACAGCCTGCAAGTGTTGCCATACCAAGTGCAAACTGGGATAAAAGTCAAATTTTTCAAGGCAGATTAGATACACGAGAACTCACATTAATTACAGTACTGAGTTCTGGGCACCTAACCATAAAAACAGGTGCAAAAATAAGAGTTGTTGTTTTAGGAATTTTGTATCAGTCATTGAGGCTATACTCATTTCCAAGTGATAACAAGCTCTTTTGTTTCTAAACCATTAGTGCAATCATTCTTAGCCAGGGTGCCATGGCTTTGATCCTTTCAAGGGTGCCACACAATCTTAGCACTGTGGGATGTGAAAATAAGTCACAAGATAAACACGGAGACCTCAGCTAGGAATCCATAACATTAAAACATACTGACCTGTTGTGCTCTTTCCAAGTGAAGAACTATTATTTTCAACAAATGAGTGAAAGCTAAGAGCTGGCATTTTCAGGGGGGTGCCTAGAGTCTAAAAAGGTTGAGAAGCACTGCACTAGTGCATGGCAACATCTACTAGCAACTGTTCAAGACCCACTGCTGGTTTCATTATATATCTATTTTACCCAGATATGAAATTTATCAACTCTAGACATAAAAGCTTTTCTTTTCAAAAACACTATAATCAGTTTTAAAAAAAAAATGAAGATAGACTAAGGGTGTGGACACACACTGTAGATAACTCCAGAGATCCTCCTCACTTGAAGAGGAAACTTTACCCCAGAGTGATGTCTTACATCAGTTTACACCTCTGTACTGTGCCAACTCCATTTTTGTTATGGAGTGAAGTCAATATACTCTGTAATAAATCAGACATGTGTCTGTACCCTACAACATCCTTTTCCTAGTAGTTTTAAATGGTTTGCTGCAAAAACTTTTAACATTTTTCAAAAGTGTTTATTTTTTTAGGGCCGATTCCAAATGAGAGGCCGACTGCACTGACTAGATCCATCTTTTGGTGCATTTATTATTCATTATTCATATTCATCCCACTTCTCCCTTAGTAGGAAAAAAGCAGCTTTTGGATGACATTGTGCACAGTTACACACAACCTTACTACTCGAGACCTAAATGTCCTTGGCTCCCCTGTCTGACAAAGTAAACAGTTCCTTCTGAAACCAGTAACTGTAACATGAACAGGTCACCAGAGGAAGTGCAACTGAAGTGAGATGTTTCTTTGCTCCAGCAGCCAAGCATGATGCCTTATTCCCAGTCCCTGCCAACCCAGAGAGTAACACCAGTCTCAGGTCTCAAACACTGACTGCCAAACCAAACCACACGATGCACTTGCAGTATTAAAGATAAGGCAGGTGTGAAATCTCATGTACTGTTTTCATCAGTGAATCACAGTCTCTGTGCATACAAGATGGAAGACACCAGACACTTCTAATCAAAGGCATTTATATAAAAGTTTCATAGCAAAATGATAAGAAGCATTGCCTATAGGCCGCAAGGACTATGTTCAAATAGGTTTTCTAAGCAAAAAGATTTCATTTCAAAATGATTGCAAGTATGCACTCACAAAAAGCCCAACTGCAATATGACAGACAACAGCACCAACTGGAAGACCTGGTGATAAATGAATCCCAAGACAACAGAACATTAAACAGTACTTTACAGGCATGTTAAATAGTATTTAATAGGCACCTTCTCATTTTCAAAACACTGTACAAACAGCAATTAGCCCTCAACCCACCCCTGTGATTACAGTAGGTCAGTATTCAAGTTACAGGATTGAATACCAGAAAAAAACCAAAACTCTATGGCCTCTGTTAGATTACAAAATGCACAAGGTGATCTAACGCTGTAGTTCTCAGCCAGACTCAAGGCAGTCCTCCTTAGGTCAAGGCATCCCTTGGAAAATGCCAGGTCTTAGTTTTCACTCTTTTTTTTTTTTACTAGAGAAAAACAAATACAGCAGTTTTTCTGTTGCCAAAAAAAGGCTTCTGTAAGTCAGAATGTTTTTAACACTGTTTGAAGTCTCTAGGATTACCCTGTGAATTATATTTAAATATCTAATAGAGCTAACATTGTGTGGTAGCCTTGAAAGGATCTCAAGGGACTCCAGGGTACAGCAGCACCCTCGCTGAGAATCACTGATTTGATAATTACTGGCCTTAAAAACATATGAATTCTACCCATAGGATGGTTGGAGTGTCAATGTAGCCATGATGATACATGAAATGTTTGAGGGGCATGAATTTTTTGTGGTATCTTTTACTGAACCTACTGTATAGTTGGGAGAGCTGTTGGACAAGCTTGGGGGCATCAAGTGCCCTTCTTACGGTACTTGATGCTCAACACCTGAAGGGCCTCCTTGACAATCAAAAGCTTGTCCAACAGCTCTCCCAACTACACAGTTAGTTCAAAAAAAGATACCACAAAAACTTCTTGCCTTTCACTTTAGAGGCATGAGAACAGAAAGGCAAAGTTGACATAATCTCCAACACCATAACAAGGGTGTGCCAGAGTTACTATTACAACTCCTGGTTTCCATTCCTTTGCTTTCCACTCAGCTATCTCTCCCTCTCAATTTAAGTATTGGCCTTAGTGACTCTCGGTCCAATATCTATTTAAACTCCTCCATCCTGGGAAATGAAAAGTGTCAGTTGCTGCCAACTTGGAAAAGCTGTCAGAGCCGCTGACAGGCTTTAACGGGATCAACAGAGCCAAGAGAAATTCTGCACTTAGCCACAATGGGCTCAGCCCTGATCTCTCAGCCTCAACAGGCCTGCTTACTCCAGCACTAGCAGCATCCTCAGCCCAGGCCAGATTAACTTACGACTATGAGTCTACTTAACTCGTGGTGAGACAAAGCAAGTTTTGTGGCTTGGCTGCACCATGAAGAGCCAATTTTGCAGGCATTTCCCAGAGGCCCTGCCCCTCACTGCTGATTGCCAGAGGGGCATCGGCATTGCAATTAAGTTCTTAGAAGCTGGCTGTAACGCTCCCGTTACTTTAAGGGGAAAAACTTGCAGCAGATAGAATCCAAGCAGCTGAACAGGGGGTAGCTGTGCAGGAGCAAGCACCTGGGAAACCCTGTTATGCAGGCAGAGGATTGGCCATTCAGAAAGAGAAGAGCTGCTGCCAGTCAAGAGAACACCGCATGGAGGAGACGGCTGCAGAGAGGTAGGCAATGAAATGCCACTGGGTCGTGGTTCTGCTGCAGTAAGGTAGTGGAGCAGAGCCTAGCCAGGCAACAAGGCTGCACATGTACTTGTCACCTCCCGTGCCATCTGGTTGGGAGGTCCTAATGAATCAGCCCTACAGGTGGGAGGGGGAGCCACATGACTGGCAGGGGCAGGACTTAGGAGATCTAAAAGCACAGGGCTTGAGACCTGGAGGCAGTCTTTCATTGCAGGATGCCAGGGAAGGAGCTCTGCCCTGAAAAGGACTTTGCCAGAGACTGGCTGGGAGCTGTTTATTCTGAAGACTATGAGATACCAGGGATGGAGCCCCACACTTAAAGGATGAGAGCCAGGAGATCCACTGAGAGCTGCCTGCAATGGAGGTTGCAAGTAAAAGGTTACAGGATTACAGGGGAAGGCTAGTTACACAGGCAGAAGGAGTAGGACTTACGTTATAGCACATGTGCTTATGTTTGTGTTGGAGTTGTTACTCGCAGTTTGGGATTGGAGTACTGAAGGGGGGGGGGCAGGAAGCCCCCAGGAGTGCCAAAGAGGCACATGACAGTTGTGGGGAGTCCTGCCAGGGGCTGAGCCCCAACACAAAAAGTAGGCTTCTGCTAGAAGACAAGAGAGGGAGAGAGACTTGAGCACACTGCCTGAGAAGGGCAGAATTGGGACCAGGTACCTGTAGTCCAAGAAGGTCAAGATCATAGCTTGAGAGGGGCAAGACCAGGGGCCAGGGACCCACAGCCCAAGCTGGGCAAGATCATATCCTAAGAGAGGCGAGACCAGGGGCCTGTATCCCAAGAGGAGCGAGGAACATAGCCTTTCTATGAACACAGAAGGACGAGATCCAGAGGAGGGGTGAAAAACAGGGTCTGGGACCCACCACCCCAAGAAGAGACAGAGATGATTTAAAGGCATAGAGACCTGAGCCCTAAGAGGGACAGCAACTAATATGGGCAGGAAAGTGCAAATTAACTGAGAGGAAACTGGGCTGAGCACCCACTAAAGGGTGATTGGTAACTGTGAGACTTGGACCTAGCTGTAGGGGAGGTCAGAGGTCAGAGTTAGCCCTTAAGGCGATTATTGTGTTGGAGCACTGACAAGACAGGACTGCCCACCTAGGACTTGGGGGCAAGTCTGAGACTCATGGAGTCTGGGAGGGACCCAATGGTTACAAGCACAGATAAGGGCTCACTCTGGGACTTTAGGGCAGGCTCCCTTTCCATCAGTTTAGCTAATTATGAGAAGATGTGACAGGTGAGAAAACAAAGGAGACCCAGGCAACTGGGGTGGGAGCAGAGGCTGCACAGCCACCAGGAGGCATCACAGCCACCCATGAAGCCTGGTTTTCCTACAATGACACCGAAACATTTTCACTTCACTAACTGGTGCCTTCACTTAGCATATGTCACCAGCAGACAGTAGCTATCAATTGTATCATCTATGGCTGCAGTGACTGTTGCATTGTCTTTGTATTGTGGTAAGCACTGGGACAGTCTAAAACAGAGTATTATGTGAATAATATGAACAAATCTCAGCTCCATGGCAGGAAACCTAGAAAGTCCTGAGAGCCCTCACTATCTCCAAACTCCTAGCTGCATCACAGGGAGCGTTGGAACTGTCAGAAAGCCCCAAGTCCTACCTGTAGCCAATGCCCATAGGGCATTTAGGGCTGTTGGGGTGCCTGGTTCTAGTACAGGGATAGGCAAAATATGGCCCGGCCCATGGCAGGTCTTTGTCCAGTCCACAGTAGGTCCCTTGGTCCCACCTGGCCCAGGCACCATCCGACTGTGGTGCATCCTACCACCCCCCCAGGCACGCAGTAGGGCTGGGGCGGCTCTGCAGCCGAACTGCCTTTTTTTGGCAGCCCAGGTAGTGGCAGCTCCTTCCAGCTGCCACCGCCACTGGCCCCAGCCCCAGCCCCATGATACCAGCAGGGACCCTTGCTGCACAGCTCTGACCCCATGTGCCCTGCACCTGCTCCAGGTTCGCCCACGCAAGCTCAGTAGCAGCAGCATGGGACAAAAGCTGCTGATCAGTGCAGGGTTAAAGTGGTCCCTCCCCCTCGCCACTGCTGGTGCTTCCTGGTATAGCTGCCCAGAGCCCGCACAGGGCTGCCATGCGCTGCCACTGCTAGGCAGCCCGAGTCAATGGTGATGCGGTGCAGATGCAGGGCAGCCCCATGCAGGCTCTGGGCAGCTACACTAGGAAGCACCAGCAGTGGTCACTTTTACCCAATAGCGAGCCCCCATATGTCTCACGCTGCCACTGCTGAGCCTGGGCAGGCAAGCCTTGAGCACGCGCGGGGCACATGGGATCAGGGCTGTGCAGCACATGTCCCTGTCAGTACTGCAGGGCTGGGTCTGGCAGTGACAGTGGCAGCAGCTGGGAGCATCTGCTGCTTGGGCTGCCTAGAAAGGCAGTCCAGCCATGGAGCCACCCGAGCCTGTTGTATGCCCAAGGGGTGTCAGGATGCACCATGAGTGGGCAGTGCGGAGTGGGCCAGGTCCAGGCTGATCCGCTCTGACGGGAGTGAGTCTGGAGCAAGCACAGGGCGCACTGGGGCTGCGTGTTGTTGGCAGTGGCAGGGAGGAGCTGCAGGGCACGCAGACACTGGATGGTTGTAGGGTGGGGGTGGAGGTTGGTGCTGACTGGCTCAGGCAGGTGTGCACGGGGGGCTTCCATGCACACACCACCATACCCACACCCCCCTCCCCTTGCAAGCCACACAACCACACACTCCCCCATACACAATCGCACACACCACAATACTGCACACACACACACACACCCATGCACCTCTGGGGGGGGAGCCCACGCACTGCTATGCTCACATACCCCTCCATACACACACACACACACACACACACACACACACACAGCCACCCTCCCCCTCCACACACCCCACAGC
>NW_017728886.1:18207767-18297952 GCF_001723895.1 Crocodylus porosus
CACACAGACCCACACCCCACATACACACACCTACACCCTCCACAAACTCCATACCCACCCAGCCTTACCTCCCATCCCTCCCCCCAAGAGTAAGACTTCATTTTGAGCTATTATGCAATCATCTCTATATAGACAACACCACACACACAAAAAAGGACAAAAATATTTTTTAAATAAAATTAAAATACGCTAGTGTTGCTATTTGATTTTTAGTATATAATTTGTTTTTTTTCCATTCAAGGGAGGGACTTCTGTAGCAAAAGTCAGGGGTTAGGGAGAAGGACTTCTGGTCCCAAGATGGCAACCGGGGGTGGGTCACCACCTGTCAAGGGGCTGGGCTACCTTTGCAGCCCTCAACAGCTACCCAGAACTTGTTAAGCAGCCCTCCAGCCAAAATAATTGCCTGCCCCTGTTCTAGTAGCACTGGAGTCTTAACTCTAAAACAATACACCACATAAGCAGCTGAAGATCTTGGTAGGCAAGCTGGAGAAATCTCAAAAAGATTCTGATGGAAACCTGCCTGCCTGTATTCTATCAGATGACCCATCCAAATTACGATGATTCAGTGAGATATTTCATACATCAGCATTTCCAAGATGCCATTGGAAAATTTCTGACCAAGTCTCTGGACTGTCTGTGGCTTAAGGGAGGGTACAAGTCTCCGAGGCTGTTAGCTCAGGCGCCACAACATCCACTACAAGCTCACTACAAATAAACATTTAAAATGAAAGTTAGACTAAAGGAATGCTTCCAAGCCCTCCAAAATTAAGGCACTGAGCAGTACCATGCATGTTTAAACCCATTATGTGGCACACCATGCAATACTCTACACCATTTCAGGAGACCTGCTATTCAGCCAATGCAATGAATAAAGAATTTTACTGATTTTACATATCTGAACTTTCTCAATTACTGGTTTATGGAACCAATAGAAGCCTAGAATTGGGGTTATTTTTAACATAGTTAATATAGCTGCTGTTTCCCTTATCAGTTGTTGATAAAAGTATTACCAGGAGCTTCCATTAAATTGAAGCTCTAAACACAGGCTGATAACATGATTGATGCAGCTTGTTTTCATGCTGATAAGGATAGTTAGCGTTCTGACAGGGAGCTATCTGTCAGCCAGTGTTTCTGGCCATATCTACAGGAAAAATAAACCACAAATATTCCCAAAAAATGCAAAACTTAAGTGGGAACAATAGCCAGCTATTTATTTATTTATAATCTAGCATCTTAAAACATCTTTTTAAAGAAAAAAATTGCCTGGGTTCATTTTTTAGATGAGAAAAATCACAGGTGAATAGTTCTCCTTTTTACTGTTGCTGAAAACATCTGAAAGATCCCGAGTTTCTCCAGTTTTCGCCGACAAGAAGGGTCAAGGAATCTCTGGATGTGTTCATCGTGTCACGGTATCAAAACTGTATTATTTAGAAGCAGATCTGAAGATTTAAGGTCTAATAACTTCCAATAATTTGGCATCTACTTGGGATAACTATAAGATCTCTCAACACCGTGATGTTTACCTCCTCTGTTACTCCTCTTTTGCTTAGTAGTGCTCTGCCTTAAAAGGTAGACTGTAAACTCTCTGGGGCACAGGCTATTGTTTTGTGTCTAGCTCAATGGTACAATGATGCTGAATGAAGTCTTTACTACTATAAGAAAATAAATCAGTATTAGCATGGCAGGTTTGCATGGCTTTCATGAGCACAGAGTCTAAGACTCCATTGTCTTACATCTCCATTTTGTATTTCTGTTTTCACCTCCTCTCAACCAGGATGGGAACACTTGGACCTACTGTTTTATTTCTCCATGCTTCACTTCACCACCTATAAAAAAAGGAATAATGACGCTTCTGCTCTTCCAGTTAGTGTCTGTCTCTGCTCTGTGATCAAGCTCTTCAGGGCAGACTGCTTCATACTGTGCATTTGTATAGCACTCAGCATAGGTGAGCTCTAATACTGACTGAATTAGATGTAAAATAGTAACAGGGAGGCAATGGGCATGATAAGCTAACTCCAAAATTGAAAAAATGTCTCAATTAGCATTAAAATGGTAGATATCTGTGTCCTCGAGTCAGCCCAAGTGTTGCTGCTACAAACAATATATGCGGAGGGAGTAAAGCACCTAATGTAGCCATCGTTCTTATGATAGATACATGAGAGATCTTATCAGCATAAGAGACCAGAGGAATGGCCCTGAATCAACATCTCCTCAAGCAGGAAGTCACCTAAATGATAATTCTGGCACAGATCAGGATTAATGTGTTACCATCTTATCACCTTGGTAGAGGTCAAGAACATGCAAATGTATTTTTAAGTTCTCAAATTATTCATAATACTAAAAAGAGACAATCTTTTTCTGTTGTCCAACAGTGCTTCAGTCAGCATACAACATGATTCCACACCCCTGTAACAATATATGTCAAATTGGCTCAAGTACATTACACGACTAACAGCTCCCACATTCCACTTCAATAATGAAGTGTCATAAGGCCTCTGGTGAAATACTAATTTATGCAGTGAAAGCTTAGGGAAAAGAAAATGTGTGTTACTACGTAGCAAGTAGTTTCACGTGTTTAGTAAACCTTTACAAACAAAATGACTTTTATACCAACAAAAAATAAGTAAGAACAATAATGCCTTATGGCTTGTTGCAAAACAAATAAAAATAATTGTACTGCAGGGCCACTAGCTTGAGCCCTGCTAGTGGTAAGTACATCTGACCATAAGTAAAAACACCTCAGAAGGCTGGGCACTACAAGTCCTGAGAGAATGCAACTATTCCTTCCTCCAGATTGAAGATTTGGACCTAAATCCAATCTTCCAAAGATTTCAATGCTGATGAGACCTGGCATTTGGGTCAAGGCCTTTTCTACTCCCAAGTCCAGTTCAATTTAGAACACCTCTAGAGTTCCCCGCCTTGCGATGCTAGTTTAAGAGCTCCAGCTGAGGATGCTGGAAAAATCACAGGCACGTAAAAAAATTTCAGAACATATAATTTTACTTACTACAATTTTGCTGCTACTTGCAGAAACTAAGCTTCCTTTTGGGAAAATATAGATGCCCAGCTTTTTTCATTATTCTTATAGTCACTTGTAAAGTACAGCCAACAAAAATATACTCAGGTAGACTGTCTCCATCTGACCCGAAACGGCAAGGTTGTGAAATATACTCCCTACCTCCGCAAAGTGCCAACTTAGAGCCTTCTTGGGAATATCTGAATTCTTAATACTGTTAGCAACAGCAATTTAAGCAGCACACACAGTTGGAACTGATGCGCTGTTTAAAAAACATTGGCCCAGACCATCATCTTTTGTTGAAACTTCACAGTAGGGAAAAACTCATTTGTTACTCATCTACAATGAGATGAAGTACAGCACATCTCTCTGATTTGCTCTTGTAAAATGAATGAATTTGAAGCCTTAGTAAGGAGTGAGGCAAGCTTTAGTAGGGAGTGAGCCTATCCAATGTTAGCATGGTTCAGAAACATATACTTATATCTAGTTTTACTCCCTCAACACATGCCTACAGTCATCCCATGGATGGGTGTGGGGACCTTCCTAATCTCTCTAGGAGATTAATTTAAAACGTGAAACATGAAAAAGTGGACTTGCATTATTGTTCTTGTTACTTTAGTTTGCTTGGGAAACGGGTCTCCTGTTCAGACTCTGATTCAGTGAAATGCTTAAGGGCACCCACCCCCTCTTTAGCTGGGCGTTACCACTTTCACTAAAAGTTAACAAAGCTGAAGGTGCTTTTTCTGAAGAAGAACCATAAATACCAATTTACAGAATAAATATATTTTTCCACTAGCTAGACTTGAGAACTGGAAAGTTATTTACTGGTTGTCCCAAAAAGCAAAAGTCAAGGTGACATTCAGCAAATAAGTAACCTTATAATAAAATTTATTTTGGGTCTCCTTATCCTAGCCCAGTCAGTTGTCTCATCTGTGATATACCATAATGCCTCAGTCTGTAATGCCACACTACGAGTCTAGGATTTAAACTGTAAAGCCTGCAGAGCAGAAAGTGTGTCTTCATGTTACCTATAATTGACTATACCTTTTTTGGTACTATATAAATAATAAATTATGAATCTCAATATTTTTAATTCCATTTGTGACAGCTGGAGCAGCGGACCCAGTCTACAAGGCAGGGGCAAGCAAAGTCTGGCCCATGGGGAAGATCAGGCCTGCAGTGGACTCTATTTCCGAGCAGCTCCTGCACATGTCACTGCAGCCACTTTCCATGGAGATCCCAGGAGCAGCAAGGCTGTGACAGCATGGGAAGAGGGTTTCTATAAAGAGCAGCCCCAGCAGCTCTGGCAAGGCACATAGCTGGGTGGGGAGCTGCTTTAAGGCTTGGATCTTGTGGAGGTGACAGCACAGTCCAGAGCCAGGGCAGAGCTGTGATATGCTGCCCACACACCCCGGGAAGGGGCATTCAGGCAATGGATCATGGCTCTGCCCTGTCCCTGGACCATGCCGTCTCCACTGCAAGATCCCAGCTCTGGTCCTGAAGAACCTCCCCACCCAGCCGCATGCCCTGCCAGCGCTGCTGGGGCTGGTGTCCATGGAAACCCAAACCCCTGCTGTTACAGCAGCACTGCTACTGGGGTCTCCATGGAAACTGGACACAATGATGCAGGCAAGGACTGCTAGGAAATGGAGTCCAGCTTCTAGCCGGATCCACCGTTTTGCCAACCCCCTGCTATAAGGGCTTATAAACAGTACTTTGAGAATACTTTGTGTGTGCATAAAAGGCTAAGAAGTCCACTTTAAAAACTCTAGGACAATCTATCATCTGGTCTTCCAATAAAATGAACTTCTTCAGACTCTTTGAAAATGTAGTTCTTGTCAAGTGGCATTCAAAAGAAAGCACACCTCTTGCATATTTAAAGACAATAAACATGCAAATAGTTTCTGTACTGGAAAAAGCAGATTTTCTGCAGAAATTCTACCACCATTTATGGTACTATTTTCTTCCTTATCCTACAAGATCATAAAAGCCACAAGAGAGTCAGATATATCTGGATTCTACTAATAAATCTTATCTAGCTGGATATAGCAACAACAACCACCCCAAGATCATACATTTTTCTCTTTAGTTTTTAACATAAATATATTCTGACCCATTTAGACAAAATAATCTTTCCAAACTATGAAAACCTAAGCTAAAAACCAAATTTGGAGACCATCTCCAAATGTGAGACCATCTCATTCCCTTACAGAGCAAGGTATGGTCTTAGTATGTATTATTCCATTACAATGCTGCTTATTACTACTATTAAGACAGTACTGGTGGCTGTGTGTTAAGAGTTTCTGCCTACCATGTGGGAGATCTGAGTTCAAGTCTCATCTAGGTCAGGTAGGGGTGAGTAAAGTGACAGGAAGAAAAATTCTTATTGAAGGCTGGATAGGCATCTGGCTGGGGTCATCTGACCCAGCACTCTTTCCTGCCTAGGCACAGGGTTACACTTGATCTGCTGAGGTCCCTACCAACCCTAGCATGTATGAATCCCATAACAATTCAAATCCTTTACAACAAAAGTCTTTGTGACAGATGTGCAGGTCCCTGCTCTAACTCATGGTGCTTTGCCTAAAGCGCCATGAGTTAAAAGCCCCCTGCCCCCCATGTTGGCCTGTTGAGTCAGAAGGGGGGGTGGAAATCGAGCCTGCCTGTGGAGGGATGGGGGCTGGGCTGATGCAGCCCCACCCCCAATCCCAGCACCCTGCTGTCTGCAGGAACATAGAGGGGAGGGGCAGCTAGCTGCAGGCTGTGTTTTGCCCAGCCCAACTGAAGGAGCCAGGGTAGAGGGGTTCCAATCCACCTGCCCCCACTCCAGCTCAAGCCAAGCAAACCCCACCTCCCCTTTCCCCTCAAAAGTACCTCCACAGGCTGTATTTGGTCTGGCTCACAGTGGGTCCCTCAGTCCCCCTGGCCCAGGTACCATCTGGCCTGTGGTGCATCCCACCACCCCGTGAACACACAGTGGGTCTTGAGGCTGCTCCGCAGCTGGACTGCCTGTCTAGGCAGCTCAGGTAGCAGCAACACCTTCTGGCTGCTGCCGCCATTAGCCCAAGTCCCATGGTACTGGCGGGGAATTCCCCACAGAGCCCTGTCCCTGGCCCACCCAAGCCCAGTCCAGACTCAGCCCGCCTGGAGCACACCAGTTGGAACCCATGTGCACAGCCCCAACTCCAGCCTGCCCCGCGCCTGCTGCAGACTTGTCCACCCACGCTGAGCAGCAGTAGCAGTGGTGGTAGCCGGCCAGAAGCTGCTGCTCATTACAGGGAAAAGCTGCCCCTCCCCCTCACCACTGCCAGGTCATCCTTTCTGCAGCCACGTGGAGCCCACACCTGGGCTGCCCTGCAGCTCCTCTGCACTGCCACCACTGCCCTGCTGGGCAGCTCAGAGGCAGCAGTGATGGGGTGGAGCAATGACCGAGTGGAGACACAGTGCAGCCCAGGCATGGGCTCCAGGCAGCGTCATCAAGAAGGGCCTAGCAGCAGAAAGTGGGGGAAGGACATCTTTTCCCCACACCAAACAGCAGCTTCTGCCCAGCTGCTGCCACTGCTCAGCACAGGCAGGCGGGTGGCCTGGAACAGATGTGGGTCAGGCTAGTTTGGGGCTGTATGCATGGGTTTCAGCTAGTCTTCCCAGACCCAGATAAGTCCAGGGCAAGCCAGGCTTGGGGCTGGGGCTGCATGCTGTTGTGGCAGTGGTGGAGAGGACCTGCAGGGCATGTGGGCTCTGAGCTGTTGCTGGGGGGAGAAGGGGGTGCTGACTGGCCTGCAGCAGCTCCCCAGAACTACCTGTGTGGCCTGCAGGCCCAAATAGTTGCCCACCCCATCCTACATTGTGCAAAACCAAAAGAAAAGCCTATGTCCTGTGTCACGGAGGCCTGAAAAGTATTATTTTATGCCCAGAAGTGTGTAAAAAAATGAGAAACATACATGAAAGATTAAAATGCTCTGTGGTAAGCCAGTAGGGGGCGCTCCTGCATTGAGCCACCCACCTCACTGTGCCCAACCACCTTCCAGGCTCCGAGTGCCTCCCTAGGGGTGCCTCACGTCCGGCTGACCCCCTTCCTGGAGCTCACTTGCTAGCCTGGGGGTAACGTAAGCTGCCACCACCCCAAAAAAGGACTCTCTGGGCCCTGTGTCCTTGGGGAAACACAGGCCTAATAGTCCTATGGGTACTCGACCCAGTACAGGCACTTTGGGCACTTCCTCAAGTTGGGGGCCAAAAAGGAAAGTCCCTCTTAGTCCACAGACCTAAGGAGCCTCTTAGGCATAATTTAGACCCACCCCTCAATAAGTCTCCTGCACCGATCACAAAGGAGAAGTTTATTGATTACAGGGGTAGGGTGAAAATAGGGTACAAGATAGAGCAACATCATAGAAATCCCATAGAGCAAAACAGTCTGGCTGAGGTAGCCTTTTGATCATGCATCTGAGTTACTGCCAGCAATATATCTAATCAGATATCGAGTAGCTTATTCACAAGCATCATCCCGAGGCTGTTGGAGATTCCCTCTGGAGGCAGGCCGTTTCTAGCTCATGAGTCATGGAGGAGAGAGCCAGTTTCAGATGGTAAAGCTCCTCTCCAAGTCTGAGTCCCCCGCATGGCTGCTGCCCCTTTCTCCTGGGAAGTCTTAACTTATATAGCCCCTGTGACCTCATTCACCTGGTCCAGTGGAGGCCAGCTCCAGTTGGCTGTCGGTCAACCAATTTGAAATACATCACTAGTTGCTGGGCAGACTCCAGCCCACCAGGTAGAAGCCCCTCACCCAGGGAGCTGATACCAGTCACGCAGGCAGAGGGAGCAGGTTTCCCCCTCCCTCAGGAATGTATCCATCTCAGGTTACCTAAAGAGATGGGGTAAAGGGGCGTCTCCTCTGCTGGGCCCATCCTAATCACATTGTCACAGCACGCAGATTTTGGGGAGAAACAAAGGTGGCTTCCTGCCACATGCTCAACTGTAAAAAGTACAGTATTAAAATATGCTCCATTCATTTATAAACTTGTGTTAAGTTTGTCAAAATACAGCTTTGTTCTGAGACAGATTTTTTTCCTTCTAAAAAGATTCTGCACCCATTTTTGCACTAATTAGAATGATGTTTGAAGGAACCCTAGCTAAATCACTTCTTTTAGCTAAAAAAAAAAAATCCAACAAGATATTTTTCAATCCACATTGTTCTACAAAATCATACTTACGTCTCACTATCATAAGAAGTCCCATTAAAGTCAAAATACATGTGTGTCTAAAGGTAAGCTAGATAGAGATACAACTGTTCAAATGTAACACTCAGAATATATTCATCACAGCAAAAACATTTCCTTTTTTTTTTTTCTTCATTCCCATCAGGGATATAGATAACTGACAATGGGCCTGTAATTATGCCAGAAAAAACTGGCCCCTGCAAACACAACTGTGTCTTCAGATGCACACAAAGATCCTATTTCTTTCACATGTGAAGAAAGACTGAATTTAACCTCCAATAAAATGGAGAAAATGTCAAAAGCATATCATACAATCAAAGTAAATCAGGGTTGGAAGGGACCTCAGGAGGTCATCTAGTACAACCCCCTGCTCAAAGCAGGACCAGCCCCAACTAGATCATCCCAGCCCAGACTTCAGGTCTTAAAAACCTCCAAGGGTGGACAGTCTAACACCACCCTGGGTAACCTGTTCCAGTGTTTTACTACCCTCCTAGTGAGAAAATTCTTCCTAATATCCAACCTAAACTTCTCTTGCTGCAAATGTCAAACCACTGCTCCTTGTTCTGTCATCCGTCACTACTGGGAACAGTCTAACTCCATCCTCTGTGGAGCCTCCCTTCAGGTAACTGAAGGCTGTTGTTCAATCCCCTCTCAGTCTTCTCTTCTCTACACTAAATAAGCCCAGTTCTCTCACCCTCTCCTCAGAAGTCATGTGCCCCAGCCCCCGAACCGTTTTCACTGCTCTCCTCTGGACTCTTCCCATTTTGTCCATATTCTTTCTGTAGAGGGGGGCCCAAAACTGGACACAGGACTCCAGACATGGCCTCACCAGTGCTGAATAGAGGGGCATAATCACTTCCCTCAATCTGCTGGCAATGTTCCTACTAAAACACCCCACTATGCTGTTAGCCTTCTTCACAAGGGCACACCGTTAGTTTGTATTTGGCTTATTGTCTGCTCTAACCTCCAGGTACTTTTCTGCAGAGCTGCTGCTTAGGCAGTTGGTCTCCAGCCTGTAATCATTCATGGGATTGTTCTGTCCTAAGTGCAGGACTTGGAATTTGTCTTTATTGAACTTCATAAGATTTCTTTTGATCCAGTCCTCCAGTTGCCAAGGTATCTCTGAATCCTAGTCCTGCCCTTCAACATCTCCACTACTCCTCCCAGTCTGATATGATCCATGAACTCGCTCAGGGTGCACTCCATCCCATCTTCCAGGTCATTGATGAAAATATTGAACAAAACTGGCCCAAGGACCAACCCCAGCTCACACCAGCTGCCAACTAGACATGAAGAGTTAATTCTCTCATCATAGAAGTCTATCAGGTTGGTGAGGCATGACTCGCCCTTGGTGAATCCATGCTGACTGTTCCTAATCACCTTATTCTCTTTCCAGTCCTTAGAAATAGACTGTTTGAGGACCTGCTCCATTTTCCAGGGACTGAGGTGAGGCTGACTGGTCTGTAGTTCCTTGGATCCTCCTTCTTCCCTTTCTTAAAGATGGGCATTATATTTGCCCTTTTCCAATCATCCAGGACCTCCCGATTGCCACAAGTTTTCAAAGATGATGGCCAGCGGCTCCACAACCACATCCGCCAATTCCCTCAGGTGCATCCCGTCTGGCCCCACAGATGTGTACACCTCCAGCTTTTCTAAATATTCTCTAACCTGTTCTTTTGCCACTATTGGCTCTTCATCTCCTCCCCAAACTGTGCTGCCAGGTGCAGTAGTCTGGGAGCTGACCTTGCCTTTGAAGACTGAGATGAAAAGGGCATTGGGCATTTCAGTCTTTTCCATGTCATCCATCACTACATTGCCTCCCCCATTCACTAAAGGAGCCGCACTTCCCTCATCTTCCCCTTGTTGCTGACATACTTGTAGAAACCCTTCTTGTTACCCATCATGTGCCTTACTAGCTGCAACTCCAGTTGTGCTTTGGCCTTCCTGACTTCATTCCTGTATACCCAAGCAATGATCTTATACTCCTCCCTAGCTGTTTATGCAAGTTGCCACTTCTTGTAAGCTTCTTTTTTTGTGATTTAGTTTACCGAAGAGTTCCCTACTAAGCCAAGCTGGTCTTCTACCATACTTGCTAGCTTTCCTGCACATTAGGACGGTTCATTACTGCACCCTCAGTAAAGGTTTCTTTAAAATACAACCAGCTCTCCTGGACTCCTTTTCCCCTCAGTCTGACTTCCCAGGGGATCCTGCCCACGAGTTCCTTGAGTGAGTCAAAGTCCGCATTTCTGAAGTCAGGGTCCTTACTCTGCTGGTCTCCTTCATAACATGCATATTTCCTAGGTGTCACAGGATCAAGGAGGTGTCCTGTGACTAACGTAGGGTTAAGGAGCTGCCAATCACCAGGGGCAGCTCAGGTGCCGGTTGCTGCAGCAACCAGACAGGTCAGGTGACGAGAAGGGGGCAGGGCCGGGCCTTTATAAACAGCCCAGGCCGGAGCCTAGGCAGCAGTTCCCTCCAGACAGCTGCAGGAGCTCTGTGGGAGAGTTGAGCAGCTTGGGTTGATGGTTGCAGTCTGACCGGCTGCAATGATGCAGGGGTAAAGAGAACCCTGACGGAGGTAGGAGAGAGAGCCAGCATAGAGCGGAGTTGGTATTATAAGCTCGGGGGCTTATGATGGGTTATAGCTGGCTGGCATATAGTTTGTTGAGTTGAGTTACAAGCCCAGAGGCTTATTGTGTTTATGTTACAGCCGTTTGGCTTTGGGTTTGGTTACCAATATACTGGAGGACCGGGTGAGGCTGTAGGGGTGCAAGGAGGCCTCACAGGGGCTCCCCAGTAGCTTGGGGGTTCCCGGTGCCCAGCAGGGGCACAGTGAGCAGTGCCACAGTGGGCGCAGCGTGACAAGTGCCAGAGAGGTGCTCGGTGTGTGGGGGTTGTAGCCCCAGCCGCAAAAGGGTGCACAGGCTCCAGAGGGGCGAGAGCGCGAAAGGGTCCTCGGGCCCAAGGGCGGCGGGAAGTGCAGCAAAGGCCCTAGAGGGGGCAAGAAGCGCGGGAAGCGCGGCAAAGGCCCTAGAGGGGGCGAGAGGCTCCAGAGATGGCGAGGAGCGGGGGGAAAACCACAAGACAGGCCCAGTGGGGCGAGGCCTGGGCACGGCAAGCCCAGAGGCGCCGGTAGCGGGGTGCAGGTTGCAGCATCGGTCCAGAGGCACCGGTAACAGGGTGCAGGTTGTTTAACCGGCCTAGAGGCGCTGGTAAAGGGGTGACAGGTGTGTGACCAGCCCAGGGATACCGGTAAAGGGGTGCCAGTGGCATGATAGGCCCAGGAGGATCGGAGACGGGCGCCGGGGTGTGACGAGCCCCAGGGGCGCCAGGTGGGTGACAGGCCCGGGGGTGCCAGAGTGGGGCACCAGGGCAGGACGAGCCCAAGGGGCGCCAGGGAGGGTGCCGGAGGGCAAGGACAGAATAACGTCCAGGAACAGCTGCGAGGCTTGGGGCATGCTAAACGGGAGGTAGGAGGCACGCGTTGCCCATAAGGCTGGGGGTATTGGAGCACCTCACTTGACACCGCGCTGGTATTACCTCCGTTCTAAGGTGGAAGTAGGCAGCCTCCCTTACTGAACTTTATAAGAACAAAGACGTGGAGGGTGAGAAGAGGGTGCTGGATCACCTTAATTGACATGGCAGGGGGCGCTAGCGAGCTCACGGCCGCTCGCAGGCCCCACTCTGTGACACTAGGAAATGTCAATATGTTGTCTCATATCTTAATAAAACTAACTGGAGAATAAGACACTAAAACCTACTTACTTTGATCACTCAAGGAGGTCACACAAAAGACTGCCTAACTGAGGCAGTGCATGAAAGGTCAAGCAGAACTGCACTCAGTACATCTGGGAATAGTTTGAAGCCCTTTAAGACAGGATTGCTAGTTAATCCACTCTCTAGTACAGGTTGAACTCTATTTATTAAAAAGAAAAGGGGGGGGAAATGGTGGATGAGCAATACACCAAGGCAAAAACTAGCTAAGAGTCAAATCCTTTACCTGTGGAATAGATGGGAGAACTCTCACTACTCAACAAGGCACAGGAATCAGCTTCCCAGAATCAATTTGCTTGTTTGGTACATCGAGTCTCAAACTGCGTGTGGAGAGGACTGAAGATATGAGGCACCCTTGAGTAAGCTAGCACAATTTTCCTTCACTTCTGGATGATTAGCAGGAAAGTCCCATAAATTCATACCTGGGGTTCTCTGCCCTCAACAAAATCTCATACACGAGTAAAGAATATTAGATGCATTTGCCCCAGAAAACAGTCTTTTGCTTTTTACCTTAAAACAATTTTAGAAAAATACCTCTTTTTTAGGGTATGCTTACACAGTAATACTCAAAATCATGTTAGGTATTGAGTCAGAGTACATTATCTCCAAAAAAGAATCACACTAATCACTATAATTAAGACTGAATTTAAACAATTATTTTGGTATTAAAACCATTTTCCAAAGCTTTAGTTTTAATGTCCTTAATCCACTGTTAACTTCCTGGAACAAAGTAAGAACACAAGTTCTGTAGAGGAACTTGCTAATCACCCAGTAAATACTTTAATTCTGAGGCTGACATTTATGTTCTTAACTAGAAAATCCATTTCGTTTATTTTGGATAAGACAATGACTTTTGACATCATTACATCTCTCACTGCACCAATTTAGTATCAAAAACCATAGGACCCAATACTTCCCACAGCTCTACACCCATAATCCCAATAAAGGGTCTGATATCACACGGGTGTCAATGAAGGCACAGTATAGGTCATCATCCTTTAGTTTCTACAAGCTCTATTTCAAAAATAGAGCCACATTCTGCACCAAACACAGGAACTGCACGATATAAAATTAGTATGGAATTCTGCATAAGTCTAACAATATTGTTTATTACTCCTTTCTTCATCCTCAGCTTCAAACTGTATCCATCTGCTTAGCTACAAACAGATGTAGTATTTATCGTGGGATAAGCCACTTAATCCCTGGACAAAGTGCAATCATTCAGCTGTCCATGTCTACTGTCCAGTGATAAATCCTTAAAAAGTTCACAAGATAAGAAGTACTAAAAGTTTATTGCAAAGTACATCCGAGTGACTATCCTGGGATTGCATCATTTAATCAATGGCAGAAAAGCAGCAGTGCATTCTGCCACTCACTATAATACGGGTCATAAACATTTTGGGTAGAGTGCCAAAAACACCAACAACCTCGACTTGTAAGATGTTGGCATGCCAGAGCAGACAGCAGGGGCCTGATCCTTGCTGTGGCAGTACAGCCCAGGTGTCTTCCCTGCCATCTGCCCTGAGGCATGTGTGTCCACCACAGAGTCCAGGCTGCTTGCGGCAGGTGGCAGGGAGGATGCAAGCAGCTTCACGAAGGTCCGTGGGGCCCCAGCCCACCTCGTTGGTGGTGACAAGTGCACACATGCCAAGGTGAATGGCTGGGAAGGGGTTGGGGCTGCACTGCCATAAGGACCAGGCCCCTTGCAGCTCCACCACCATCTGCCTTGAGGTACATGTACCAAGCAAAAATGCCTTTGCATTGCCATACTGCCATGCATGTTGAGTGTTGCTTACCCCAGCACTAAACCTTAATTAGAAGGGAGATACACCACTCTGGGAGTATTTCCATTCTGAGCTAGGGAAATAAATGGAAGTGTGACAGTTTAAGCCACCAGAGAGTCTGGTGAAAAAAAAACTTATCTAATGTTCCACTCACAGTACCTGTATCTGTATATACTAGAATCTGCACAGGAAAACAGTATTCTAACCTCCAAAAAATACTCATCAAGATACTTACATCAGTAACCTCTGCTATCATGTCATCTTATCTCTTAGGCTTTGGTCTTCCAA
Source organism: Crocodylus porosus (assembly GCF_001723895.1). NCBI lineage: Eukaryota > Metazoa > Chordata > Crocodylia > Crocodylidae > Crocodylus > Crocodylus porosus. The sequence goes on from NW_017728886.1 coordinate 18,221,837, forward strand.
GTTAACTCCCTTCCCACTTCTTCAAGTCTTGACTAGGGAACAGTGGTTTCCCAACCCTTGTGTGGTTACAGAAAGGAGATATAAAGCATACCAGGGACTCTCTGAAAGCCCCAAGTGGAGGCCAAGGACGGGGTCTTTAGTGCTAAGGCTACAAAGCAACATTAAGCAGAAAGGACTATGAACCCAACTCTCCCTGTTAGCCAGTTTCCCGCAGAGCAGAGGTGTCAAAGATACAGCCCTATCTGGCCCACAGTGCCACATGTAGGTCTTGAACTGAAATCGCAGGCCACACGTGGTATGCACCAGCCTGCACCTGTGGGGCCAGAAACAGCATGCATGTTGCACACAACTTGGATAGCTCAAGGCCAGATCTAGTGTATGCTGTATGCAGCACAGGTAAGCAGGGACAAGCATGAAGTAAAGAGGAATACAGGCATTTGAGCATGCAGGGCTGGCCTCATATGGCAGGCTACACGCTGAATCCAGCACCTGGAGTCAGTCTGAGGGATCTATCTTGCGTATGTATCAGCCCTGGGTCACTCTTCTGGTCTGGGGAACCTGATGACTTTGACATCCCTGCTTTAGAGGGAAGTGTGGTGCAATAGCTGTGTGTCCTGAAAGTCCCAGGAGCTAATGCACTTTAAAGAAATGTCATACCTTCTCATGCATGAGCTGGAGGAGTGGTACAGGTGAGCACTATCCACAAGGCTAATACAGTGGTTTGAACACTCAGCATAAGTAACATTAATGTCTATGTAGGCATTCATATACAAGAGTTAAATTCTGCTACTCTGGACTTACGCTGGTGTAACAGAGGGCAGAATCTGGTCCACAAGAAAGATCAACTTTAATAAATCAATCAGTCAGTCATTTGAAAGTAGTTGTGCAAACCCACAAGGATTACAAGTATTCTACTTATTGCCTGCAGCTAACTATACCACACATCGCCCTGGTTTGTTGTTTTCATCTAAATGATGGCAAAGAAACTAATTTGTAAAATAACTAATATCAAGATAAGGGAGGAGCCAGGGAGCATTTCCAGTATCCAAGTTATTACTTCTTCTTTCCGTCATGCCTCTAACCTCACATTTCTAATAGATAAGGCGCAATGGAAAGATCTATTCTTCCATAAGTCCAGGTTTTTTTAATGGATCAATGAATATTAAGCAGCTGTATTGTTTTAATATAATTCTGCCTTTTAAGAAACAAAATATGAGTAGGTTACAACCTATCTTTCCTCTGGACTTCAGATCATTTTACTGAAATTTCCAGTTAGGTGATTTTAACATGCAGTCCAGATACGCAATCAAAATAGCTCAGCTGTTTCTTGTACCCCCCTGAAATCTCAGTGTGCTAACTCCTTCTAACCTGTATTACTATTAAATTATGCATTCCCTACATTTTGAAAACAAATATTTCTACATTATCTGCAGTTTCTTTCATTCTCTCTCCCTTTTTTTTTTTTTTTTTTTTAAATATTCTGATGAACAGTAGAACATTGTGGAATTAATGTCTATACAAATCAGAAATCTTTGAAGGATAACTTTTAGCAGAATTGCTTTGTATTTCAACTTGATTTGTGCCCTTTATCCTCGCATGCTTGCCTGCCTAGGTTTGCATCTGTACACGTTAACTTGGAATTCTTGTTATTCTTTCTGAAGTGATCCAGCATTACCCAAAGGAAAAACATGAGCAGGCCTTCAAATAAGCAAGCCATGCAAATGGGCTACAAAGAAAGAGAAATCACAAAAAACTAGTACCTGGGGTGATGAACTGCACATTCAAGCATCATGACAAAGTTGAGGGAGAGGACCACATTTCTATCACCCGGTAGTCTTAAATTCACATGCCAACAGCACTACCAACACCAAAATGGGGGCCTCTCAAACCTCCTTTTCCAAGCAGGACCACCAATAGCTAAAAGCTGGTAGTTCCACAGTTTTGTTCTGCAAATCCAGAGAATTACTTCAGCTGCAATTGCTAGTGGGCCACGAGAGACATAACAGGTGTTCCATGAAGGCTACGCAGAAGCAAGTCCGAAAAGACATTTAAATTTCTCAAGCCCTAGTCATCATAAACATATAAACTTGCAGACCTGGAACTCTGTTTTGGAATAGAGATTATGTATTTATTTGAAATCTTTCTTTAAAAACGTTTTACGATCTCATTTTTTACTTGGGACAAAATTAAAATTTACAACCATAAATGTAAGGGCTAAGTAAACAATACATAAATTTGTATCTGGTTCAAACCAACTGCGAGTTGTTCATTCTAACCCAATTGCTCTGTTCTAGCCTCAGGAACTGGCCCCATATAAACAAGGGACTATCTAGCTAATCCATCTCATACTTCAAAATAATGGCAACATCCAAAAACCATGGTTTTGCAAGCAACTTATGAACCAAATTCTTTATAACATGCAAACAGTTATAACCAAACCTGCCTCACAAAACTGTGATATTTTCTCCAGTTATTTATTCACAGACATGATCATGCTTTCCCTGCAATACTTTTCCCCTGAAGAATCACAGAACAGTGCATCTGATAACCTATTTATGAAGTGCAATTTTCCTTTTTAGCTTTGGCCGTGCAGTGTAGACTCTCTGGAGTCAATATGAAAAAAAATCTATAATAAATTATACAGTGAGAAGCTGTTGCATAAAACATTGATTATGCTTCAATAGGGAGCAGCAGCAGCAACGCTGGCATGCACAGCTTTAAGTAAAAATAAGACCTTGTCACTACCAGTATGGTGTTACTATTAACGCACACATTTTCTTAATGATATTTCACAGATTTCATAGACATTAGGGCTGGAAGGGACCTCGGGAGATCATCGAGTCCAGCCCCCTGCCCAAAGGGCAGGAAGTCAGCTGGGGTCATAGGATCCCAGCAAGATAAGCATCCAATTTGCTCTTGAAGGTGTTCAATGTAGGTGCTTGAACCACCTCCGCTGGCAGACTGTTCCAGACCTTGGGGGCTCGGACAGTAAAGAAATTCTTCCTTATGTTCAGCCTGAAAGGTCTTGCAGGAGTTTGTGACCGTTCGACCTCGTCATCCCTTGGGGCGCTCTGGTGAACAGATGTTCCCCCAGATCCTGGTGGTCACCCCTGATAAACTTATAGGTGGCCATCAGATCACCCCTGAGCTTGCGCTTTTCCAGGCTAAAGAGTCCCATGGCTCTCAGCCTGTCATCGTAAAATCTGTTTTCCTGACCTCTGATCAGGCGCATGGCTCTCCTCTGGACTCTCTCAAGCTTCTCCACATCCTTTTTGAATTGTGGAGCCCAAAACTGGACGCAGTACTCCAGCTGTGGCCTCACCAAGGCCGAGTACAAGGGGAGAATGACGTCCCGGGATTTGCTCGAGAAGCATCTATGGATGCACGCCAGCGTTTTGGTCACTTTACTAGCCGCAGCATCGCATTGTTAAAACAATTGGGATTTGTAACCTTTGAACCAATGCAAAACCTTCTGACATAGCAGAACGCTATTTTAAAAATGAATTTGCACCATAGCAATGCTGTATCACAGCTGTGGTCTGGCACACATAGTTTTTACCAAAAAAACCAACCACATGTATTTTTGACATGGAGCTATCAATAACAGAATTTTTTAAAAATGCAAATATAATCAAATTTTCAAAATGAACCAGTACACATTTCAAACACTGTGCACCGCCTTTATTCGCCACCCTGTTCTTTTTATCCAGAGGGTAATCCGCACTGCCCCAAGGGTGCAGAAAACCGTGGGGCCAAAGGATCACTGCGGGGCAATCCCTACCACCAGATTCATACACACCCCCACCCCGAGTCCTAGGGATTGCAACAGCTGCCATCGCCAAGGCCTGGGGGGTTTTATACCGGCCATGGTGCATCCCTGTAACTGGGAACCCTGTCAGATGATGGGGCTCCTAGCCACAGGGGAGACTGCTACGCATGCAAATTAAAGCTTGATCCCAACCAGTACACATTTTCAAGATCCAACTTCATAGCTAATTGGAGCTATTTACTGTATAATAGCTATTTTGCATGTACAGCTGGTCTCCAGGTAATTGTGCAATTAACCAGTTAACTGTGCAATACCCATAATTTGTAGAGAGGGCCTTTTAGAGTGAGTTAAATGGAAGCTATATAGAAACCAAATCTGTTACCTCAGTTACATCACTGAAGAAATAGTTATGTTTTCTTTCTGTGTCTTTTCCATCCCACTGGTAAAAAGATAGACCTGTTATATTCACTTACAATCAGATAACCAGAAAAAGAACAGACTATTAGAGATTTTCTACAAAGATTTTTTTTTTTTTAATATATATTTTTTGTGAAGCTCAAGAACAGTTTTTCTGAATATATTAGAGTACTCAAACCTTAATACCAAAGCATCCTTCTCAAAACAAGACCGTGTACTTCTCATTAACAAATAAAGCCACCTCCCTGAATACAACACAGCAGTGGTATCAAATACAGGGTCAAATTCAGCTGTCACTGATGCATCTTGAGCCCCATTTGGTCTGTTTCTTAAAGTTTTTTTCTAATTTTTATTTTGATGTTCACTTTGGAGAAGCGAGTTTCCACACAGCACAGGTTTTGACAAATTTATGCCTTGTTATCAAAATGAGATGAAAATTTAATGACAAAAATAATTCTCCTGACCTCTTTATTTCAAAAATAGATTATTCTTTTGTGAAAGTTTCTTCCAAGCACAAAATACACACAGAGAAAAAAAATAGGCATCTCTCAGACCTATGTTCAACCCCCAAGTCCCATTGATTTTTTGTAACCTTTTGTGTCTTTAAAAATATTTCCCTGAAATATAACATGCCAAATGTTCTCCTACTCAAGAATGGATATGTACTGAACCAACTTCCTGTTCTTGTCTCAGTCAATCACTGTGAGATCAGATCTGTAATATCCAGTGATGCAATTATACTTCAACCTTTTTGATATTCTGCAATTGGATCTGCTGCCCACTCCACCTCTTCCTCGCATGTCAAAGTAATTACACAAAGTTAAAGACGGAATAATGAACATATATAAAAATGGAACCAGTTTAATCTGTCATTGCTAAAATAAAGTCATACTCATGAGGCAGTGAAATAATAACACAAACTGAAGTTCTCCTTATTAAAAAAGAAACCCCTCACAAATTAAAATTTCTGTTCTAAAGCTTCTACACATTACTGCCCAACTAATTTAAGTGATTTGAATGATGAAGGCTTGTAACAACAGAAGGCAGACCAGGATTAATTCATTCTCATGACTGTAGCAAGTTAGCTTTTTTTTTAAAGGCATATCCGATAATTCACAATGGGTTCTTTCATTGGGGTGGAGGGAGAGGATTGGAGAATTGTATTTTTAGGGTTTCTCAAGCATGTCACTAAACTTCTGCATAGGAACAACGAACCACAGTCAATGCATCTTCTAAGTCCACGGGTGCTCAAACTGGCCAATGGGTCAGATCCAACCCATGGCTCCATGTCATCTGACCCACGGGGTTCCCAACGGGCCCAGAAATTTGGCAGAGGGGGAGCAATGGCACTACTCCCCTAATGCCAAATCTAAGGACCCATGCGGAACATCAGGTCCCAAATGCCGAATCAAATGCCTGATCCCACTGCACAAGGCCGGGTGGGGGCGGCACTGGACTTGGGTGCCCAGTCCTGGCATGGGGGGCTGAGAGGAAGTGGCATTAGGCCCCCGGGACCTAATTCCAGTGTGTAGGGGGCAGTGCTGGGCCCTAGGGACCCAAACCCAGCATGCAGGGGATAGGAGGGGAGAGTGCTGGGCCTCTAGGAGCCAATCCCAGTACACAGGGCAAGGAGGGGTGGTGCCAGGGCCCTATCAGGCCCACAGACAGGCCCCATGCCACTCGTCTGGCCTGCAGAGCCAAAAGGTTGAGAACCACTGTTTTAGTCAAATTTTCTCTAGCAGTATCCCATAACAAATGACTAAAGTAGAGCTGTGCAAAATATGATGTGGGCCAATCTAGCCTGCTTTTTCTTCTTATGTTACCTTATGATCCCTCCCAAGTTCTGCACAGGCTAGTTCCAGAATTAAAGCACTGTAGCTGTGACAGCACTAATCAGCTGCAAACCATAACTAAGCTAATGGCTATACAGCTTCCTGATCCAGGGGTAATGCATGAAGAGCTCTACCAGAAGTCAGAAATTCTGATCCCTGGCAATAAGTAGCTACAAGCATATATCACATGTGCAAAAAAAACGCTGATTTTTTTCTTCATGCAACATTATAATTTGGGGGCAAAATTTTGCCATGTGATTCCCAAGTAAATTACCATTAACATAAATCTAATTGTGAAAGATATGGGACAATTGCAATTGGTAAGATGGTAAGGAAATTAATTAAGCTGAATGGAAAAAAAAAAGTACTCCCCGGGTGCATCTATATGTGCATTTACTATGGAGCAATAAACTCTGGAGCCACTGCAGTGGTGCCACTGCTCTAGATCAGTTTGAGCTCAAATAAACTACTCCTGGGTGCAGCATCTACACAGGCACCCAGGACATTTTGACTGTTTTTTTGTTTTTCTTTTTACATTTGCTGCTTTTTTGTGGTGTCCTCTTCTGCCTACATTACATAATACTTTTCAATATATTGTCAATTGTATCACAATAAAAACATAAATTAATTACATATTTTAAAATTTACTCTTGTAAATTGATCAAGTTGTAAGCAAAAAAAACCCAACCAAAACATACTATCTACATTACAATCTTTAGCAATAACAGCAAGGTCAGATCAGAAGTTTAGGGAAAGAAATAATAGGGTAGTCAATTTAGAATTAAGAGTTGAAAGTTATGCAATAAATAATATGGAAGTGTTAAACAGTTCCTTGAAAGTGCACAAAGTAGACAGGAAGTACATGAAAACAAACCAGTAACTTTGGTATGAGCAATTTAGTTAAGTTTATGAATAGAAAGGAAACTATACAGCATTTTCTTTTTTTATAGGTAAAACAGGAAAATAATCTTTTTAGTGATGACCACAGACAAAGGAAAGTAAACACGTTTAAATATACGAGAGCTGCTAATTTAATAGTTAAATTTTGGAGGTGTCCACTGATGGTAGCATTTAGACTGAGTGTACAAGACTGACTAACACGTCCACCTGTAATACCTTCCAGTTTAGTTAATATTCTACTTACACATTCCTCCTTGCTCCTTCTATGAGCAGAGTTTGGAGAGCAGGAAATATAAAACAATGTAAAATTATGGCTTGCTCTCCATATCACAGTCTGAAGATTGCTCTCTCAGGTCTGCCTCAGGTCTTATCAGCCCAGTTCATATGACCATTTCACTCACCATTAAGTGTTTCTGTAGCTGAACAGCTGCAACATAGCAAGACTACAAAGAGGAAAGGGGCAGTGGCATAACTCATACTCAGGGCGTTTTAAAGTCAAATATATATAACAAGACACCCCACCCCACCCCATTCCTCCAGAGAGGCACTTAACACCTTAGGTGACCTGCTATGTTAAAGTACCAAATAACCTCTAACTTCACCAAGACTGCTTATTGTCCCCAACAGCCAGACTATTCATCATGCAGTACTAAAAAGTACTGAAATACAGCATATTGCCTTTGCAGTTAATGTTTAGAACATGATCCCACACAATCCTATGTAATGAAACACAGGTCATAAAATTACATGAAAAAGCACAGGTAATCGTGCACCCACAAGACCCTCACGATTTCACTGAAGAATCTAATCTATAAACAACTTTAGAAACCCTGGAAGTCCTACTTCAAAGGAGCCATACGCTTCCCACATTGCACCTTAACCAAATTAGTTTGGATTCTATTTTTTTGCTGGGTCCCCTCCCTCCTTGTGCTTTAAATTCTAACTGCAATGAAAAGTAACTAGTAACCAAATATCAAATGGAACCAATTCCTCAATGCTTGCAGATGCAATTAGAAGCAAGTTTTCCAGCTGTTCCAGCATAAATACAAGGCACCAGTACAAGTAGCATTTCTGTAACAAAAACCAGCCTCAATTTCAAAGCATGAAGTGGAGCTCAAAAGGACATAGCAAACACTATTCTCCATTCCAAGACAAAGAATTATACGCAAACTGGCTCCTCCTAGCCAATCACCATGGGCACGTCCCCACATGCAGGGCACATGCTTGCAGTGGGGAAAAAAGTAGCAGCACAAATATGCACATGGGCTTTGGTGCATGGGAAACTCCCATTTCCCTGCTCCTCCTGGTTCCTGGTGTGTTGGAGGAGCTGGGGGACAACCAGATGAGAGGAGATGTTCTGGCTGCCAGCGCGCCTCCCAGGAGAACCAGTCCTGTGCCTACTGGTGCACATACCTAGAGCATGCACCATGCCACTTGTTTGTTTGGGGTTTGTTTGGTTTTTTTTTTACACTTTTTTTTTTTTGCTATCAGGTTTTCCCAGTAGCAAATTTTGCCCCTGTGCTGCAAATTTGCAGCACAGGGCATATTTTAACAGGCTAGGCATGCGGTTAGTGGCACCACAGAAAGGTTTGCGGTGCCATAAACTACACATACCTTCACGTCTGGATCTGACCTATGAGAACAAGCCATAGCCTTCCAGCACATATAACCAAGGCTGCTTAGAAACTTAAAATTTCAATCCACAGAACACAAGCCCCATATGTAACCCATAGATGAAGCCACATCTTACCTTTAATCAGCTGAGAGTATGAATATCTCCCCAGCCTTTGGTGAAAGAAAAAGCAAAAAAAAACAAACCAGCATATGTTGGAAGAAAATAAAAATAGATGATGGAAAGGGAAGAAAAATCCAAAACAAAACAGATTGTCACCAAGGTATCCAAACTCCTATAACTCTCCCCACCACCATACCTAACAGATCTAACATCCCACTTCAAAATATCCTGAGCAAGACTAATAACGCTCAATGTGAATAAGGAAAGTAATTACCATTTTTACCAATAACAGGACCTCAGCCTAGCTGACACAGGTTAAAAGCGCATCTCTAGGTTGAGATTTATTTTATATTTAGCTTTACTAGGATACCAAATGAAATGTGCCAAGGAGAGCTCAAGAAATGGAACAAGTGCTTCATGAAAACACTTCTCTGCAAGGGACATTCCTAAGCAACCCATTAAGTCAGCATTTCTCAACCCATGGGTCACAACCTACAAGTGGGTGGCAAGAACATATGAAATGGTCATGAACCATTGCTGATCCATTTAAATATGGATCAACAAACTTTAAAAACGGATTCAGCTTTAAAGGAGAAAAATGTGGGAAACTGAATTTTTCCTTGCAGGCTGGCAGAGTCCCAGCCTGGGAGGAGCTGCCTGGGCCCCCCCATGCTCCACACACTGGAGGGCTGGGGGTGGGGAACAGGGTCAGGACTGGCAATCTATGTTTACAAATGGGTCCTGGTACAAAAAATGTTAAGAACCACTGCATTAAGTCATGCTGCTGCACATTGACAATGTAAAAGCAGCTTCAGGGCACTTCTTCACTAAGTTAGGCAACTCCTCGGCATCTTCTGACTTTGTTATGAAATTAGTCATAACTCTTGAACACTGAGCTCTCAACTACTACAAAGGTACATTTATGAACTATGAATCTTCCGGTGTAAAAACACTTAATCCACATGACAAGGTTTCCTCCACAAGCAAGAGAAGTTTGCTTTAGACCAAACTGTATTCTGTTAACACAAACATTTCTCAAAGGACCTCAATCCTCTGCCATCTTCGGACTAAATATTTCCTACCTATAAAAGGGATAGCAGGGGTGAGAGTCTTGCCTAAGCTACACCACCCCAAACATAATAGTTCTGATATCCAAAAGTCATGCTGGTAAGTCAGTAATCAATTCTGTTGAGAAGCACTGTTAAGATCAAGCAAGCAAAACCAAAAACAATGGGTGTGAACAAAGAAAATCTGGCTTCAAGCTGACATGGTCATGAAAATGCAAACAAGTTCACCTCCTGACATCAGGAGTTTTACTCTGGCCTCATACTTCCGTTTTGGAATTTCCAGAACTACCCCGAGGGGTAATAGTTACACGGAAGGATACAGAAACAGCTGATTTATTGTTAGAGCCATACATTATTTAATCCTCTGCTTCAGAATAAGCAAGAATCCTGCACAATACAGCACAATGACCACTCTCAGGTGGGACACGGGACAGACAGCAGTCAAATGTCTGGGTTCTCACTACAAAGGTTTGAAAGTAATATTTTTAGTAATGATACATTTTCAAGTGGCTATTACTATTAACAACTGGAATGTGAATGGAAGGTGTAGAAGCAGCTGAGGTAATATGAGTTGTCTAATAATCTGACTTGGAGAGAATTCAAAGCCTTGGATTTTACATTCTTGGCAGGAGGAACTTGATTAAGAAAACCGTCTTTCAGTAGCTACTGATATTAATAAGAAACCTACTATTTGTATCCCACAAGAATTGGTATAAATGACTAATAGTGGGTAAATAGAGAAAGCACAGGATTTACTATGGAGTTATTATTAGGTCCTTTATGTCACAGTAATGACGGATACTTCTCTGGAAACACTACTTACAAATGCTGTCAGGTTTCTTCAGCCTTTTGATAAAGCTAGCAGAAATTAATCCTCTCCAGAATCAAATTCTCAGTCAGTTCCAGGGAGAGAAAATAACAGATGGAGACATCAGGAGAACCTCTCCTTAGTACCTGAAGAATATTAATTCTGACAAATTCAATTCTTCTAAAAGTACAAAATGCTTACTGAATTTATGGCATTTTGCCCATGTGTTATCTGTAAACAACAGGGATCCGAGTTTTCCATTTCCTGTGGGAAAAATGTGGGTTTTTTCCTTTTAAAGGAGAAAATTGTGTTCCAGCCTGCAAGGAGCTGCCTAGGGCTGGGGAGAGTGTAAGAAGGGCAATTAGAGGCAGGGGGTGCCATGTGCAGCATGTCTATGGCTGGCATACAGCCAGGCAGGGTAGTGGGAGCAGCCCCAGCAGCTAGAGGCAGATAAGTATATGGGGGCGGGGGTTGGAAGGCCAGAGCTGGGGGACTGTCCAGGGGGCTCTATGGGGGTAGATGGGGAATGGAGGGGCTGTGAGGGGGGTTGGGGGGCTAGGGACAGACATTCAAAAAGCCTGAACTTGAATTGATTCAAATTTTGCAGGTTAGTCTAACCTGGCTAGGCTGAATCACTTTGTAACTGCAAACATCCCAGAAATGTAGGCACATGCCTGCAGTGGCTCAGGCTAGAAGCTAGGGGGCACTAAAGCAGCCCTCCCACCTCTTGCACAGTACTGAGCAGAGGGGGTGGGGCCAGGCTCCAGCAGGATTAGGGAGGTGTTCTCCCACCCCTTAAATGTTCTGTTATCAATCATTCATCAGCTCTGTTATCAGTATTTATTACCCCACCAGAAAACAAATGGCCTCTTTCATTAGTTGAAACTCTTCTTAAAGAAAGAAGAAAGGAGGGACACTACCAGCTGAGCTTTGATTAGCTCCAGAAACCCCTAAGCTGCCACAGCACAGACTGTAGCCAGCATGTGGTCTGCTAGTGAATGCGGAGGTGTCTGTATTAGGCAGAGGGGACAGGAAATCCCTGCTTAGCAGAGAGTGGGGAGGGGAGAGGAAGGGAGGGGGAGAGCAGGCAGACATTGCTGTGCCTGCAAGTCTCTGTCGGAGCTGTAGCCAGGGAGCAGAGGGGAGGGGCCAGCCCTGCTCTGGAGCAGAAAGCCCCACCCCAGCCTAGAGAGCATGCTGGGATGCTGGGGGAGTCTGATTCATCTTAAACCAACAAGGGGTTTGGGACAGACATTGCATAAACTGGTTTGAGCCAAATCAGTTAAGTCTGATACTACATTCAACCAGGTTCATCTCAAACCAGTTTCAGGCATTTTCAAACCAGCTTATGTGCACTGAACATCTGTTGTGTTACAGGTTTAAACCAGTTTCTGATCACTTAAACTGGTTTATGTGTAACGTCTGCCCTAGCCCAGGAGTCTGTGCCTGCAGGTGACTGCTGGGATTGGGGGAAGGAGTCTGGACACCAGGGCTGCAGAAGGGCAGGAGGGTTCTGAGGCAGTGCTCAGTGGCACTGGTGAGCCCAGCTCCACGCTGCTGCTAGCAGGGCCCACCAGGTAGCTGTGTGGCTAGAAGCACAGGTAGCGGCTGGGGCACCACATGCTGTCCCACGGTGCTGGCTGTGGCTGCAGCAGGAGAACCAGAAGTACAGCTCTGGCCCGAGACACAGTCCAGACAGCAACGGAGCAAGTCCAGCCCAGGTGTGGGCTGGGGGAGGAGATGCCAGTGGCTGTGTGTCCCACACAGCTTCCTCCGCCCCTGCCCTTAAAAGCACAGGCACCGAACCTGGCAGTTGAGCCATGCAACTCCCTGCCACCGCCAAAGGACCCCTCCCCCCTGCACCTTTCCCCTGCTGTAGTCATGTGAGCCAGCCAGAGCAGGGGGGCAGCTGGCAGCCCCCTCTGGCAGGGCTGGGGGGGGGGAACATGGAGTGAGGGGCACTGGTAGGGAAGCTGGGCTGGGGGTTTGGAGTGAGGGGGGCTGCAGGTTGGAAGTGAGGGGCACCAGCAAGGCTTGGGTGGTTGCAACTTGGGAGTGAGGGGCACCAGCATATCAGGGCTGCTCCATGGCACAAAGCAGTGAGGGGGACAGTAGACCCACATCCTGATGAGCGCAGGGGGCAGGGAGAGTTCTGATCTTCCATGATAAAAAACCCCAAATCAAACACCAAAATATACAGGTATTTAGAATTTATTTCATTATAGTGATTAAGGCACTAATAGGCTTCCAAACTGCTTTAAAATTTTAAATATATCAATAAAACACTGTGTTCAACTGATTATCTATATTTCATTTTAATTGTGGAAAAACACGGATGGGGGTGTTATTCATAGATGCATCTATGAATAATCCCCACCCCCATCTGTATTTTTCCACGGATCTGGGGGGAGGGGTGTTAATCAGGGAATTTGCAGGTTTTATCAGAGAATCTGCAACTTTTAAACCGAGAAAACCAGGATCCCTGGTAAACAATAACCAACATTAAGAAAAATCCACCAACCACATCACAAGCACTGTAGTAACACCTTCGCATGGCACATAGTGCATAAAGTACCCAGGACAGCCTAAACATGTTGCAAATATCTTCTCATGGCAAGAAACTATTCACATTTGCCAACAGGTTTACATGTATGTTTGCACGTTTGGTAACATCTGTTGACAATGTCTATATAAATGGGCAAAAGGATAGTTTCTAGCTGCCATCTGAAAAGAGAGAGGGCACCTGCACCCTAGAGGCCCTTAGGAAGCTTACTGAAAGAACAAGTGTACAAAAGTTAGTTAGTCGATATTTGAAAGCAATGCCCAATAGCTAAACTAGCACAACATGCTTGAATGCAGACCATGCCCTGAGAAGCAGGCAAACTAGTGAACATGGACATCCTGACAAGTCATAACCTTAACGCTCGGTTTTTTTCCATGAAGAATGAAATGAAACTTGGCAACTGCTGGTTCTGCACCGAATCCTTACTTTGTATTTTGGCAAAAAATGTTTAATATCCAGAAAAAGTGAGAACAGCAGCAGGCTTGAAAGAGGCAGAGCTCCAGCTTCTAAATGATGTCCTTGCCAGCATCCCTAAACTGTCATTATGAGAAAGCCAGCAGCACATATTCCATTGGAGGTACAGCCAGCTGCAGTGCTGCAGAATTCATGACAACATACCCTCCATTTTTCCACCATTTCTCCAACTTTTCCTTATTCTTTCCCTTCCCCCAAACTTTGAACAGAATTCTTCTGTTGGCGTATGCTGAACTCAGAAGTCAGCTTTATTTCATATTTCACATACAATCATGCATTTGTCTTTACTTGGAGATTCAGGGTGAAGCCAAAGTCAGGAGACTCTATGGTCAAGTAATCAAGATAATTTTAGCTCATAAACCAGTACTCAATTCCATTTCAGCAGAGTTGCAGAAGACTGTAAAAGGTTTCCACAACAGAGACTGCAGAACTGAGCATTTCAATGTCCTTGTTACACTTCCTAGATTTTAGGATTTTCCCCCATTTTAAGAAGCTGTGCCTGGTCACAAGACTGCACAAACAACTGATGGCCAGACTAATGTACATAGCAGGGGTAACCTGGACCTCTAAGTCAGCAAAATTTAACTAGCTGGTTAAAAGTTTAAAAGAACTAAGTCCCTGGCTCAACTTCATGAGTTCCCTAACACTTCAACAGCTTTGATTCTATTAATTTGCCATACCTCACTTTCAGCAAGTAGCTGATACAATGAATCATACTACATTGTCCCACAGAGTCTTCATAAATGAACCACTGGATCTCAGAAGTTGTTGAAATATTTTATTATGAAGCAACCTACTTTGGTGCTATAAATAAATCATGACGATTCAGTTCAACAAATGAAATGCTGGCTCTCTCATAATGGTCTGTACTTTTGAATGACAGAGATGGTGCACTGATGCACACATCTCTCTCATTTTCTCTTCTCTAGAAAGTTACCAAAAACAGAGACAGGAAGCAATATAAAAACCTGCTCTTCAACAGGATTTCAGACCAGACCGACTCATTCTACTTTTTTTTATTTTAAACATTTCCCAAGACAGAGGTGATTCAGCGCTCATTACCTCAGTCTTCAACATGAAAGTAAAGACTCCATGACAATTATGTCAATTAAATTAGCCAGACATCTTTAGTTATCTTGATTATAATCAGACACTAAATTTCAAGGTAATTTGAAGTGCAATCATAGCCTATATTTATGTTATAGATCAGTGTTAGATAGCAATGTCAATTAATTTGTAGATATTGTTTGAGAAACTAATTATGATTGTCAGGAACAGTACAAGAGAATAACTATGCAATTTGTAAACAATCTGATTTTTCAGACGATGAGTATTATTAATTCCGATCTAGTTCGTGCTGTTTAAAGATTTCCCTCCCCCGAAACAGGATGATTTACTTTAAATAAATAAATAAATAAATATGCTTATCTAGATTTAAAAATATGTATATCATAAGCCCTGTTTTAGCTTCTTTTTATTGCTGGAGAAGGTCATCGAGAGCCAGTAACTTAATGATCTGCCTAGAAGAGGAGAAAATGCAAATCTAAATAAATAAATTTTACTGGGACAATAAGCTATACAAGCTCTGCAAAAAGTATGAGACATTCACCACTGAATGTCAATCATGATATAGCACAGCAAGTCACAGGAGAAGTCGTGATTCTGTTAGATCAATGTCAAAACATCAATGTTTTTGTCTAGAACAAGACTTCCCAATACTGACTGGGGTTTCTCTTTAGTATGATCTGTTCCAGATTTGGTAGCAGAATGCTAAGAAAATCTGTTCTGTTTTGGAATTTAGGCACCTTGGATTCTTCCTCAATGCACTTGTAATTCTCCTTTATTGACATATTGGTATTTCTAAACACTAAACTACTATTCTTTCCTGTAGACAAGTCCCAATAAACCACTTCCTGCCTGCAGTCTAATGATATTATCTACTTATGTACAGAAGAAAAGCAGCTATAAATTTTAGGACACAAAATCACAACATAGTGGAGGATCTTACCCCTTGCTCAGAGCTTGTGGGACTCTATAAAGGAGCTGTCAAGGCATTCAAAGACCAACTGGGTATGGTATTCTTCTGAACATAATTGAAAAAAGCCCTACTGTTGTAAATAATTAACAGTGACAAAACATATTGCTGAATTTAAGAGGAGCAAGCAATGAACTGAGACCAGAAAAGTGTATTCAAGAGTTTGGATCTGCAGATTATTTTCATTGCTCAAAAGATGTGTACAATAGAGCTTCATTGTCATAGAAATTATATGATACCAAAGTGAAGAATAAGTTTGTTTAGTGGGAAACATCCAAAAGAATTTTTTTACTTTTTTCTTTGCTCTGACCTTAACTGGGAGAAGTGGGGAGAAGAATTCAGATCAATAACAGGAGTTTTAAATACATTAAAAATTCAGAGGGCATGTGTTTTTAAGAACAGAACTTAAAGGAGGACCAACTGGAAGACGGCTATCATCAAGGATCCTAGAAAACTGACTGCCATGGAAAACCATGGAATTTGCATTTTTACAGAGAATCCTTAGAATTGCCAGGAAAAAAAAAATTACTATAAAATATTGGCTCCCCAGTGGGAGCCAGCAGTTCTCATGGCTACTGCAGCACCCTGCCAGGGGTAAAGCCACCAGCACGCAGAGAAGCAGACAAGAGGGCAGCTGCCCCCTCCTCCCTCCGCCGCTCACTGGCTGAGGGGACTGGCCATTGGTCAGCCCTGTCCCTCTATACCAATCAGTGGTGAGGGGTGGAGCTACATCAACAGCATCCCTCTCAGCCAATCAGTGGCAAAGGGCAGGGCCATGTGAAGGGCAGCCCTCTTGGCTAATCACTGGCAAGGGGAAGAGCCAATCAGCACTGCAGGGGGTCACAGCAGAAAAAAAAAATATATAGATTTTTATGGGGGGGGTTTAATCAGAGATTTTATTTTTTAAATTACAGAAAACTAGAATCCCTGGCTATCGTAATTACTTATTTGTGTGCTTTTTTTGGACAGTCACAACAATAGTATCCATTGAGTTGAAAATTATTGATGGCTTTTACCATTAAAGTATATCACAGACAATGATGTACTGTCCCCATTTTACCCCTAGCGAATTGAGACCCAGTTAATTAGCCACATAGCAATCTGCAATCAAGCCAAGAATTAAATCTAGATTTCCTGAACCCCAATCCTATACTTTATGTACAATTCTAACCTTCCCACCCTGATCCCAAATAGCAATCAAAAGAGATGTCATAACTTTCAAACACTAGTAGTACAGGTTAGTCTCAAAAAGACATGATCTAGAAGACATGGAGGTCTTTACACTTCATTACCAAATCCCATTTAAAAAAAAAGAAAGAAAAGAAACTAAGATGTTTATCTATTCTCCCCAGTGAGCTACACGGCTCAACAAATTAGTAATGACTTGTGGAGACTTCTCATCTAGCAGGTCACTTTTTGAATCAAGCCCAGATGAACACTGGTAGCTCTGTGTCTGGCTTGGTGTGTAATGGAGACGGTGATCTCATCACAGTTCCTTGCAAAGCCGTTGCAGGTCCTGTCATGCCCTGAAACTTCCTGACCAGGATTTTTGAAAAATTATCTGAAAAACTGCATGGCAGAGGAAAACTTCCCCAGCAAAGAAGTGAGGCGAGTATTTAGGTTTAGTCAGGATGAGAGAGAAAGACGGTATACTGCGTGGTACATGAGGCAAGACTTCTACGTTTAAGCCATGGGTGGGCAAAATACAGCCTGTAGGCCTGATCCAGCCTACTGGCAGGTGCCCACCAGCTGACTGTATCTGGCCTGCCAGTGCAGTGCTCTGCATGGGGCTGAGCCCTTCCCACTCCTGCATGGGGCAGCCCATGTTTTGCTCCTGCCTGCACCCACCAGACAGACCTGGCCTGGCCAGTGTGCACAGCTTCCCAGCAGGGCTGCTCCTGTGGCTGCTGCAGCCACCTGGGTACTGCTCAGTTCCCCCCACCTCCAGTGGCTCCTCCTCCTCCTGCCCCTGCTGCACTGCTTTGGGCATCAGGGAGAGTGGGGAGACAGTGACAGGTGTGGGAGAAGTTGCAGCCAGGCAGCTCCTGCCCCAGCACATGGGGCTTAAGCTCTAGCCCCGCCCACCTTCCACCCACTTTGCCTGCCCGGTGCAATGAGCAGCCACCTCCGGGTGGCCAAGTGGATGGAAAGCAGGCCCACCAGGAAGCTGTGTGTGCTGGCCAGGGCTGGGGCGGATGAAGGAAGGAGTACACCACTGGCTGTCCCAGGTGGGGATCAGCCCCGTGCAGAGTGCAGTCAGGACAGCTGATGCTGGATATGGACGGGAGCAGACCACATCTGTACCTTACCACCTGGGCGAGCTCTGCTGCACATGATCCATATCCCCCGCTCCCCCGACTGGCTCCCAGGACATAGCACATGGACAGCCCCCACACACGCACACACCCACCTCCACACATACAATATACAAGAGTAAGACTATTTTAAGCTATTATGCAATCACCTCTACATGCACTACTCAAAAAAAAAAAAATTGAATCAGGGTAGTGATCCATATCAATGAATCTAATCACTGTCCCTGATTTGGACCAAATCCAAATCAAATATGGCTCATTTTCCACACCCCCACCAGTGGTGTCCCTCAGGGTTGGTGCTTGGTCCAGTGCTTTTGAGCATCTTTATCAATGATTTGGATGCAGGGGTGAAGAGCTCACTGGCAAAGTTCATGGACGACACCAAGTTGTGGGGAAATATGGTCACACTTGAAAACAGGCTACAGATGCAGAGGGACCTAGACAGGCTGGAAATTTGGCGGATCAGAATCAAATGAAGTTCAATGTTGAGAAATGTAAAGTGCTCCACCAAGAGACAAAAAAACCCCTACACACCTACAGGCTCGGCAACACCAAACTGACCAGTGCCACAAATGAAGAGGACCTGAGGGTAATAATAGACCACAGTATGAACATGCGTCGGCACTGCAACGCTGTAGCCAACAGGGAAAATAACACCCTGGCATGCGTCAATCGATGCATCTCCAGCAAAACTAGGGAAGTGATTCTTCCACTCTACTCAGCATTGGTGAGACCACAGCTGGAGGACTGCATCCAGTCTGGGCGCCGCACTTCAGAAAGGACGTGGTAAAGCTTGAGAGTCCAGAGAAGGGGTACCGGTATGATCAGAGACTTGCACAGCAAGCCATATGAAGAAAGGCTGAGGGACCTGGGACTCTTCAGCCTGAAAAAGAGAAGGCTGCGAGGGGACTTGATAGCAGCTTACTGCTACATCGGGGTGTACATCAGCTCCGTGAACAACTGTTCACCAGGGCACCTTTGGGGAAAACCAGGAGTAATGGCCACAAACTCCTACAAGACCATTTCAGGCTCAACATTAGGAAAAACTTCGTCACAGTTAGGGTGTCCAGACTGTGGAATAGGCTCACTCCAGAGGTGGCGCAATCGCCTACCCTGGAATCTTCAAGAAGAGGACAGTCACCCTGCTGGGGTCACCCAACTCCCAGTTGTTTTTCCTGCCAGGTGCAGGGGGTTGGACCTGATGGTTCCCCAAGGTCTCTTCCAGCCTCGCATTCTATGCATCTATGAATCCAGAATCACACTGGCTCGATGCAAAAAACTCCCCATTTAACCTGTAACATACCAGTATCCATGATAGCTGGGGAGCTAGGGGAGGAAACCAGGACTCTACTGAGAACCACTAACACTTTTCCAGCTGGTAAAGTGCTCAGTCCCATGTCAGTTCAAGTAAAGGGGAAGCTTTGACTGGACTGAGCCTGAGTGAGTTTCCTATTGTCACCTCCTCTGATCACTCCAAGGATTTTAGTCAATTCCTATTGCTCTCCTGTGGACTAGACAAATACATCACAGAAACAGTAGCAAAGTGTTGTATTATTATTTTTACTACTCCTACTACTAAGACCAATGAGAATTTACCCCATTTTTTTCTTTCTTTTCTATTTCAGCTTGCAATTTCCCAGAAAAAAAAAGTTATAGGAAACTAATTTTTCAAAGTTTCCCACCAAGGAAAAGTAACTTTTTTTTTTTTTTTTTTTTTAAATCAGCTCTAGCTAGAAAACTGTTGCTTTAATTCTTGTTTTTTCCCCAGCATTAAGCAGGTGATCACTTCTTTGAGAGAGTGATCATATAATACATCTCTTGAAGTATACATTTATTAGCTGGAAAAGCAGGTCTTCTGTGGTTGACTGGTGACCTAAATGCAGACTTCAGTGTACAAATGTATATTTTAGTGTATTTTTATTACCTAAATATAGAGTACAGCTTAAAACCTGCATGCAAACCTTGATTTAAACACTGAAAAATATTGTCTTGCTATGTGCAAATTTAGAAAGAAAAAGTAAAGCACATGAAATGTATTTTGACAAGAGGACTACAAAACAATATTTTTAGAGATCTCTCAGCCAAAACAAGGGATGTTGCCAAAAACTTCTGAGTTGAAATATCAAACATGTATTTGTACTGTATTTCTGATGCATTACATTCTCAACCTGCTCAGCTTAATTCTTTCACACAGTTCAGCAATGGCTTTTTTAACGCATTTTTCATCTAAAATAAAAATGCCTCTTTTTGTTGCTATGCTATAGACTGGGACTTATGCAACAATATATACATTTAAAAAGTTTCATTAATGCTGTTATGTGGTGTTGTCTATCGAAGGTTTTCTGCTCAGGTCTTATACACAGAAGATCTGTAATACAGTGATCCATTTAGCTCAGATTCCCATCTCCAACAGTGTCCAGTAACAAGTGCTCTCAGCTACACTTAGGCAAAGGTGGGGGTAGATAAGTTTTTATCTAATTTCTTCATGTAACCCTGAGCAGTTGATGATCCTTTCTACTTACTTAACGATTTTTCTACTTCTATTTTCTGAAGGGTGCCTCATAAGTCTCAACAAGCTATCAGGCTGTGACTATCTTTTGTAATCGTACTTTCCATTTGTACCGGGGTCCCTGCCCCATTACTGAGAAGGGGGAGGGAGCCCAGGGCCTGCTGACCAGCCCAGCCTAGCCCCTTTGAACAGACTTAATGCTGAAAGAGATCTAAATAAGATACCCACCTACCACAGATGTAGGCAGTGACTGGGAGGCCTTGGATGAAAGTAAAGGGTTAGCTGACCCAGGGAGAGGCTCAAAAGCCCAGAGCTTAGCCCAGGAAAAACAGCCTGACCATAGGAGTTGCCAGAGGCAATGCTCTAGGAGAGAGCCAGTTCAGGCAGCCTGCAGGCTAGAACTGTGTACCAGATGGGCAGAAGACAGCCTACATGCAACCAACATGAGACAAGTACTTTACATCTCCCAGGTAAGAGTTAATCTCTACAAGGGAGCTTGTGCTCGGCAAGCTCAGCGTTTGAGAGTAAATGCTCATACTTTGATTTACGTTTGCATCAGAGGATCGAAGTGGCTTACAGTGTGGACTGGAGCTCACCGAGGTGCAGCTAAGTCACTCAGTTTGCAATGCTCCCTGGGGTGTTGTGGGCAGGCAGCAGCCAAAATATGTTACAACAGGGAGGACAGTGGCATGTCAGAGGACAGGGTATCTGTCCACAAGCTAGCAGGGAAGTATAAACCCCATGCCCACAAAAGGGGGCATACCTAGAGGCTGAATATCCTACAGGAGAGCTGACGAGAACCTAGGGTTTTGATGCAGTGGACCCCAGGCCACAGGACCCAGCCAGTGTAAGTGAGCCAAGGCCCAGAAGGGCCTGAGGTCAGGCAGGGTCCTTCCACAAATCCCTCATCTACCTCCTGGGGCAGCCTCCCTATGAGTCTATAACATCAAGTCACAGCAGGTGAGGTAAGTGTGATGGGCAGGAAGCCAGAGAGCCTGGAAAGAGGGTGAAGAGGTTGAAGTCTTGTGGCAAGGTAGACCAGGAACTTCGGGGGTGTCAGTCCAGAACCACCGACATGACACTATTATGTACAGAAGAGTATACACACCCTCAGTGACTGTTATGAGTTCACACTAATTAACACTGTCACCTCTATGAATGAGTGCTCTCAGGAGTTAGATGAATGTACAAATCTAAGGGCAGCCTTTAAACAGGTCTGGCAGAATCCAAGACTTTATGCAACCAGATGGTACGTTTGCCACTAGGCTTAGACACAGTAAAGTATATGCTGTTAATGAGGCCTTGTCACAGATCTACTACAAAAAGCTCCCATCAGCCCCTGGCAAGATTAGCTGACCTGCCCACATTTCTTAGATGCATAGAGCACAACTGCTGCTCATAACATTTCAAACACAATAGTAATAAAAATTCAGTGGCCTTTAGCCCTGGGCCCTCCCCAAAATTGTTTTAAATGCTCAGCTATCCAACTATGTGTAATATGGCCTTAGGCTGCAAAGCAACTGACAAGATGCAAGTTGTGTGAGCAAGCAATGCTGAATGTAAATGCCTTAATGACTATTTAAAAAAAAATTCTCCTTCAACCAGAACTCGAACTTGCATACAAAAACATGTATTGTCACTTACCCCTGACATAAAAGTATTATGCACATGAACTTTGAAGTAAATAAATGGCTCTACTGAATTATGCAAAGCAGGGTGCTAATGCAAATTTTAAATTATTTGACTACCTCCTCCTCTCACGTACACTTAACAGGCAAAACCAAATTAAGGTAATGCCACCAGCCAGAAAAGGGTTCCATCTCATGATTAAAAAGAACCTTATGAGGTAAGATTCTGGCTGCATATACTAAATAAAAAATGCAATATGGATACTGGATGAAGAGCTCAAGAAAGAATTTGATGTTAAATTAGCTTTCAGATTCTCTTACCAGTGCAAAACCACACAAATGAAAAGGAGTAACTAACTAGATCTAGTCATCAAATCTGCTTTAAATTTACAGGAGTTTGTTTTGCCATGAGTCCACGGAACACACAGGTTAATAATCAACTGGAGTTTCACATACAAAAAGACTTCATTATCTTATTCTATTTGGGTTCAATATTTTTTCCATTAATGAAAAGCAGACATCACCTCCAGTGACAACCATCTTACTAAGGTCTGAACTTCCATCACTATTCCCCTTCTTTCCTCCTGTTTGGACTAAGTTGCTGTGTACCGCTGTAGCCAAGAAAAGTATGGCAGCTCTTAAGTAACTTACTTAAAATGCTTTAAATTTCTTGGACTTCATCTTGATAATTCTTTTAGGATTAATTACATTAGTAACAAAAAAAGAAAGATTCTTAAGAGGATGGAGATATAAAGTTTTCATTTGTGTTGATTTTTGGTAGAGATGTTGAGTATACAGAGTAGAGACTCACTGACCTAGGGTAAACAGATATAAACCAGGTAACAGTTAAAAAAAAAAAAAAAAAGAAAGATATTTACATTAGGCTTCTTCACCAGTTCAATCAAATGTTAAACGGTGGCAATTTTTGTTTACAGACATAGTCTAACTGTGAAGTCAAAGCAGGAGAGACTATCCAAGAAGTCGCATTAAATCATCAATTTTGATCATTGTACATTTGAACCACCTAATTTTTCTCCATGCTTATAAATGACTGAAGTGAAGCAACACCCTGTGATTTCTGCACTGTTCTACATCCTGCTTGCCCTTCTTACTACGCCCTAGTTAATATACTACAAAGATTTTTTTTCAGTTTGATATTCGACTTACTTTATTACTTCTGTTCCCAGTGCCTCACTTGCTGCGACACCTGCTACAAAAAAACAAATACAGCTGCTGCTCGTCAATGTCTGTTTTGGATCCTACAGCACATGCCTAAACCAAGCATTCATGTCGCAGTATTCCTTCCACTCCCTGCTGCTTCCTTCACCTGCTACTAAAAAAAAGGCAAAACTCCCCAACAACTGGCCGAGTGGAAGATTGCAATGGTGGAAGACATTCACTCAAGACCAATTTGATATTCTCTCTTGATTGTTATCAGTAAAAACCTGGAAGGAAAAATCCACTCATTTTGACCTATGATCACCAATTTTGAAAATTGATCTACTATTTAAACCTTCCTCTCCCTCCCCCATGCCTGCCCCACTTGCTTATTTTGTACTGGAATATGCTCATTTGGAATAAGTATGGACAAAGAAATACATTTTGGTTGATTTCTGCTCTTTGGAGTACTTGATCTTATCTCATTATATCCACAGCCTGGAAGAACAATAAAAAAAAGTCATCAGATAGCAAGAAATGTAACACCCTTCATGATTCAATAGTAAATGTCGATCCTTGACCATTCAACAAGGCAAGTTATTCTGCGCACAGCAGTCTCATATCTCAGGCCTCACTGTGAATAATTAAGGACAAGTTTCCTTAAGTATGTAATTTCTGTTGAATCCAGATTCTTGGGGGGGGGGGGGAAGGTTTAAACTCCTGTCAATTACACACTCTGTACGTCTTTCAAAATGACCAGTAGCTTTCCCAAGCAAGGCAGGAAAGATCCTTTAAGGCATGTCAAACAGACCCAGACAGTGGGGCTCTTTGTGGGCCAGATCTAGCCAGTGGCACAGGGGTGGTTGAGAGGCCACTGCAGTGGTGGCAAGTCCAGTAGCAGCAACGGTTCTGGCAGCAGCAGCAGCAGCAGCAGCAGGGCCAGGGCTCAACTAGCAGTGAGACAGGTCCAGCAATGGCAGTGGCTCCGAAGGGGTGGCAGTGGCAGACCTAGCTCACTGCCTATGGCTATAACCAACAGGGCCAAAGGGCCCTGAATTCCACAGCAGGCTACACACCCTCAATTTATAGTGGCCTACCAGCAGCCAGGTGACCAAGATCCAACCTGTTGGCTACATGTTTGAGACCCCTACTTAAAAGCAGCCATCATACATACAAAATCCTACTTGTTGATTGTATTCTGTGATCCAGAAATGTTAACTGCAGACTGTAGGGCTTATTCCTATTCCTTCTGGTTACTGCTACAATCAAGTTTTCACACCCTCTGGCTTATACCGATAGCTGACCAGCCTGTTGACCATACCCAGTTGTTTTCCTACCTGTAGCTCAGTGATTCTCAACCAGGATGCCACTCAATGTTAGCACTGTTAGGTGTGCAAACCTGTTTCATAAGATAAACCCAGAAATTTCAAATAGAAATCCATAACTGTGGTTTGGAGATCAAACAAGGATGAATCATTGCCCTAACTCTTCATTTTTTGACCATCATCCTGGTTCTTGTTAAGGACCAACTCCCTTCTGGAACCAACACTGAATATCAAATGGATGGAGGGTTCTTCAGTCTGGGATGCTTTTGCTCAAAGACCAAAGTATTCAAAACAACCATCTCTGAGCTTCAATCTGCTGATGACTGTGCCTTCTTTACATATACAGAGGAAAACCTCTAGGCTCTGCTGGATCTCTTTGCAGAAGCGTACTGAACTTTAAGCCTCTCTCTCAACATTGAGAAAACTAAAAAACTCTATCAGCCTGCTCCGGAGCACAGATGTGACACCCCCCGCCTCCCCAATTTACCATCAAGGGAAAAATCCTGGAGGTAGTTGAGCCCTTCTTTTCCCTCAGTAGACACCTCTGTCAGAAAGAACATTGATGAGGAAATTCATTACAGGATCTAGTTCAAAAGTGCTTCCTTCAGAAAATTGCTTTGGTGCGCTTTTATTGATAGTGATTTCTGAAGACACCAAGATGCAGGTCTACAACACAGTGATCATCTCTACTCTCCTATATGGATATGAAACATAGGTAAAGATACTCCTGTCATCTCAAGAGCCTGGAGAGGGATCATCAGCGCCTCCAGAAAGTCTTCCACATCAAACATCCTTGCTGAAGACAATGTTACCAGCATTGAGCTGATGATCCTCAATCAATCACAAACTTTGTTGGACCGGACATTGCTTGCAGATGCCCAACTCTCAACTCCCAAAACAAGTGTGGTCTACTTCCAGCTTAGTTGTGACCTGAGATCTTGTGGTGGCCAGAGAAAACACTAGAAGGACACATTGAAGGCAGACCTCAAAAAACCAGATCCCAAAGTTGAGTTGGGAGGAGCTGGCTGCTAACCAACTCCAATGGCATTGCAACCTCAACCAAGTGGCAGCCCACTTGAAGGTAAAGAGTCTTACCCTCAAAGCAGAAAAGAAAGAGCAGAGGAAGGAAAAGGAGAGAAATCCCAGCCTATGGCCTACTCTCTCCTGTAGAAAGACACGCAACTTCTGCAGATGGATTTGTGGCTCAAGGATTGGACGCTTAGGTCACCTCAAACTCCATCTATGAGCTGTGGTAATGATCATCCTCGAATCAAGGGATTGCTAACAACTACAACAATCCTGAGATGCTTCAAATCTAAAAAGGTTGAGAACCACTGCGCTAGCTATTTCAGTCATGCCTCTGGTAGCTCCTCCATGCTCCTTCCCATAAGTAAGCTTGTCTATGCTTTTCTTCCATAAGGATCACATATCTAATTTTCTTCCCCACTCCTGGATTTTATTCTTTAGAGAGTGTCTCCATTAAAGCATTAGCTTTATTTTTCTTTTCTTGGTTTGGGCAGGATGGGTAGAGGGCAGGAGAAGGGAATCTCTCCTTTCTCCCTCCACTCTTTAATGAACACAAGTTCAGAAATACAGAAAGGCTAAAAGCCAAATGAGTGCTCAGTCCACCCTGGATCTATGCCAGAAAAAGTAAATAAAACCATTACATGCCTGTGCATGGAAAAGGAAGGTGGGAAAATCCAAACTATCCTTCCATTTTCCCCTTGTAAAGCAAATCCATATACCAAGACTTTGTTCTAAAACTGACCGTGATAGAGTGGCAAGATGCTCTGATCCGAGTTCTGTTCAGGCACACACAAAGGACATGGTCATCCCTAAACCCCACAGGAATCACAGAAAAAAGTCACTGTATAAATAAAAGGGCACTTCTGCTTTGAAAACACACAGCAGGCCCACCAGACATCTTTTTCTTTTATTCTAAAGTGCAACTTTAAATTGCAGGGAGAGTTATGCAACTAGTCACTGTCTGAGCCTAAAAAAAAGAAAATACTTGAAACCAAAGACCACTTTTCTGAAAAATAAATCCTTTATTATCCCTTTGCAAACTAACCTCATGCAGCTATTTTGGCCAGCACATAAACCAGCATGCCCTGCATCTGCTGGTTCAACTCAAATTAACATAGAGCCCCATGACGGTGACTAAGACCAAGATAAAAATTGGCCTGAATACAGAAAATGATCATGGCTTTCAAAAATTAAATAAAGAGGAACAATGGGTTATTTGTAGGAGTTAGTTGCCAAAGTAGATGGTGTGTTCAAAATGGATACCAAGCCAACAATATTCTTAAGCCTATTTCTCACTGAATAATGATGACTGTAGCAAACTCCAGTGCTTCTCATCTATGGGTCCGCAATTCAACTGAACTTGTCCTGTGGTCTCAGCTGTTCCCATGGGATGTCATAATTAGACAACATGATTTGTCACCAATTTTTAAAGCAAAGAAGGACTGCATTTTGGCAAGGAGGACTGAACCTGAAAAAAAAAAAGTCATTAAAAAGTAAACTCACTTCTGACCACAGCCAGGGCATGCTATCTAGGTCCTTGATAAGATCACTCATGCAGAAAATGATACAGCTGTGGGTCTCAACTGTTTTGGACTCAAGGCCCTCTCAGCAGATTTGAGGCGCCCCTTGGAAAATGCCAAGCCTTAGTTTTCTTCATTCTTTTTTGACTACAGAAAAATAGTAGAGCAATTCTTCTGTTTCAATGAACTCTGAAAGACAGCAACAGTACAGACTCTTTTTAACACTATGGATTCCCATTTGAAATCCCTCTGAATTACCTTCGTATACCTAATTGTACTAACATTCTGTAGCACCCTGTGGTACCCTGGAAAGGGTCTCAAGGTATCCCCAGGGTGCCCTAACGCCCTGGTTAAGAATCACTGGCATGTAGGCTTACATGCTGTTGTTGCAAACCTTGTATTACATCTATATTCTAATAAGACTAAAAACAAAGTGGAAAAATCTTTCTAAATATATGAGTTAGCTAAATCTTATTACCAATCAAATAACATTTTCCACCTCTCATAACATTATGCAGCAGGCAAAGTTATAAAGATTTATTAAGGAAATTAATGTAAGGCTATTTGTTGCCAGCAAAATTTCCCTCTAAGCACAGACTTGTCTGAATTCTGGGCAAGAAGGAAGTAAATGTGGAAGGGCGCTCTGGTAGGAGGAGGATCTGTCAAGTCCCAAGCTATAAGCTAGAAAAAGCAAACCTTCAGCTGTGGACAAAAAATAGATTTTGACAACACATTAAATTTGTATGAGGGTAACTACATTAAATTAGAAACTGGAGTAGTTAAAATTGGTACAACCCCCTCATGGGAATACTTTTAAATAAATTTAACAGTGCCTTATACCAAATGAGCTTAATTTGATATGGACACATGTTAAACTGCACTCTTAAAAATCAACTAAGAATGACCACCCAAGAGGTCAGAACTGATCTGTACCTAAAACAGCTGATTTTGAAAAAATAAGTCAAACCTACATCTAGACAAGTGGTGTATCTCTTTGGTAAGCTAGTCCTTTACATCGGATTTGAAGCCGATGGGTTTTTCTCCATTTATCTCATTTTCATAGATAACAAATTAAGAGCCTTTTCCCATGCAATCCACTCTCACTTCTAACCTGGAATCATAATCCTCTGTAAATATTAAAACTATCCACAAAGAAACTAATTGTGATCTCAGGGAAACTTAATTTTTAAAACCTGTAGCCATGTAGGTGTTAACAAAGTATACAACACAAAATTTCTGCAAACAAAAATGCTTTCTACTCTTGAAGCATCAGCAGGTATTTGGGTAAATATTACCCAATTATTTTTTTGCTTTTCTCATAATCAAACACAAATCACCAAAACTTACAAAACATACTTGCTATGAGGTATAAAGGGTAACCACATTACTGTGGAATTAAATCATTCTGTTTTACAGACTATTCATTTAGTGAAATACTTGTTCATTGCCTAGAACTGTTGAAGGGAACTGAAAAAGAAGGTGGAAGTAAACATCTGCAGCTTTTGTAGGTCATGGTGCTATTTGTCAATTTAGAGGATTAACACTGTCAGAAAAAAAAACAACACTGAAGGACAGCTACTGGTTGAAGGAAATAAACATTAAGCAGCAAAACAATTTGTTTTCCTATTCATTTTAAAACATCCACACATATATATTTTAGATAACTGTAATGACATCCCTACTTAACAATAAAAGTGCCTTATTCTAACTAAATGAAAAGGTTAATTATACAGGCCTTGGTAATTACACAAAGTGAAAATCGCATACAAAAATGTCATCATGAATAATTAATAAGATGCCTTTATTCTGCAGGCCATGACTTGTACCACTCATGTGACAAGATTTTATGTCCCATCGTTCTTTAAAAATGTGTGCACTTTGTGCCTAACTGGTCTAGAAAAATAAGTGCATATGCAGAAGTGGAAAATGTACAGGTTTGCAAGAGCAACTCCTTTTTATCAGAAAGAATGTGAAAACAAA
Source organism: Crocodylus porosus (assembly GCF_001723895.1). Classification (NCBI taxonomy): domain Eukaryota; kingdom Metazoa; phylum Chordata; order Crocodylia; family Crocodylidae; genus Crocodylus; species Crocodylus porosus. The sequence continues at coordinate 18,250,898 of NW_017728886.1, forward strand.
GGAAGGCATCACTCCAGCACTATGAAAACAAAGAAAGGTCTCCTAGGTTTCCATCGGCCAACTGGCTGCATAAAATGCATTCCATACACATGGTGCAAAAAAGTAATGTTCCGAATCCACGGCTGGCTTTATTTTGCAATGTAATGCTTTCCATCTCCGTCTGGGAAAACAAAGTGTGAGATACAATTTAAAGCCTACATATAATGAATATTTTATTTATTAAAGTAATAATAAATTATTATGGTCTACCTCACCACAAACATTTTTTTTTTTTTATCCCCAAAGAGGCACATTTGGTTCTTTCAATCCAGCCATCATTAACTCCAAATAAATGTTGTACTATAGCCAGGCTAGGGTAGCTCCTCTTCACTGGAAACAAGAATGCAGCCAGTACTTGGATACTAGGGGTAATACTACAGCAGAGGGGAAAGCTCAGTCCCTACCAGGAGAAGGCAGCACAGTTTACCACATTACATTTTAAAATATAGTATGTCTACTTTCAAACACAGGTCCAAGGACATATTCAGTCTGCTAAGTCACAAATTCAAGTATTATGCGGTGGGACTACAGAAATACAAATCACAACCGTGCAACTTGCAGAAGTACACGAGTTTATCCAAGAAGCAAACCAGAACACTAAGGCTAGCACAGACTTTAAAAATAACACACGATAAGCACACAGAACGTGCTCTACAGCCAGAACCAAACAGACATTCATGGGACGTACAGCACTTTAAAAATGGCAGATCCCACTCTAAGTGAACCCTGGATGGATGCATCTGACCAAAACACTTTAGGTTAGAACGCGTTATCAAAAGTCTGCACCAGATCCCACTGTAGGTCACAGTCCTCAGGCATCCCAGGGGCCTCTCACAGGATGGCATCCTAGCCTCAGCCAGTGCTCACCTGCTCTGGGCAAGCCCTGCCCCCAGGCTCTCACAGCTTGTTGGCTCAGGTCTGGGGGAAGAGGGAAAGCAGCAGGAGGGCTCTTTTCAGCCACCCACTACTTCCAGTTCCCGGCACAGTGAAAAGCCACGTGCAGCTCCTGCAGGGAGGGGGAACGGAGCCCCCCTGCTGCGCAGGCTCCTCCCAGCTTGCTGGCGCAGGTCTCGGGGGGACTCTGTTCCTCTGCCCCCCTGCCTGTGCCTCCTGATAACTGTAGCCAGGGCCTGCAGCATACGGCTGCCAAACCCAGCTTTTTACCATACTGGGAACTGGGGACAAGGATGGGGGCAGGGAGAAGAAACTGAGCCCCCCTGCTGAATGGACCTCCCAGCCTGCTGGCCTCGGCCAGTGCAGGCTGCTTCCACGCTCCGACCCCCTTCCCGGGCAATCATCACGTCTGTTTGCTCCTGCATTTATCTAGGGCACTGAGTAAAACGCAATACTTAAAAACACCTCCACCTTTCTCAACATCTGTACTTAGAGTATGTAGAAGGCTTTCTGCCTCAAGACTTAGTTGTGAATCCCACTGCTATTCAAAAATTGTACAAAAAAAAAAAATATATATATATATATATATATATATAAAAACAAAGATCAATTTAGATTTGCTCAACTGTCAATAACTGTTCCTTTAAACACACACCTGGTTCTGTCTGGCCTAAATTTCACACGCGCCTTCTCTAACCAAATTTTAAAGTATCCCATTTCAATGGTACATTTCTGTTCTGTCACAAAATAAATCTTTTAGCATCTTAAAAACAATCGGCTTCTGTCATAACATGCATTTCACTTGAGACATTTATTGGTGTGACAATAGCGGGCAACTTCTCTAACAAAAAAAGCCATCTCCTTTAATGAAATTTATCCAAAATACAGAATCAGAAATGGTATATGTGAGTGCACATGCATGCGCATCCACATACACTGTTATTTTGGGGGAGAGGGGTGCATCTCCAGCTATTTTCTATTTGCATCTAATACAATTGGTGAGTCCATAGGTTTGCAACTTTGTTTGGTTTTAAAATGCAACAGTCCTAAGCACAAGCAGCCAAACACCCAGAAAGGTGAAACCAGAACTCAATTTTCCTCTTAGTCTTTTGCTTCCTGTTTTCCTGCAATTTATTGCCATGAAACTATGGCAAATGGAGCTCTATGAATATAATACCTAGAAAAATGACTGCAGCATAGAACAGGTAATTTGAATTCTATATTTAGCACATGTTGGAGCTGATATGCACGGCTGTTGGAAATGCCTAAAAGCATTTCCGGCCAAACCCTTGTTAATATTCAGCAAAGAAGTGTTTCATGGTATAGCATGGATAAATTTCAGGTACTAAATGTGTTTTCATCTGTTTTTGGCTTGCATTTCAGATTGTTAATCACAGTTTATCACAAATGTAATGATAGTTATCTCCTAGCTATTTGCTAGAAACATCTGGAGCCTCTTGACTTTAGAGAAACATATAAATTATTCTTTGTATATATTTAAGGGAACAAATGAGCAGAACATTCATAATCTTGTAATTTTCATTTACTAATCTATCACAACTTTTCTCTCTGAAGTTCTTAGGAGTAAGGGGTAAAAAGGGATTTTTGAAGTGACAAGCAACTGGTGTTGGCTTTAAGGGGAATGAAGAATTACCAGACTTCAAAAAATAATTGAGAGATTATTAGATTTGAACTGCAATATTGAACCATTTTATTTTCAGCTGACACTTCCTAAGCTTCATGGTGGAGAACCTTCTTCCCCCTCCCGTTTTATCTGGGAAGTATGTACTGTGTATACACATACATAGCTAAGCAGCTGCCTGGCCAATGTGCACCTTACTAAGCATGCTCAATAGCTGTATACCTACTTATTTAAATGGAGCAGCTTGATATCTAATGTCTTAACAATAACACTTTCAAGAGTTGCGCCAGCTCCTGACTTTCCCTGACAGTTCTTATGATTTTACAGCCATTTTCCTGGTTTTCAATGGAGATTTTCATCCTCCTTTAATACTATATGGAAGACCTGACCAAAACAGCCAATTCAAGGTCAGATGTGCAATTAAGCCAACTTCGTGCTCTTCCATGTTTGCAGTTTTCCCATGGAGAAGCCCACAGGAAGTGTACGTCAGCTCAAAAGTAAATGCAGAATGTCTCAAGAAGGGCTAAGTAGAGAGAAGAGCAGGCCATAACCCTGGTCTGCATGATTTATGGAGCAGGCTGGCTACAGGTATACTAAATAGAGGATACAGCCTTTATGTGGATGTGAATCCTGGACACGGCAAATGGAAAAAAAGTCTGCAAGTTTTTTAAAACAAACTGCTATTGGTGCAGTAATATAAAAGTGAATATGGTGAACTTAATAAGAGCTTGTGAACCTTTACAAAAGACCTGGCACCTTAAGCAAGGTAAGAACACAGAAAATGAAGTGGGCTGGGCACATCATGAGAACCGATGAGAGAAGGCACGAGGCAGATTTTGCAGATCAAAGGTATCAGACCCCAAAGTAGACAAAGGCAACAAGAGAAAGTAACATAAAAACTAATCTGGATGGGGTAGGTTAAAGATGCAACAAGGTGGAGGGAGGCTGTGCAAGACTCAAGGCCTGTGAGATGAGAGAAAGAGAGAGAGAGAAAGCAAGACCACGCAAGAGAGCACTCAAGAGCACAAGCACACCTGCTGCACCTTTGAGGAAAATCCCTCCCTCACGGTACTTCATCTAGCAACCCAAGTATAAATCTTACACCGTCCTCTACTTTTTGGGCCCTAAAGAACTGTTGACGGTTCCCGCTCCAGCAATCTTCACTAGCACAACAGCTGTACAGGGCCATAGCAAGGCACAACCACATATCGGGACATTTAAGTTACAGTGGCCTAGTCCCCAACCAGGCTCAGGACAAGGGAAGGTGCATCCAAGTAATGCAATTTAGGCATGAGTCTGAGATATCTCACAGACCACCAAAATAGTTAAACTGGGTACATGCACAAGGCTGCATTTCAGGGCTCCCTAAATTCCTTATAAATATAAGTTCCCAGTAAGCCATGACGGCTGGAGGTCCCACACTTGTAAAATTTGGACCCCAAAGGAATGTCAGGTGTACAAGTAAACAACCTGGGAGGAAAAAGAGGGAATAAGCTTCTCTTCCTGAATTTTTTTTGCAGTACATTACTGGTAACTGGAATGGTTGCAGTTTATAACCACTCAGAGTGGAGAGTGATTGGAGTAGATTCAGCCCTTGTAACAGATCTCCAACAGGAATCTTATAATGCATTTTTCTAGTAAAAATCTCAGATTCACATTATCATTAATTAGCCATTCAGTTTAGCAAAGCTTACTGCACACTTTTGATTTGTATATCTTGCTTATATAGAACAAAGGATGGCATTTCTGAGGTATGGGGAGGAGGGGCAGGGAGGGGAGATGAGAACATCATTTGGGAAAAAAAGAAGGGCATAATTACGTTACTCTTGAAAGTGAAGCAAAATGAAGTGAGCATAATGATTTAATTGGGGAGCACAAGTAATGAGGTTCATAAAAGAAGACCATAAATGGAACACAGTAAAAGCAATTTTCTCTAAAAATCATTTTGGGCTTATAAAAACGCTTACTTTACCCATTAATCACCAAGTCTGCTACTAGATATAGCTACTAAAATAAGGAGGGTCATCTCACCTTGCCTTTTATGGAAGAAATAGCTAAGATTTATGTCATCCTTTAAACAAAATTAGTCACTAGATTATCTGAATACTCCCTCTCTGAGCTCCTAGATGCTTATAATATTTTAAATCAACCCACTGGGATTGCCCCTCTTAGACACTACATAGGAATTGCCATTTTTTCCAATCAGTATTAGTCTTTTCACAATAGAAAAGACTTTGCTAGGCCCTTTTAAAACATTTTTAATGATGTAGAGGTAATCTGGAGTGTCTCTGCTATGGAGTAGACAGCAGTTGTTCCTAACATTATAAAATAATGGTTTTTGGCCAAGAAGAAAGGTGTTTAATTTTTGTGTTTAAGTGCCTGTGAACAGGGTCAGATTAAAAACACAGTAATCTATTTTAATCCTTCCATAGAAGCAGCATCACAGTAACCAAACCATTCTTTCATCCCTCTTAGTATGACATAGTTAGTTTGGAACAACCCTCTGAGTGGCTGGTTTAGCCTCCATGACTTTAGTCCCTTGATGCTTGCTAACATCAATATAGATGTAAATTCTAGTGAAGGTTTTAATACACCGATGGTAGAAACCATACTGAGAGCACCAGCTTTTTTCACACTAGCACTGGGGGCCAGATCAAAGACCTCTCTCAGATCCTTCAGCTACAGCTGGACTCTAGGTATACTGATAGCTCTGCCTATTTATATGGTACTTAATACCCCAATAAGTGCTAAGCCTCTTGCATTTAATAGATCTCCTCCTTGTAGCCTGACCACAAGGCATGATGTTCATTTTACAGATGCACAGGATAGTTTAAAAACTCTAAATCACACCAGAAATCTGTGCTGGAGTCAGAAATTAAATCCAGGTTTCTGAAATCCCAGCACAATAGTCCTTATCAAACAGGTCACTCCTTCTCACTCTGTAAACTGAACACTATGCATGCCATTTGGAGTAATAAACATCAAAATCTAATCAAAGGAATACAGAATAGAGGACTGGCAGGGGCCTCCTGGATCATCCAGACCAGTTCCCTTGTACTGCAGGCATGCCATATAACCTGGCTCATAAATTCATCAAGCTCCACCTAGCTAGATTGCTTGCCTCTATTATGTCTACTGCGTGAGGCCTGAGGATTAGAAGCCTGGCTCTAATTCCCAGTCTAAATTTATTCAGTTAACATCCACTGGTTCTTGTATCAACACTATCCTTTTGCTTAAATAGTTCTTCTCCCTCTTTAGTGTATTTATAAAGATCAGTTGTTGTTTTGAAGAAAAACCTGCCACATACTCTGTATTTAACCAGGATAATGCTCAAAGGCCAAGGGCACTTCCAACCCCTGACACTGAAACAAAGACATCAGAAAGTCATGTGCTGAATCAGTATAGCAGCTTTCCTAAAAGAGAGATTTACAGATTCCTTCACACAGAAAGCATACCAAACACGAATCCTTGTTTATCAGAATGAAAATTATACTGCAGAGTGAAAGTAATAAAGGTAAGTTCTCTCTGCTGGCTCAGTGAATATAGTCAATTGAGTTTGAAATATTTCTCTTTTTATCTAAAAACTTAAATGGTTTCCATTACTAAAAGTTGAGCTTCTCACAAATCATGAATATGCAGACTCCTGTATAAGGCAGGGAAGGCTATAATCTTCTCTTTAATTAGAAACTGAGGAATAGAGAAGTTAAATGATGCCCTGCATCACACAGGAAGGCACTGGCAGAGGAAAAACATGAACCAAGATCTCCCAGGTGCCTTCTCAATGGAAAAAAAAATCTTTCCTCATTATAGGATCTCAATTACAGTCACAAACAAAAATGGATTTCTACTTCAGGTTTCTCACATCATAGTTATATTACTTCTAAGGTTGAGATCACAGTAATACAGTTCACTTCAGTATTCACTGCATCCCCTCTGTCAAGAAAGATTTATTTTCTAGCTCACTCCAACAACTAAACCAATTACACAGAATTAATCCAATTTTCCAAAAACTTTTATTCCAGGGGGGAAAAAAAAATCTTACATATGCAAAGCCTGTGATGCAGACCTTAACCATCTTTTGGAGGAAAGGAGACCAAAATACCAGGCAAGGCATAAAGATTAAATGGACAAGTTATGTTAACTGCTTTTGTAAAGGCTACTTTGGCATGTCACCAGTCAAGATTAATGAGAAATTATAAGGTTTGACAACACAAGTGCAACCTGTTGCCCTGACTTGGATCCAATACGTTTTTAGAACAAGAGGTCTCTAAATTTAATGAATAATTGGAAAAAGAGGCCCCCTTGTTTTTAAACAAAAAAAGATGTTTAAAAAAAACTGATCTACTGCCCTTTATTTTATCATTTTGATGTGGACATAGAAACTGACTTGCTGCAAGTCATTCACTACATTTACTGAACAAAAATTAATGCTCAGTGTGTGGGTCTCACATTATATTTCCATTACTCAAAAGACTGAAATCGTACTGTCTGTTATAATTCACTTCACCTTTGTTTTCCATGACTTAACAAGAGGGATTTCTCTGCAGCAATCCCTCACAAATCGAGGATGACTGTCTTACCTGTGTATCTGAAGATGGCTTATGAGGCTTATCCGGGATCGACAGACTCTACTGCAGCTCAGATATGTTTTTCCATGTGGGGTAGCACCGGATTCTTGATCTGGTCTGTGATATACTGTTTCTGCCACTCCCACCTTTTCCATCTTCTGTTGTTGTTGTGGTGGTGGTGAGGTTTCAAAGTACTGAAATCTCTGCACCAGACTCTTCCTCCATTTGGGGCCGTCCTGGGCAATAATCCCCCACGAGCTGACATCCCACCCTGAGATTCCGGGAGGAGCTCTTCAGCAAGCGGACAGAGATGGTTCAGGAGGGTTCTCATAGTGATCTTCCCTGTGGTGGACAGCCAGGAAATCCCGCTGTAGTTTCCATAGTCAGACTTGTCTCCTGCTCCAGATGCTTTCCTGTTCTTCATCTGCTTGGTGAGACTTTTCTCACCTCATCAAGGGTTGGAGGGATTCCAAGATCACCTCTGATGAGGTACTGTGACAGGGGACCTTCAGTCCTGCTGCCTGATGAGAGGCAGCAGTTGCACAAGCACCCATGTCATGAGTTTTGCCTGTGAGAAGCTAGAGGTACAGGGCCCCAGAACCCCCCTGCACCTATCTCCTTGACAGCTGGCAGGCTTAGTGGCCATGGCAGGGGCTACCAGGACTGTGGCTTTCACCCAGTGTTACTCATGTCATGACTTTTGCTTGTCCACAGCTTGAGGTGCAGTTCCCCCCAAACCCCTGCACCCACTTCCTTGAAACTTAGCAGGCTTTATGGCCTCCACAGGGGCTAGCAAGCCTGCATTTTTGACCCCACTGTGGCTTAACACATACACGTCACGAGTTTGGCTGTCTGGATTTTGGGGTGCAGTTTCTCCAAACCCCCTGCACCTATCTCCTTGAAACTTGGTACACTTTACGCCTTCAGAAGGGGCTACCATTTCTGCAAGTTTTATCCAAATATGGCCAGAAATGACAAAGTAACAGGCTGTTTCAACCCTCCCCATTATAGCCTATCGGCAAAACAGCAAAACGTTTCAACTTGCCTCGTTTTGTTTTGAGGCTATTTTGACCATATCTGTTTCATTTTGATTTTGCTGTTTCGACCTCAAAACAAAACTGGCGGCGAAATTTCACACAGCCCTAATCTTTACATAGCCAGTTCACTGCAAAAAAGTTGCCTTTTACACCTTAAGCACTTGTGAATGCAAACATCATAGCTCTTTGTGTCAATGAAGCAGAAGAGGAATTTTTACATACACAGTCTACTGTGTCTGCACAGGTGGTCAAACATCTAAATCGCACAGACACACAGAAAGCTGATCATGATGTTCGCTTAAAAAAAAAGTGTCACCCAATTTCAACAATATGTGAAACACCAAAAATGGGTTGAAGTAATGATCCAAGTCATTTGATGATGGGAGGGCTGCACACCACACAAGCCACATGCCATGTGGGTGGAAGACCTCCCAGGTTCACCTCCACCCACCATACATACAGCTTGGCTCTTCACAGGCTGCACAAGCCATGCTAGCTTTCTGTCAACCTCACATGCACATGTCCTTTCTTGCAGCATGAACAGTCCAGATTTCCCTGTTGCACATGCAGCACCTTCTCGACTTTCGCCCCTGTCCTGCCCCACCCCCAAAAGCAAAGGTAGGAAGCAAAAGCTGCAGAAGGGTGTAGGAGAGTCTGAACATCAGAAGCTGCTAAAGCCATACGGGCAGCTGGCCACCAGTGGGAAGCCCTGGTCTAAGCAACTGTTTTGAATCTTTTCTAAATCCTTTGAACTAAAAGGCTAGGTACAGAAATTACAAATAAACTGATATAAGTGATTGGAAATCAGTTCAAATCTGTAACTCAACAGAAGTTCAGTGCACAGAAACCACTTCCAAAATGGCCAAAACTGGTTTAAGATAAACCTGGAGGAATGTAGTATCAGACTTAACTGATCCCCTCCAGATTCAAGTTAACTCACAGTCCTCCAGCACCCCAGGATGCTTTGCTCCTCCCCACAAACCACACTCTCACAGGGTGGGCAAGCTAGCCCTTCCCCAAGCTATCTGCTCCAGCCAAGCAGGGAGGTGTGCTCTAGCATCTGCCAGCTTCTGGCCTTGGCCACTGCAGCCACATGCCTGCATTTCCCAAACCAAAAGTGAATGTCTGTTCACTTGTTATCAGTTCAATCTATGCAGCTTAGACTAAACCAACAAAAATTGAATCAATTTAGCCTCAGGCTTTTTGACCATCTGTACTTAGCCAAACAGTATTTGATAGTTTGCTCATGGGCTTCTTTAAATAAGACCATAGACATCTATGTTCTGTATGCTTGCCTTTGTCTAAGAAAGATACCTTGAGATTTTTCCAAAAAAACAAGTTTCTGGTCCACCGTCCTTACCTGCCATACTCCTTCCCTAAGTGCATTTCAGTGAAGCAGTGTGTTTATGTGAAGCTTTGGAATAGGGATGAAAATTGTTCAAAATCTTATTGTAAAGAATTGGTTAGAGAGAAACAGGACACAAATAATCTTGCCTCCACTGCTGCTACTCACTGAAAAAGGTAAAGGAAGAACATCTGGTTGCTTGTTCTTTAAAAGAAAATCAAACTCTATTGTGGTAATTAAGGCTGAACTGTCTTCATCTTTTACAATGTACAAAACTACCAGGAAACATTTGACAAGAATAGCTGAGGAGGTTCAATTTAAGGTTCAGAAGATTAACTGATTATCCTAAAAATGAAACAAAACCACTACTAAAGAAGGAGAAACTTAGAAAAGGATTTGAAATGGAAGTGGGGGGGGGCAGGGGATGGAACTGAAGAGCAGAAAAGACAGACTATTATGAAATCCTAGCCCACTGAAGTCAACCAACGTTTTACCACTAACTTGGATATCCCTCTAGCAGAACAGGGATAATTAGACTGTAGATTTGATTTCAAGCCAGTCTACTGACCAAATGCCATATATGAAGTGATATTTCTCAATAAAAAGTCATATCACAGCATTGTTTTTAAAACATTTTACATATTTCATATTGGTGATGACGAGATATGTAGCTTACAGCCAAGGCACAGTATATCTGAAACCAACTTGTCGTACTGCACCACTGTTAATAAGCTTCTAAAGTATATTCCACCGGTCTGTTTTATTTGAAGCAAGTCTTTAGGCATATTCTGCCAAGGATTCCTCAAATCCAAGAAATGCAACGGTCTGCCAAACCATAATGTTGAGGATTAGGACAGGTGCAAAGTAAGCTTACTGCTTTAAAAAGAATCATTCCTAATTACCCACACTCAATCATTAGCTGAAGAAATAGGTAGGTCTCTATCAGAATTGCATTGCCTTCAACTTAAAATTCCGTTGGTTGTGGAGCATCCTCTACTGAAATCAGATCATTTCAGGCTGCACAACAGCACGACTTTCCTTTCAACTAGGACAAGGAGAGAGGTGCAACCAATCACTAAGTCAGAGAGCAGAGTGCAGGCTGAAAGAGCTGGCTTACACAGCAATGTCTTCAACTGATAACATTGTTATAAACCACAGGTTTGTTGCAGTTTATACTCACTATTTGCCACAAAGTCAAATCCTTTTCCCACACAGTAACTCTAACCTCTGGGGGGAATGACAAAGACCTCATAATATTTACATATAAAATAAGACATCCAATATGGCAGGAATCACTGTTACAGTTCTGCAACTGACCAAGATGCAGCAGCAGGCAATTATTTCCAGTGGGGGGCCACTTAATGAGTTTTGGTGAGTTATCAAGGGCCGCAAAGGTAGCCCCGCCCCTTGACAGGTGCCCCGCCCCCTGGTCATGATCTTAGAGGTGGGACTTCCAGCCCTAACCCCTGATCTTTGCCACCAGAAGTCCCAGAGCCAGATGGGCCTTGCTGTTCAGCCACTGGGTCCTGCCACCACTGGCACCTTGTCATCTTTGAAAGGCAGCCACATGCAGATAATTAATTGCCTACATTTTTTAGGGGCCCCAGAGGCTGGAAAGAATGGACTGGCAGACCATATTTTGCCCACCCCTGAAGTACAGTAAGTGAACAACATCAGCAAACAAAAGGGATCCTTATAGTAGTTATGTTTTAGATGAAGAGAGAAATATAAGAAGAAACGCACAAAAATCCCAGGTGCTTGTCTCTTGGTGAGAGTCTAACCTGTCTCTGCTGCCTCGACACCCTTTTCCTTATCCTATTTTTGCTTTGCAGCGTACTCACCACTGGAATGACAGCCAGATAAAAAAAGAAAAATTTTTTGCACTGTTCAAAATTAAAATTGCTGTTTCAAAAATATTTGTATACACTCAGGTCCTTGACTTAGCAGCCAGCTCTGAACCACAGCATTACTTAGGGCACTTTTAGTTTGCCAAACATTAGAAAGCTGCTTGGGGGGGAGGGGAGGAGGGAAATGGACTAGAAGAGTAACACATAAGAAACAGCATTGAAATTCTCCGTTCCAACCTAGAATTACAGCCTGCAACTCCTATACCGCATAGTGGCCACAGGTCACTGCATTGCTAAACAAGTTTTGTGGCTAGAGGTATGGGTGATGGAACAACATCTGCTACTACTGTCTTGCCCTGCAAAAAGCCAGGCTGGTCTGAATAGTGGAGACTTGTGTAGCCCTCAAGTTGTATATCAACTGCTTGACAACTTTTCCCTAAAACAAATGTTTGTACTATGGGCTGGGCCCTCCTTGTTCACTTGAGCAAGTAAGGAGGATATGGACACAGGGCCAACTCCTTAATTCCCCATTTATATTTCAAAAATGCTTTTTCTTAGTTTCCATTTACAAATTTAGTACCTTGGGCATCTAAATGGAAATCTAGAGATGAACGTTCAGCCAAAATAAACTCCCCAGTACTACACATGATGGGGAAGGAGGGCAGACGCAAGGCAATTAGCTCACCAACTATTCACTTAATCCTCTTCCATTTTTTTTTATTTTTTTTTTAAACTAAGAGAAGCCATAACAAAAATGGACATTGTCATTTGGTATGTCTCTGCCTTTTCATGGAAGAAATATAGCAGAATATTTCCTTTACGTTCCATTAAATATTGGCAGGGCACATTAACTGGAATAAAAAGTGACCAAATATTATACATAACCTCTGCCACTTCAGCAACTATATGTACTCTCCTAAACAGAATATCTGATTCAATAGCACAGTTCTATTGAATCTATTGCCTAGCATTCTCACCTCTCCATTTCTATCTTTTACTATAATTTTGTAGAAATATTGGCTCTAGTTTTCAAAGAAATGATGCCAAACAGTCAGAATTTAAAAAATACACACACCACAGATTCAAGACAAAATGTCTGCCATCTACATTCAGAAATGAAAGTAATGAGTTCTCCTGTTAGTGTGCCCCAGGGTACTTTCAAAGTTCACTACCTCCTCTTTTTTTTTTCTTTTTTTTTAAATAAGACTGCAGCTGGTCTGTAAAAGATTCTAATTTAAGGCAGGAATGCAATACAAAATACATGTATGTGAATTCAGCTCTCCCCACACCCATTGACATGCTTCTCTGGAGAAAACAAATGACAAGACAGGAATGAATGGAGAAATCAACACTTATACTATGTGATACTAATTTTATAAGACAACTGTTATGTATGTGTGCTTCATGAAATAACTAGTCTGCCCTCTGAGCTCTTAATGTTTTAGTATCATAATCATTAAGGCTTAACTAAATAAGGCAGTCTGCAAAATACATTTTAGAACTTTCATAGTAGACCAATATTGTACTTCAAATATTCAAGAAACTATGTTCAGCTTGACATTAATAAATAATACATTATATTGTATATCAGAGTTATCACCATCTGCCATAAATATATATTTCCATCTAGAACCATATAAAATTAGTCGGAAGGGACCTCAGGAGGTCATCTAGTCCAGTGTCACAACCCAAAAGGTGAGTTGCAAGAATATATGAAAGGATAGTGAACAAACTTTAAAAAAGGACTCTCCTTTAAAAGGAGAAAAACAGGGAAATCGTGACTTTTCCCTTGCAGGCTGGCAGAGTTCCAGCCTGAAAGGGGCTGCTTGGTGCTCCTCATGGCCCACCCCCCAGCCCCGTGGGGCCTGGGGGTGGCAGGTGAGGACTGAGATGGGTCAAAATTGTCCATCAATGTTTACAAATAGGTCCTGGTACAAAAAAAGGTTGAGAACCATTGGTCTAGACCAACCCCCTGCTCAAAGCAGGACCATCCCTAACTAGATCATCCCAGCCAAAGCTTTGTTTAGCTGGGTTTTGAAAACCTCCAAGGATGGAGAGTCTACAACCTCTCTGGGTAACCTGTTCCAGTATTTTACTACCCTCCTAATGGGAAAATCCTTCCTAATATCTAACCTAGACTTCCCTTGCTGCAACTTGAGACTGGTGCTCCTTGTTTTGTCATCTGCCACCACTAAGAACAGTCCAGGTCCATCCTCTTTGGAGCCCCCCTTCAGGTAATTAAAGGCTGCTATTAAATACCCCCTCAGCCTTCTCCTCACCATGCTAAATAAGCCAATTTCCCTCAGCCTCTCCTCATAAATCATGTCCCCCCTGTCCCCTTACCATTACCACTGCCCTCTGCTGGACTCTGCAATTTGTCTACATACTACACCCATGTAGTGGGGAGCCCAAAACTGGACACAGGACTCCAGATGTGGCCTCACCAGTGCTGAACAGACAGGAATAATCACGGCCCTGGACATACTGGCAACACACCTACCAACGCAGTCCAGTATGCTGTTAACCTTCTTGGCAAGAAGGACACACTGCTGGCCCATATTCAGCTTATTGTCTACTGTAACCCCCAGGTCCTTTTCTGCAGAGCTGCTGCCCAGCCAGTCAGCCCCCAGCCTGTACTGGTGCATGGGATTGTTTTTTCCTAAGTGCAGGACTTTGGACTTGTTCTTGTTGAACCTCATAGAGATTCCTTTTGGCCCAATCCTCCAATTTGTCTAAGTATCTCTGTATCCTAGCCCTAACCTCCAATGTATCTACTATTCTGCCTAACTTGGTGCCATTTGCAAACTTGCTCAGGGTGCACACTTCATCCCATCTTCTAGGTCACTGATGAAGATACTGAATAAAACTGGCCCCAAGACTAACCCCTGGGGCACTCCACTTGATACCAATCAGACATTGAGCCATTGACTACCACCCTCTAAGACAGATGGTCCAGCCAGTTTTCTATCCACCTTACAATCCATTCATCCAACTCATTTCTATATGAGGCTCTCTGATGGAATAAAGTTCACAATAAAATATAAAATCAATTAAAATCGATTGAAGATACTGATTGCTAACATCATCAAAATAAATCACTGACTGACAACCATGAACAGCAAGGAACAGTATCTGTTACTGTTCCATTCACCAAGGGGTAGCAGAAAAGGGCATGTTTCACTGCAGGGAGGGAAAGAGAGAGATCGTCACTACACATTCTGCCAAAGCAAAGGTGATTGGATTCTCTTAGAAGATCCTTTAAGGAGAGAACTTAAAAGACAAAAGACAAAAAAAAAAAAGATTGATTTGTACTCTTTTCAAACCAAAGCTACCATGGCCAAACAGCGTCCTCAGTAAAATACTATCATATAAATAAACAAGTCTTAACTTAAAGGTGAACTGAAAAGCTTTCCCTTCCTTCCTCTGATCTACATCTTTAACTGACAAGAGTTTTAAAGAACTGGTATTTAATGTAATATCAACAAAACCACAGTTAGACTAATCAATCTCACTGCAATCTTACAAGGAATGTGACAGATATGCTGGTATATTCCCCCCAATTTCCATCCCATTCAGAGTGCATCGCATACATGTACGTACTCTTAGTGCTCCGCCACATCTCCTCTCCCATGGTTTTCTTTCAGTCATACCAGTAAGTCAACCAGCCTGTGTACCACCTGAAGCAGATGAGTGTACTTAGTGCCCACAGGCCTCTCATAGATCCTGCGGGTGGACAGCTTTCACCTCCATTTCCATCTCCCCCCTCCACCTGCTTTCCTCTATTTTATAGTTGTCAGTTTGTCTCTCTCCACACGATTATGTATTCTCCAGTTTTTCTTCTACCACCTGTCTCCTCTGCTCCATGAGTTTTCCGCAGCAGGTTGGATTTAACCAATCCCTTACCTGCCATATAACTAAAAAGTTGCAGTAACTATCTAGAGATCATTCTGCAGTGACTAAATTGTCATCATCTCCAAGGTACAATGAGGAAACTACATGCTACTGTGTGTATTTCTTCAGACAAATGAGACAAAAAACATAATCTGTAGAAACAAGACAAGAAATTTTAAGTTAGGAAGAAATTGCTACACCTGCTGAAATGTGGTTTGGATACTAGGATTAACATACTAGCTCTTGCAAATAAAACTCAGTAGGTTCTTTTAAGATCATAAGTGATCCAATACACCTATTAAACTAAAATAACCACATACAAGGGAAGAAATACCTACCTGTTGGGAACTGGCAACCAGTCATTTTTTAGAGTTTGCTCAACGGATACAGCAGACACTTCTTCTGCAAGTATGGTTGCTTTCCTTCAGTTAGATTACCTCACTTGAAAAGATGAAACAGATTAAAAGAAAAGAAAAAAAGTGGGAAAGTTATTCTTAGCAATTAAGAGAAGCCAAGTAGAAGATGAAGAGATCCTGGTTTCAAGAAAACAGATTCCAGAGGACTTACAGATTCACAAAGCAGAACAGTCATTACAGTTTAGACTGCTTGCTTAATCATCTGGTCCATTTTAATGGTGGAGAAAAGGGAAATTTTCTCATTTTGACAACACAGGATTCTGAAGGATACCACATATCGTCCCACAGCCTGGGCTACAGCTTCTCTGTATATTTTCCAAGTTTGTTTAGACTGCTGGGTGACAAAATCATTAGTACTGTGCATTGCAGGGGGCATGAATCATGCTGAGGAGGCCCTTAGTCATCCACAAAATTCATGATATATTTACTGATTTAATATGCTGAACTAAGTCCTTGACCTACAAAAATTATTACTTTAAATTAAGTTTTTGCCCTCAAGTCAAGAGGTTCACATTCGTATATAAACTAACTATACAGGCCCTGATCAAAAAGACACTGAAGTGAAACAATTCCCACTTTCTTCCAAAAGGCTGTTAATCCGTTTCATCTTTTCAACTGTTTTCAGCTCATCCCATTCCACTACAACAGTAAGGGAGGGAGGACAGGTAGAGAGAAATAAAACAGGAGAACCAAATAATCAGTGCTGAATTCAACACCATGGAGCTACTAACAGTGTTCCTGTGACAGCCCCCCCAGATTGCACAATATGATGAATATTGTATCTTTAATCTCTATCCATTTGTTCTGGACTCAGATTCATATTACTCCTTTATATGTGCTGTATAATTTAAAAAGAGGCATCCCACTAAGTCTTACTTTATAGCAAAATCCAAAAAAATAAGAAGGTAAAACTGAGCATCAGGCACACACAACTTTCCCATAACAGATGTTTCTCACTGGGGGCCTGGGAATCAACCAACTACCACTGCAGTATTTGTAAATAGACATATCTTACAGTCTAGGATCACTGACCTTCAGAGAAGGCTGTATCAGATCAAGAGGGAAACCATCTTGCAGAGTTTCATACACTGGAATATAGGAAAAAGCTGACTGTGTTTCTTTGGTATTACAAAGATGAAGGGAAAAAAATTCCCCAAAACTGATTGCTTGACTTTTTATAAACAATGCCCCATAATATTACACAACTGGTTCAAGCTGAAGATACCTTCATGACTACAACACTTTTTTAAAAGTTCGTATTTACATTACAGTAACTCTGAAGGACCCCACCCAGGAGGCCATAATCCACAACAAAAAATAAAAAGGAGGGAAATGATGAAAACCGGCAAGACTAAACAAATGCGTTTTGCTGAGACCAACAACAGCACTAAGAGTAAAAAGGGGCGCAGTGCTGAACTTGACCCTTTCTGTGGGTGGCCTGACACTCCACACATGCTGCAATACATAGGTATATAAACTGCCTCCAAAACTGATTTGCTTCCTTGTTATGGATTTAAGGATGACAATGTTATTTTTAAAATAAAAGAACTCATCCGGTTTAAGTTTCATAAAGTTAAGGCAATTTTTGCCTTCCAGTGCAACCTGTATTATCATCAGCAAGTTACCGTGACTGCCCAGGGCAGTTTTACAGCTAGGGTCTTGCGGTACCCAAGTTAGTTTTCTAAATAAAATGTATAGAAAGCAAGACAGAGTGGCACCTTAAAGACTAACTAGTTCAGAAAGGCATAACTTCCATAAGAAACAGCTTTTCTGCCCTACTTAGGACCAATAGGGCTGGCTACCTCTCCTTTGACACACAGGTGTTTGCTTTGTGTCAGATGCACGTCAGCTCATGCATTAGAGGCATCAAGGACATTCAGGAGAGTGAATTGAAATGAAAATATCACTGCTGTACAGAGTCTTTCAGGGCACTCTGCTGATTATTCTGGGATGTGGCATCCTAGATACTGAATTAATGCAAAAAGTTCTCAGCAAAAATTCTTTGATAATGCATCTCAGATAGCAAGAAAATCTGTAGGCGTCAGCACTAAAAATCCATTGCTGGTGAAAAAATCTGTGCTTTTAGGGGCTAAATTCTGTTTGCAGGCCTGGGAAAAAAGAAACATCCCTGAATGGCAAAACAGGTTACAGTACACTTCTTGCACAAGTATAGTTCTGGGGGAAAGGATTGTGTATTGTCACTTAGATAAGACTGCATCTTTTGTTGAGTTCTCACCCACATTATTCAACATTTCCAAAGTACCTGAGTCCAAATTCAAAATAGCTCATGACCAACAAAGCAAGAGGATATGATCCCAGAAGACCCAAGCCCAGCTTCCAAAACATCATGTTCACCTTTCCTAGGCAGCAGACAACGTATTACATGGCTCAGCAACAAAAGATAAATAAGTTTCTCCAGGAACAATCGTGCAACAAAGCAGGCATTTACTGAAAGGCATTTTTCAAGCAGTGTCATCAAACTAGAATATAGGAGACTCTCAGTGTTCATACCTTCATTGACAGAAAGAAATATGTATGCATGCAACAGTGTGACAAGTCTCCAGAAAATCTGAGTGGTATACGAAATATTATGTCAAAAGGTCCCTACTCTGATCTAGACAAGAGCTAAACGCATCAGGCCAAAGAAACTAAATTGTTGTATAAAAAAGTCAGCATCTGAATAGGAAAAACAAAGACTGATATAAAATAACTGAATTCATCCCTGATTATGAATATGCTTCCATGGACTGCAAGAGGCTTTGCATTCAGTGATTATTCTGAGGCAAATTTTGTCCTTTGGAAAGCTGATTAAAAGGAGTTTTAAAAGAAAAAAACAATCATTACATACAATCAGATATTCCAGATTAGGCAGGATAAATTTATTCTTTTAAAAGGAGCATGCCACTATATACATGAAACAAGTCAAGGTCCACTGAACTGGGGAGGAGGAATTTTGACAGCTATGTCAGCTGAAATAGGTTATGGCAGAAAGGCCACAGTACCTTAAAACTTTTAAAAAGTAACTCAAATAGGAACACAGGAAATGGATCAGACAGAGTCCTCCTCCCAAGTGAGACTCTGCAGTTTCTTTGAACAGTTATCAGGTTTCCCCAAAGATCTCCCCTAACTATGCCCATTTCAGAATATTCCATGGCAGGGGTTGAAATGAATAAGCAAGAGCTAAAGTACATCTTAAGGACATTCCTAGAACTAAATCAATAAATGAATGAGCTTGAAAGATTGTCCTAGGGAATAATCTTCAGATAAAATCATAATCCGTTTAAATGGAAAGGTTATGGCTATTATCAATAGTTTGAAGGGTTTCTAAGGCATCTATAGAGTCACAAAGGGCATCCATTTGAATGGGTTCACAAGCATGGTGGGGGGAAGCTATCAATAAAAAAAATGAGAGACCCAAATAATCTCAGTAAATTCATTTTCCAGTTCTTTGTAGATAGTGAGGATCTATCAGCTCAAATTTTGAGATACCTCAAAATCCTTTTTTTGAGAGGGAGATTACCTACATATCTTAAATAATTTGTTCTTCCTTTGAATCTACTGTCCCAGTAGAGAATACTGGTAACTGTCCTGGGGAAGGTCCCAATTTAATGCCAAAGAAAAAAAAAAGCACTTCTATGGAAAGAAGGCTTTACTAGAAGAGGGTCAGTGATTAAAGGCAGGACAACAGTAACCTTACAAGCATTATGTCAGAAAGGAGAATTCTT
The DNA here is from genome assembly GCF_001723895.1 of Crocodylus porosus. Lineage (NCBI taxonomy): Eukaryota > Metazoa > Chordata > Crocodylia > Crocodylidae > Crocodylus > Crocodylus porosus. The sequence goes on from NW_017728886.1 coordinate 18,270,302, forward strand.
GAGCAAAAGCCTTGACAGTAAGCATGAAGCAGAATTTGCCTTCCTATCAAATTATATCCAGGGAGATTTCATGGTTGTTCTTTTATTCTTCACAGCAGCAGTCTCAATCTGAGGCTAATAGGAGCCTTCCTGACACCAAATCCATGACACGTGTGAAGATTGCTAGGGCAAGAAATATAGTAGGGGAAATGAAGAGCTCTCAGAACAAGCTGGTATGTAAAATAGACTGTTACAAAAAAAATCAGCCAGGTAGTCTCTGCACTATACGTCACTGCCCTTTGAAACAGGACCGCTTAGGACTATTATGCTATGTATCATCTGATCAACTCTGGACACTGCTACACACTTCCAAAAATAAATGATACCCATCCCTTTGCCTCTAGCTATCATTACCACCACACTGCCCAGTTTGCCTATTCAGACTGCAGACTCTACAAATCAACAGACTAGCATTTCCTAGGTGTTTGCACAGCCCCTGGAACAAGACCCTGATCTTAGTGGTGCTTCCAGGAACTACCACAATAATAATCTTGTGTTTACTAGTTTGGAGGCTGCCAATTAAGTAAATAAAGAATATACTGAAATTTCTCCTGAGACACTGGTGAAGCAGCAAGACACCTGTTGCTAGCAATAGGTAGCAACAACTTGGCTCTGTAGAGCAGATGGTGAGCTTCTGAGTGCTTTTCTTTGCTAAAGGCTTTTCTTTTGGATATGAGAAACTAAGAGACCACAAATTACTGTTTGACACATTAACTCTTTTTTCCTCTGCTGTTTTTAAAAGCAGCACCAACTATAAACTTACATTTATAAAAGGTAAAGCTCAAGCTTTCTATTACAACCCCAGCACCAAATCTGTTTTCCTTACAACTGTTTTACCTATGTATAGATTTCATTCCAAATATTTCAAAAGTAAACCTTTTTATTAGGTCTCTACTGGTCCTTTTATGTGAACATGAGACATTTTATGCAGCAAGCAGAGTACAACAGCAGACAGAATATTGTTCTATACAGGTTGCCACTGATTCTACATGACCAACAGAATCAGGTTTGGCAAATATGGAAAATATTATCCAGCTCAATCTGTATAATGGTAGAATATATTCTGATATATTCTAAGAAGGGGAAATATCAAATTTGAAACAGGTAAACATGTTCTACTGTAATATTAATTAATCCTTTTTGTTATTGTGAGTTCTCTAAGTTGCAACAGATTCCTGACTAATACTGAACTTTATTGGTCTGTGCAAAAGCATTGTTCTAATTTTTGGTCAACTTTTTTCCTCCTCCAAAAGAACCATATTTTTTAAAAAGTTACACACACAATAGCACACTGTTCATGCAATAAAAAAAACAATACAGATCAGAAATTGCTTTTCAGTGAAGGTTTTATTTCAAAATTTTAGTGCTTTTAGCCTTTTGCATCCTTCCCTTGGGATTTTTTAAGTATAATAGCAATTCAAATATATTTTATCTGCAGTTTGCATTTATATTCAAGGGGGTGGGGATGTCTTAAATCGAACTTATACATGTGGTTTCCATTTACATCAGGGCTGACCTATAATCAGAACAATACAATACATTACATATTGTCACTGCAAAGGTATTCCAAAAGATTCATGGTATTGAAATAAATAAGGTGACATATTAAAAAAAAAAGAACGTACACACAGTGTTAAACAAGCAATAAGATCACAAGCTCCCACCTAGCCAAAAAAACATGGTCACAACAAATGCAAACAACTGAAGGGAGAATGTGGAGTTATATTTTGCATAGCCCACTCTGTGAGCTGTATGGACATTTAATACTTTTCAGAAATTTTCAGAGCAAACAAAAAAAAATCCTTTAAATCTTAGTAGTTGAATTCTTTGCCCAATGCGTGCACTGGTTAATGACTTCTGTTGCATATTACAATGATAATTTTTCTTCCTAACTAGTCAGCTTGTGTAAAAAAAAAAAAATGGCTCTTGGGAGAATTTAACCACTTTATTAACAGAACTTATATTTGTACAAAAGGGCTAAAATTATTTGTTGATTTAATTCCATAGGTTTCTGCTTAGAGAGGAAGGTTTACTGGCAGAATGCTATCTGTCAGTTAAAAGTCTCCTTGAAAATCATTCTAGGATGACAATACAGATGCTAACAGATTTTTATAGATCTGCTAATTCTAAAAGTAAAGGAGTGGAGGGCAGAGGGGACCAGAACTTCAGCTCCTCTGCAACACTTCAACAGCGAGAGATTTACATTGCAGCCACTTTTCTACTTTCATGCAGATGAAAGCAGCAAGTAATTCTTTACTAAAAGCATATCTAGTACTTTTGCCTTGGAAATACTCAAAATGAAGATGCAGGTCTTTATATTGGTACAAAATAGATAAATCTTTCTAGAAATTCAAGAGGGACGTGGACGATATGGAAAGAGTTCAGAGGAGGGCCACTCGTATGATCAGGGGTCAGCAGGGCAGGCCTTATGAGGAGAGGCTATGGGACCTGAACCTGTTTAGCCTCCACAAGAGAAGGTTAAGGGGGGACCTTGTGGCCTGCTACAAACTGGTCAGGGGGGATCAGCAGGTATTGGGGGAGTCCCTGTTCCCCCGTGCGCTGCCAGGAGTGACCAGGAATAACGGTCACAAGCTGGCGGAGGGTAAGTTTAGATTAGATATTAGGAGGCGCTACTTCACAGTCAGGGCGGCTAGGGCCTGGAACCGGCTTCCAGGGGAAGTGGTGCAGGCTCCTAGCCTGGGGATTTTTAAAAGGAAGTTAGATGAGCACCTTGCCGGGGTCATCTGACCCCGGTGCTCTTTCCTGCCAAGGCAGGGGGTCGGACTAGATGATCTACCTAGGTCCCTTCCGACTCTAGCTACTATGAAACTATGAAACTATGAAATTGTATCCTACCAAAAAAAAAAAAAAACCCAACAAAAAAGAAAAAAAAAAAACACAACCCCCCCCCCAAAAAACCCAACCAAAAACAAATTCATAGTCACATGCACCAAGTCCCCTGTGTAGACAGAATACTAGAATACAAATGCAGAACCAGTATGAACAAGGCATACCAATGGTGTTAATGTATTCATCTTTTTAAAATGAATGCATTATTATGGTCCCCAAGTTTAAAAAAAAGACAAAAGAAAAATGTCTCTAGATTATATTTCATTTCATTATATTTCTGGGAGCAAAACTCCCAGATTAATTTTCTTCTGAGTTTTTAAGTTAGAATGTTTTGTTTGCTAAACTTTGTTTAGATAAACCATGTTGGTTTTTGTGTTTAATTGCAATTGTCTACTATAAGTTTGTTAAAATAATTTATCTTCACTATTCTTGAATGTAGGGTCCAAGTAGCAGTAATCCAAGATTAGAAAATGTATCTGCATTTGAATGGGGTGGCTGTAGCCCTGTTGGACTAAGGATATAGGCAGACAAGGTTCTTTGGGTAAAACTGGTATCTTTTATTAAACTAACTAAAACCAAACTGCATTTAAACTGTACTTAAGCTTCATACAATGGAACATAATGTAGTGTATATGGTTCCAGTAATGATCTAGAAAAACCTGTGTGTGTTACAAATAGCAAAAACTGACATGAATTTCAGAACAGTCTTGCACTACTGCAAAAAAGGCCGACTGCTGGGGATAAATTCCTGTCCCCGCTGAAATCACTAGGAGCTATCCCTTGATTTCATTTCACTCTGAGGAACAAAGTAAGAGTAGAGTCAAAGAAAAAAAAGGGTGAGTCTAGGTGGTGAAGAGTAGATTCCCACCACTTCACATTCTTAGAGAGGGAAACCCACATCTGCCAAGAGCAACGAAACACAAACCACCAGACAGGAACAAAGAAAGTTAATGAACTTTTCCTGTCTTCTAACAGTTGTAGGAGCTTCGTATTTACCAACCAGACAAGGTATGGTATGAAAGAGTAACACCCCCCACTCCAGCAACCTTCCTCTTCCTACCTCTCTGGATCCCTCCTGCATTGTCAAAAGTGATCTATTATAAACAACATAATCCTCTTCAACAGAAATGCTACTGGGACCACACCCATCCAAAAAAGGTAAAGTTGCGGATGCGTTAAGGTGGGCGCTTCCTTCAACTCAGACTGCTGTTCTGGCTAGAAGCTGCAGCAGGCCTATACCAGTCGTCTTGACCTTCATCTTCCTGTTGGAGCTCTATAGCCCCTGCCGAGAGAGAAGGTGAAGGTGAAGTGCCCACGGCAACCCTTTCCTTCTTTGTTCTGCCTAGCCATACGCGTCAAAGGTAGGCTGGTGCAGTCATCGTCATGCGCCATCATTGAACTCAAGCTGAGGCCCACAGGCAAGCCAGGAAGCAGAGTGTGCTTCAACCTCCATCTGATGAGTGACCTGTTGCCACTGTGGGAAGGTTTGCTGCTCGTACATTAGGCTCTTCTCCCACACCACTGACAAGTACCACTGACTGACTGATTTTTTCGCATCTCCTTTCATCTTTCAAGATGTTAGAAAGCCATATGTACAAAAGTGGAAAGAAAGGAACTTAAAATATTAATCTAGTCTCAAATCCCACCCCAGATGCCAAGGAACTGTTGTTATGCCCATTTTACAGATGAGGGACTAGGGCACACTTCACTTAAATGACTTGTTTAAGCTCACACATCAAAAAAAATAAAATTAATAAAAGCTGAATGTAGAACCCAGACATCCTGATATCCACTGCTCTTTTTAACACTATGGATTCATATTTGAAATCTGATTTACCTTGTGAATCAAGACTGCACACCTAACAGTGTTAAACACATGCTGCATGGCACCCTTGAGAGGATCTCAAGGCACCCTGGCTGGGAATCACTGTTCTAAAGTCATTCAGTAGAGGTCATTCCACACCCTGCCCTATTCCTAGGGGAAAATACTGTATAGTGTACCATATTACATGTATTTCCTTTACTGTGACCAGAAAAAAAATCTTACATAAAAATTTCTTATATATGCCACTAAGGCCAAAAACTTAGCATGCTTTAGACACAGATCAGATATTTACATGGATAGAAAAATACCTAACAATATAATAGCCAATGCTGACAAAAACACTGAAAGAGCTCAGGATTCAGGGCTTGAATCTAACTATTCATTTAATTTAACTATGCATTCGATGGAGATTCCATGGGTGACAGATTATTCCGTATCTGCTAACATAAGGTTTCTTGTACTTTTTTTTAAAGCACCTGGTTCTTAGCCACTTTCAAAACATTGGACTGAACTAGACAGACCCTGGGTCTAACATAGCATGGAAATTCCCATCCTTCCAAATACCCCTTAATTCAAGTCGTATGTAGGCCCTAATATTCTCTGCTAACTTTGTTAAAGGACCACACTTACTTTCGATGCTAGTGATGATGTTTGTTAGACCACAGACATACAGAATTGTGGCTGCCTATTGATGGTATTTCACCAACTGAAATTATTTATATTAGTTATTCAATTATTTCAACTGGTTGTTTCGCCAACATAAATGACCAAAGCATGCAGGAGAAGAATCATCTTAAAGATAACAGTGAAGTTTCAAAAGCCTTCAGAAATGGAAAGGAAGGAGCTGAGGTGTGAAGCTAATTAAAGATAAGTCATGTTATACCAGATTTTTACCTAGTTAGCTGAACTGGAAGATAATGCCACATGAAACAAAGTGTGCAAACATGAATGCAGATCAGAATTTATGCACTTACTTGTCATATGTTTGTAGCTTAACACTGTTTTCTGCACTATAGTACACTATTCTATTTAAAATACAAAAGGAGCCATTGTCCACTAAAAATTAACATGTAGTCAGAACATTCCTCTGCAAAACACAAATGACTTACCAACAAGATGTGACATTATCTACGCATCTTGTTTCCATGCATTACAATACCAGTGACCAAACTAGCATTTTTAGTCATAGCTGGAGTTGTACTTTATGCGTGAGGTTGATTTGAATACTTAGCAACATGTTTTGGGAAACTAAGTCACATATATTAGCTCTAATAAATAAAAATCAAAGCTTACACTGACATGCGCATCTTTTGCTACTATTTGATTCAGTAACTGTTTCTGTGAACTTAGGTCCTTGATAGATGTTACAATTAAGACACACTTACCCCATTAATCACACCATAAAAAGTAACCCTGCCACACTTTCAAGGAATTAATGGTGAAACAAAATGGGAAACCAGCCACAAAAATTGTCCACAAAAGAGGTATAACATTTTGTGGCTGGTTTCCATCACACCTTAAACTGAACATGTGGTAGAGTAACCAGGTAACAAGACTCATAGAACCACACTGGAGTCAGGAACCAGCCCCTCTGTGGTCGGTCCCAGGGCCAGGACTGACTGTTGATCCAGGCTGTAGGGTGGCACTGGGGTTTGGAACTGTCTACAATCGTCTGTCCCAGCTTTGTAACATCTCTGCTGAGGGACTGGTCCAGAGTGCAGAAAGATGAAGCTTGAGTGGCGCAGCAGATTTCATCAACATAGATGAACTTGCAGGATGTGGTTGCTGGTAGATCATTTATGTATAAATTGAACAGGATTGGGACCAGCACTGAGCCCTGTGGAAGTCCATTGTTGGTCTGTCTCCTCCACGTGTTTATCCCCTGCCCAAGGTGGACTCTGCAATCATCTGTTATGGAGGAGTGTTTCGACAACTATAACAACCCAGCTTGGAAGTACTCTTGATAGCTGTAGAAGCAGGCCAGTCTGCCATACTGTATCATAAGCAGCTAAGGTCCACTAGCACTACTCCTGTCTTCAGGTTCTTCTGAAAACCATTTTTGATGTAAGCGGTAAGTGCCAGTACTTGATCACATGCACTGTGGCCCTTGTGAAATCTGGCTTGATCAACACAAAGGATGGTCTACTTCCAGGGATATCCATTGTAAAATAAGGTGCTCAAGGACCTTGTAGCACACAGACAATAATGCAATAAGTCAGTACCTGGCTGCCAACATGAGTTCTTTCCCAGATTTTAGAATGGCAATAAACTTTTGCCATTTGCCACTTCTTCGAGAGTGACCTTAGACTGATGATTCATGTGTAGAACCGGGTCAGCCACATGCAAGCATGGGGCCCAAGTTGTTTCAAGAATTCTGGTGATGTAGTAATGACCAGCTTCGTCAGCTCGAACGCAAGTCTCCTCCAGACAGATGATGTAGATCTAGTGTTGGGTGACAAGAACTCTGATGAAGTTATGCTTGGCAGCCTACAGGTCCTTAACATGGAGTTGCAGGATTTGAAGAGCAGGCCCTGTTGCAAGAAAGCCAGGGGACTGTCATTCCATGAGAAGACCCTTTCTGAGGTTCTCTTAGAATACAGTCTGCTAATACGATCATTCATTTCCCCAGTACTGAGTACTGAGTACTGACAGGGTGCGCAATGTGAAAACTGATCCACTATACCAAATTAAATAAAAAAAATCCAGAATTCCAGAAACCACAAACTATCTACAAAACTGGATCAACCATAAAATTATGACTCTACTCACTGCATTACTGCCAACAGAGGGAGTATATTTAAAAGGGGGGGGGGTGGAAATCAGTCAGTTCTACAGACAGGTTCACCACTAACAATTAGATAGACAAATACAGAAATTAACCCAGACCCAGTTATTGAAAATCATTTGTTTTTTTTTTAAATTGGATATATTTTTTTTTAACCTGAAGATTCATGAATCTATGGCCACCCCAAACTTTCTGTACATTTTTCTTGAAAAATAAGTTACATGCGAGAGGCAAGTATTTGTGAGTGATACTAGTCCAACTGCATGGTTAGAATACTTAGACAAGTTTCAAAGTTATTTTGAAGCTTTTTGTTTTTATTGAAACTCCAAAAAAGCATGTGTAGTTTACTATCTGTAGTAGATATGACAGCAGCAACTTAATTCAGAAGAGACATCCCTACTCGGGGGCACTAAAGCATGTGCTTACACTGTCCTGAATAGGGGTAGACTTAAAACTCAGGCAAGTTTTCTTGAATCACAGTATATTTAAAAGGGGATGGAAGAGGAAGTATGAGGAGAAAATAAAATCACTACATACCCTGTCATTTTGCATAAAGAAAAATATGTACTTCTTCCTCATTTTGAAATAGCAGCTAAAGATTCCTTCCACATAGACCTTACCTTCCACATTCCAAGTATGGTTTTAGCTATGCACTGTCTATATCCCTCACACATAATTTAATACCATTATAAGCCTCAGTTTGTTTTCTATGTTACCAATAATATCACTATTGCCTTGGAAAACCTCTCACAAAGATTCAATTAAAAATATATCTATATCTACATATCTATATATAGGTATATATCAAACATGACACTTTCCAACTACCCACAGAAATTTGGGTAGCTGTTAATTTTTACTATCAGCTATTACCATGTGTCAGTATATATTACAAAACTTGATGATATTATAGAAAACATTACAAATGTAAGAAAGTTGGGATTTATGCGATCAAGCTTTTCCAACACCCCAGCAAGAGGCTTTAAGAAAAGTTGACCAGGAAGAGAAGAGGGAGGTGGAAAAAAAAAAAAAAAGATTCACAATTTTCAACTCAACTCTTCTCCCCACCTTGCCCTTTCTTTCCACATTCCCAACTTTTGGGGAAAACAACCATGCTAAATACAAAGATCTATAATGATCTCAAATGAGGCAATCTAGCTTGTTTTTGCTTTTACAGTTTGAATTACTTAAAACTGACTTGCTTTTACTGAATACTGCCATTTGTTCACTGTTCTAGAAAAGGCTTTTGGGGTTAAAAGAAGAAAAATAAATGTTAAAGTAATGATGCAATCTAAAGCAATAGTCCCAAAACTGCATGATGGATCCAGCGATTATCATCTCAGGGGGAAAAAAAAGAGATTCGACTTAAAACACAGTGTGGCATGACAAATCAGTGAAGATTGTGAAAAGCCACATTACTGGCAGCTTTTCTCAACAGCTAACCCAAAAACAAAGCAACTTTCCAACTCTAAGAATATTAGCTCTAGTTTTCCTTCCTGTCTTTCCTTCCTTGCACTTACTGTCTCTTTCCCACGAAGAAGCCAACTGACTTTATTTATGCCAGGCTGCCATATACACATACATACATGAACTATCACCACAAAGACCTGTTAGAAAATTGTTGTATCCATAGTTTTGTTCTAGTTGTACCTTTATTTCCATGCAAGAAGCAGTGAGCTATCCAACTGCAGATTTTTCCCCAGTCGTCCACTGAAGATTGTAACATTTTTTGTCTTTAACACCTGTGCCAAATATTAGCATGATAAAAGAGGGTAATAGCAACTTATTTCTTAGATCATCTCTTATTAGCCTAGTTGGCTAATAACAGATAATTCAGAATACAAATGAGTCAAGTTATAAAGAGGGGGCATTTAAAAGGGCTTTTAAAAACAGAGGAAAGAAGGGTGGAAATTACAGTATCTCCAAACTTGCTCAGAATATGCCTTCTTGGATAGTTGGTGATATTACAGATTATTAAAGAACAGCCCTAGAACTTTTAGGATAAGGCATCGTTCTAGAAATTAGACAATCAACTATAAGCAGATCTTGAACACTTCCATAAAACAAAAAGTAATAATTTATAATAGCACAGGCTCTCACCACTGGGATCACCCTGTGATTTACCAATGGCTACAGATCCAGCCACTGTCACCTTCAGCAGTATTTATTTAAAACATCTGAAGAAAAATAAAAAGTTGAAATGGGTTCCATTTAATAGCAAATATACACATTTTAATGGTTATAGCAACCTGAAAATCTATCATGTTTTGTTTCCTCCCCTGTGTCCATCCCTATTTGGCAAATCACTTAAACGGGAAGCAAAAATTTGGCACATACTTAAATCCCACTTGATTTCAGTGAGATAAGCCTGTGGCTAAGTGATCTACTAAAAACAGGATGAGTTTGTCTACTTTTATGCTTTAGAAGCACATATAGCCTACACTTCTCTTCTCTTCCATGTGAATGTCACAGTAGAATTTCCACTCCAATCAATATTTTGCAGCATGGCCTGGACATCTCAAATGTATGAAACAGCAGTGAAAGAGAGACATAAGTACCAATAATTTGCTCTAATAGATTAGTTATTCCACCATTAAAATTCTACTCAATAAAATATTACTTGAAGATGGATTCAGTGAAGTGTCTAGACATTATACTATTTCATGTCCACCATCAAACTTGCTATAGGTATTTTAATCACCTATATTAGAAGGCTCTTACATTTAGAAGACATAAACAAAACAAGATCCAGGGGCTGGATGCTGTAACTAAGAAAAATTCAAACTGGAAATTAAATAACAGTTTTTACTTTTAGAGATAGTCCAATTTATTCACAGGTTATTGGGCTTCAAGCAAGAATTACTGAAAGAATGTTTTGTACAGGAGGTCAAAGCATCCAATCATAATGTCCCTTGTGCCTTAAAAATGAGTCCCTTAAAATGCCATCAGGTTAAAAACCATTGTTCAAAGCAAACCAAAAGCTACTAATGAGCACACATCTTACCAGGATTAAACTACTGCAGTTCTTTATACTCTGGAGCCTCCACATATACCCATTTAATCATATTAGGCTTGCTTTAAAGTCTTTGCATTGGTTCTCTGCTAAACTATTGATTTCAAAGCTCGTTTATTCAAGCTTAAGTCCCTTCTGAATAGCCATGTCCCCGTCTGCCAAATCTCTCTCATTTTGTTCCTAACTAATAATTTGGGTCTGAACTTACCCACTTTTAGACCCAGTTCAATGGGACCCCAACTATTTTGTAACTATGTTCCCCAATGCAATGCTACTGCAACTGAGAAAGGCTCATTTTACTACATACATGAAGGCCAAGATATATTTTTACTGTAACCAATAACTGTTCCAGTGTACCAAGTTTTACTGTGCTTAACTACACACTGCCTGGAGGCATTGTTGTAAAGGAATTCAACTGCTGTGACTATATAGAAACACACACATGTATACACACACTACAAAAGTAAATGAAGTCTGTGTCAAATCCTTTTTTAAATGTATTTCCCAACTAAAGGATTGATGAGTCATTACAATAAAGGGCAAGAATCAGTACAAGAGCCAAAATATAACAAAAGCAAAAATATAGTTGGATTGAAATCATCTACTTGTGCCAGATCTTTCCACAGAGACAGCGGAGTATCAAGAAATCCAAAACACTCTGCAAGCCCTTTTAAAACCTAGCAGTGACAACAATCAGTACCCTGTCCCCTTGACCCTAGCACTTATTTCAGGCATGGAAGGCATGATGGGGAAGGGGAGTATATCTGAGCCACAGAATGTGGGTATTAGGGAATGCCTCTCTAAAAAGCTGCTTCTTCAAATTACATTCCCAATGAGGGAAGGACAGAGGCTCCCCATCATCACCTTTAAATCTCCAAACATACACAAAATACTATGAGGTTTGGGGAAGCATGCGATTTCCTTTCATAGCAAAGAAAACAAATTGTTGTTCCAGCAGACATTTGTTCAGAGTAATGTTACATTTCTCAAATGTCACACTTAACTAAGCTATTAGTTTCCATATGGGATGTATACTCCTTATTCAGCTAAGTCTTTATGGTTTTATGCCTAAGGTTTTGTCATTCCAATTCAATGACAAAAAACCAGTACCATATAAGAGAGCTTTCTACATCACCTCCATCAGCCTTGTGGATTCAAATACTGCAGTTGTAGTCATTCCTGTAGCTCATTACCATTACTAGACTAGTTTAAGTCCTGCACCTGTGAATTTTTGTGGTTCACATCCAATGAAGCGCAATAACTGGAATAAAACCAAAATAGAATCAATGGGAACAGAGCTGCCTCACGCCCAAATCAGAGTTCCAGGTGTACTGAAGAGAGCTACAGCCTTTGGAGACCAATGGGGCGGATGATAAAATCTCTTGCAGAAAAAAGAACCACTAGGTTAGAACTAGGATTTCCACGTGTGGACAGCATACTCAACCATGGAGATAAGAATGGGCATTGAGTGGCCACTTAGCTCAGTTGGTTAGTGTGGAGCTAATAATCCCAGTCATGGGTTTAAATCCCTTGTGGGCCACAAGATCTTTCCTGCCTCAGGCAGGGGGGGTGGATTGGATAACCCTTTCCAACCCTACTTTCCTCTCTAAGGAGGAAAATGTTTCTGTCTCCAGTTGATGATTATAGTTGGGTCTATGAGCAGTGTTTATTGAGCCTGAATGGGAGATAAGAAACACTGAAGTTTTTCCCCACTCTCACTCCCTTACTCTTCTCACACTACTTTGTAGCAAAAGGAGAATTAAAACTAGACTGACCACAGAATCAATGTATGTCTCAACATAACAAGTCACAAGGTCTCTGTAAGAGCCAGCATGCCCTTTTACTTTGGAAGACCAACTACTGTACGCTTTGATTTCCTTATTAGCAAATCAAGTGCATTTTGGTATTATGAACACACACACTCTGTGGACAGATAACTATTGTAGACTATCTAGTAACATGATGGCTTTCCTAGTACCCTGAACAGAAAACTGTTTCATTGCCTTTTCTCCAGTCCACACTTCTTAGTGCTTCACCATTCGGTTACAACTGTAACAAAGGTAATATCTGTTTGCTGAACTGAAAACTACCTTTCACTGAGGGACTTCTTATGTCCAGGGCTCAGTGGATGCTCCCTCCCAACAGACATGGCTAGGCAGGGGAACCTTTGTTTGCTTTCAGAAGAATTCAACTACTGTGTAGGCTAGAAATTAAAGTTTAATACCACCTGTCCCTTTTCCAACAGTGCACAGCTCTCATTCCTAGCATTAGCTACTTTGCAAGTTGTCAGCTGTTCAACCCAAATCATGTACCATATTTCCTCAAACACAGATGACCCTGAATACAAGAAACCCCCTGATATTTAGACTCTATAGATGGAAAACTTAAACATTTGTTATAATTTTCTAGGTATATAATTATTAGAGGTTTGCCTTGGATTTGTCCAACTCCCACTGCTACAGCAGGGAAAATAAAATGGGGGAGACAAGTGGCCCCCTTGCTCTCTGTCTCCCCAACTTCTTCACCCTGTAGCCCCCCTTCCACTTATTATCAGAACTTGGTAAGGGATTTGGGTGAACTATTTGGGGGCCCATTTGATGATGTATGCCAGACTGGTGAAGAAATAGGAATAATTGGAAATGGGACAGAAAAGTACAGCTCAAGTTGGAGCAAAGAGGAAGTCAAAATGTATTCAATGTAGTGACTCACAATGACTTGAAAGAGTGAATGATGAGAAGGACTGTGTTTAATGGGCACTACTACATGTCACATTCAGATGGACTGTACTGACCTACTGTTTCGGCTAAGATCAAATATAACATTTTTGGCACCAAAGGGAAGATGTGAGGGCTTGCTCTGACCCTTCAAGTGCCAGCCTCGTATTATAGTACTTCCAGGCCTGGTGCCAGTTTCCTGTGGTGGGAACACCCACCAGTTTCTGGGTGCTTGTTTTTTTGTTTGTTTGCTTGTTTTTTAAGGGCCACACACAAAAACGGTTCCCATCAGAATGTTTGCCCAATATGGGCCATGTGTTGTATAGTCATGCTCATTGTTGGCTGCTTTTAAATCAACTTTATGGTTGGTTTCCATTATTGAGCACATGATAATTTTGGCAGCAGTTTAATGATAGATAGTGTATTTAATCAGGTTTCCTTCTATGCAAATGTAAAACAAGGAGCTTTTTACTACATAGAAACACTCTCTAGGGTAGCGTTTCCCAACCTTTTTTGCCCCATGGCACACTTACCTAAATAAAAAAATCACTGCGGCATACCAGAGCGGGGGGGGGGGGAAATGGTGCACAGCCGCATTTTGGGCTGGAGCCACGCTCCCTGCCTGGTTGGAGACACGCTCCCCGTCTGTCTGTGTCCAAAGCAGCAGCAGGTGGGGGGCATGGCTCCAGCCCAAAATGTGCAGCACATCTGGACATGCCTGACAGCACACTAGCTGGGAAACACTGCTCTAGGGTGCCACCCTGCCCTACCTTCTGCCTTACTTGAGACTAGCAAAGCTAACCACTTTTCCAGTTACTATTTTTGAGACTGCTACTTTCATATTTTGGCTCTGCCAAGGATTTCTTCTTCAACCACTACACTAAGTTCTTCTAGAGGTAGAAATAAACTAAGTTAGATGTTAATTGTCTAACATTTTACAAATCCTATGATACAGTCTTAAATTCTGGCAGTTAATTCCTACCTGGCATTAGTTAATTAATCAGTGGTTTAAAGTATGCCCAAACATATGTGAAAAACATGTAAAGGATAAAAAAATATGTGACTGTAAGGTCCTCAATCTCAGGACCTACCAGAGATAAAAGCACTTTGCAGCAGCAGTAGGAAGGATTTTAGAACCCAAAGACATTCTAATGAGTAATGACATGCGGGGGTGAGGGGTGGAGAATTTGGTCCCTTAATTAAATACTTGTTCTTCCCATTAAACAATGAAAATAGGAAAGATTTGTCCTGCACCCAAGAGACTGTTATGCTTACTTGACCTTCTACAGTTTGGTTTAAATTGAATGGGTGCTATGATCAAGATTAGAGCATATACCCAAACTGCTCTGCTGAATCAGGACCCTTGGAAGTCTACATAACCTTCCATGAGTAAAGCCATGCCCAGTGGTCCACCATTTGAATAGCCATAGGAGCATGAGGATATGGAAGTTATCATATTTAAAGACCTTACTTGCATGTCAAAATATAATCTGGTTACTGTAACCTTTATAGAACACAGCCCAGGGTCTGGTGGGTTGACAAAGTATAAATAGCGTAAGGCTAAACGTTCAACCAAGGACCAAAGCAGTATAACCGTGTTCCTGGTAAGATCTTATTGTGGGTGGTTCAGCTGTGCCAGAAGTATCTGATGATTGCTACTAGCTTAGTCAGGAGAATTCATTATTGCTTTAATAAACCTGAAATAGTGGAAAGATATGGAATACTGAAGTGCATGATTATAGCTGAGCACAAATCTCAATTCAGGTTTCAATAAAAATAATAAAAGATCTAGTCAAAAGTCATGACATTTTCATACCTAAATTAGCCTTTATGGCTAATCAATCAAATGCATCAATTTTTCAGAAACGTTCGGTACCACTTCCAACAGCTGGAATAATTCTTCCTATGAGGCCAAATACTTCTCTCACACCAGCATAAATAAGGAGCCAATTACGAAGTCACACTGGTGTAAGTAAGAGAACACCACCTGCAGCATTCAGGTCATCCACTGTCTAACACCAGGTTGTTCAAGCAAAGTGCAAATTCACATTCATTACCAGACTGTATTCACAAAAACAAAAGAAAACCCCCCAACAGCCATTAAGTAAAATAGTTCAAAAATTTGTTTTGAGTACACCGTTTAGAGAGGAGGATTTCCACCTTGTCTATGCTGTATTTTTTTTTGTTGGTTATCATTAAACATGCCAATTACTCTAAAGTCATATTTTAAACCTTGGTACTGCAGATCTGAACTGGGAACCAATGACTGTAGCTATAAAAACAGGCATGAGGCAGGTCCTAGAAGTGACAGCGTACTTGTTTTTTTTTTCTCTTAAACTTCTGAAGTTATTAGTGTATCATCCCCTCCCACTCCACTTAGGCGGACAGTAGTTTATGGTTTAAGAAAGTAGAGAAAATTAGGAAAACACACAGGAAAAAAACAACCAACATAAACCTTACACCAAGTAAAAAAACAATGTTATCTTGTACTCCAGATGAAAACCAGAAGTCAGAATTATATATTGATAAGTGGGTATAAATCTTGGAACCTACACGTGTTCCCCCCCACCCCATGTGCTGCAAGTTGAAAGGCTAGTGCAGACTTTATACTTACTTGGAGTCCATTATGTGTCTAGCATTAAAACACTCAGAATGTAACAACAGTTAGGGCCACAGGCAGGAAGGAAGGTAGGTACAAAGGATTTGTAGCATACTGCAATATTATGCAGAATGGGAAAGGGGAGGACATCTTTAAAAATAGTGAGTACAGTAATAATCACATGAATATAGCCCTACTAAAAGCAAATGGTATCTTTCTCTGGTATTAGGTTATTATGCAGATAAGACACTGCTTTGGATTTGAGATGCTTTAACTGACAAATGATCTTGTTTTTCTTCACTGTCACAAGTGTAGCGCAGGACAGGATGAATCTGAGTAGTTTTCATTTCTTATATAACAGGTGTATTCATAAATATGCAAAGATGATCTGAAGATACAGTTTATAATCCATGCTTTATGCTTCAACAATCCAAATAACTTTCATCACGTAGAAAGCATTAACTGATCTATGCAAGTAGTTACTGTATAATTATAGGCTGCAAGAACCATTTTGTTTGGGGGAGGTTTTAGGCCCAAAAAAAGCTGATGATGGAGTCTATCTGCAGAGCTATAGTTTCAAATGAGGCACATTAAGCTCTTCATTTTCAAAGGGTCAATTTCCAATATCTTTACTCAAATTCAATGATCATACTCGACTGTGAAGGATCACCAATGACAACTCAAATTCGGTGGAGCCTTTTTCCACAAATGCCTCTTACTGACATCAAAATGCATGAATAAGGATGTCAGAATTGGTCACAAATAGGAAAGATTCATGCTTATCCTGGGAGCAAATAGCAAAAGTAGCAGCAAGTATGATGGACAATACATCTGCATGTCAACAGGTTTATAGTCTTGCAATTTAACTGATTGCATAAGTTTGTAATGCAAGAATAAGAACTGGTTTTAGGTATAAATGATTTCTGTTTCCAGCATGTCAATCCAGTTCAATTTACAAGTGTTCTGTGCATAAAGAGAAAAATGATGGTAAAAGTGAGATGACCAGAAGTTTACTAGTTAAAATAATCTGTGAAGAATCTCTTGCTCATGATACTCTATTACTATAAGTATCCCCCCAAGGAGAACCTCCCCAAACAAGAGACCATATTTAAAAGAACTGGGTAAAGCAATAAAAACCAAGTAAACCATGTGTTTCTCTCTCCCTAAATTTTCCCCCGGAGTCTATCCTCTAACAGAAGGCAGACCCCAAGAGAGATCAATATATTAAAAAAGTGATGCAGAAAGTGATGATTTTTCTTGAAAAAGGTTCTTATGTATTTAAAAAAGATTAACTCAGATTGAAGGTGGCTGCACACCCTTCTAAATACCAGGCAACTTTTCAAAATTTTGTAAGAGGTTTATGGTTTGGAATACATCTGGGTCCTTATATAGCTAGATGGACAAGCATGTTTATGGTGGCCGAAAGTTATTGCTGCTACATTCTAAATCAAACAGTGTGAATGTCCAGGATCAAAATGAAAGTAAAACCTGAAATTAAAATATTAATTATTTGCCAGAATTTACCAGCTACAATAACAAGTAATCAAAAAGTATGTAATAGCGTGCCTCCAAATTTTTACAACATGGATACTCTAAATTGATTCGATTAAAGGCTGGAGGTGGCAGTGCCCTACCACAGTGCACTAGTTAATATACCACAGGCCAGCCACAGCCAAAATGATTTCACAAAGGAGGTCAATGCAATGGGACAACACCAGACTGAAGTACCTCAAAGTAAGCAAAAATGACTTCTAATTAGCCAGTTTACTGTACAGTTGTGTACTACTCAGGATAAGCAACTGCACCAGAACAGAAAGATAGCTCTCAGAGAACCACAGGTCTGGCTGAACTGAAATACGCTACCAGTGCCTTTTCTACCCTACACTTGTCATCACAAAGCAAAGGAACATGCTTCTGAGCTCATCTAACAAGTTAAAAGAAAAGACACAGGACAAGAAAAAGTTGCTCTGAACGGCGCCCAAAACCTTTAGATGAAAACATGCTATTCTGCTGCTTTCAAAGGGAAGAGCATAGTCATCGGTTCCAAATAACTATACAGATACATTACAACCCCTTACAAGGATATAAAATTTAAAAAGTATATATTAAAATTTCTCAAGAACATAGAAAGCAGCAATACCCTTTGTTATGTCCAATTAAATGAACGGGCTAATCCAAAAGCCTTTCAACTGCCTGAAAGTCTGCAATAAATATTGCACTGAAGCGCCAAGGTGGGGAATTGGTCTCTTGTGCTAAGTTAGTTGTTCACTGATCCAATGGGGCATTCGAGACCTGGATTTTTTTTTTTTTTTTTTTCAGTCTTAGAACAACCATCTCTTCTGCACTTTAATCACATTACTGATAAGGACAATTCCCTCTATTTAAAAATTACATTAGCAACCTGCATATAAACACAATCAGGGAGCTTTTAAAGAGCACATTATTGACTGGATACTTATCGTGGCTATCTAGAAGTCATTACGGTCTCTGGGTAAATAAAAGTTCTCAAGCCCATACTATAGGCACAATCATATTCAATATCCTTTCGACTTATAGTATGCAGAGACCTTTGAGTGTCAATACTGATTTAAAAGCCAAGTTACTGAAGGTAAACATCAACTGTCTACCAGTAAACCCCACAAAAAGAAAATATTAAGGTGAAGAACAATGTTAGCACAAGAAAAACAGGTTTAACACTCCCCGTGAATAAACTAGAAGATTTTGAACCATCAGAGAAATGAGGTTCTGGAGCCATTTTCTAGTCAGAGCACCGAGACAAAAATCCTAATTTACTTTTGAAGTGTGCTTGATAAATTCATGCAGGGAATTACGTGAAGTGATTGTGACAGCAGGGATTGGAATTTATGACCCAGGAAGTCTCTTCCAGTTCCCAAACTGTTTCAATGACGAATTAACTTCACTATTAAAAACTGTCCCGTATTTCAAAACCAAAACCATCTACCTACCTATATTACCTGTCTACTGGGTCTTATTTAGAGGTGCACTAATATATCAGCTGCATATTGGATCCCCACTGATAACAGGAAAATTACCATTATCGGCTATCAGCTTCTTTGGACTGATAACGTCACCAATAAATGCCACATGTATGCGTGCAGCCGCAGCATGCAAGCAATTAGAAACACAGCTTGGCAGCTTGGAGAGCAGTGTCTGGCAAGTAAATCGGGGCGGAGGCAGCGATCAAGGCCCCCATGGTGAGGGAGGGAGTGGAGCAGGGGCTGGGGCTGGGGCAGGTGCTGCCCAGCCAAAGTGGTGAATGTGACCCTGCCGGGCACGGGGCAGAGCTGCAGACAGGTCATCTGGGGAGCGTGAACAGCTCCTCCCTGCTGCACACACCCCCAGGGGAGGCATGGGGGGCACATGCTCCCTGGATGTGTGTGTGGGGCAAGGGCAGGCTGCCCACTGCAAGCTCAGGACCAGGGGCTGCACCAGCCTCTTCCTAGCAGGCGACTGGACAGGGGCTGCCCTTGGGGCAGGTACAGCAGGGCACGAGGCAGCAGTGGCACTGGAAGAGGGAGCTACGGGGGGGGCTACAGCCACTTCAAAATTCCCCATAGCCACCCTGTAGCCCCACCTCCCAGCCCCACCGCTGCCTGCCCCAAGTGCAGCCCCAGCCCAGCCACCCCCACTGGAAAAAGAGGCTGGCGTGACCCCTGGCCCCAGGCCCACAGTGAGCAGTCCACCTCCACTCTGCACACAAATCCGGGGGCCACATGCCCCCTATGCCTCCCCCAGGGGGCTGCTCCCCCTCTACATCCCCCAGACGAGCCATATGTGGGTCCATCCTGCTCCTGGGGTCGCATTCACTGCCCTGCCTGGGCAGTACCTGCCCCTGCCCCACTCCCTCCCTCACCATAGGGGCCTCAATCTGCCCCCCCCACTCCCCTTCCTTCCTCCCTCACCCCTTCTCCCCACAGACTTACTGACCAGATGCTGCTCTCCAAGCTGCCAGGCTGCATTCCTATAAATCTGCTATTAGATCGATATCAGAGGATATGGCTAGTTAATAATCAGTCGTTGGTATCAGTCAAGAAAATCTTTATTGGTGCATCCCTAGTCTTGCTCTTTGTCATTAGACTAAAAAACATTCCATTCTCTAATATCTCTTCATGATGGAGAGTTTCTTACGAGAAAAACCAATCAAACAAAGCACATATACCTCTTAGCCTTTTCTTGGTTAAGCGTAATAGATTGTAGTGGAAGACTAAAGAAAATTCAGTACTCAGAGAGGCTTTCCATACCCCCAATCACTCTTGCAGTTCTTTTCTAAACTGTTATCAACTTGTGAATTTTCTCAGCAAACCCCAAAAAATATACTCCAAAAAAACCTTGTGAACTGCAAGCTTGTAACAGATGTTGTGTTAGAGTCCAAAATATTGTCCCTAGTACTGAACTACAAGAAAATTTATATACCACAATAAAACGAGGGATTCAATTCCTGCTACCCCTTAACTGTTGATCCTCACAACAAAGCAATTTACTCTATTCTAACACCAAACCAATTAAGATTATTGCCAATCTGTTATTTCATCACTTAGCACTATGAATCACTCCAACACCTCAGTGTATTATCTCTTAATAAAAAAAAAAAAGTTAACCCCTAGACTTTCACACTCAACAAGGAGTTTGCACTTCCGAATGGTTTATTTACATTTCCAGCCTACATGGTCACCCTAAATAAAAGACCTGCTTCTCAGAAGTCAAACAGAAATTTTGCCACTGATGTCACTGGAGAAGAAAAGGGCCCTGGCTCTGAAATTTGCATTTCACTAGATAACTGCTGTTCATTCATTCTCAGGCATCCATCAAGTAACTGAAATAATAGCATTTGGATTGAGATTTTCAATTTTAAAAATTCTTTAGCAAAGTTCAACTGTTTATATGTCAACAGAATGCAGTCTGGTGACATTTGTTCAGGCATTCATCAAAAGTATAATTCATTTACTTGAGTCGCATTCCTCTCAGCAAGGGGGAAAAAGAAAGATGTATAAAATCCCAACTTCCCGCCGTTCTGCTTGCAGTGACGACAACACGTACCAGTTTGGCTTGAAGACAGTAAAAGGAAAAGGAAAATAGCAGCATAACAATGCATTGTGGGCCATATTCACAAACGCTGTCAACCGTATATAACTGTATTTCAAGTTAAACCGGTCAATTCAGATATTCCACAAACTTATTTACAGATAAAAAGGCTTCAGTGGACATTATTTGCTATGATTCTCAAAAGTTTAAAGCTACAGACTGAAAAGATACTAATGAACTGCAGCTCAAGTAAACAAAAACAAAAAAAGAAGTTATGGATTAATTTATAATCCTTTCACAATTATTAAGCAACTTTGTGCTAATGAATGGTGCCAGATGTGCATTTCATAGAAGCCTAATGTTGTCTATTTATTCACCTATTAGGAACTAAATAGATAGAGTGAGAATCTTTTCACATCATCTTTCAGTGTCCTGTACTTCTAGCCTCAGCAAGACTGGCTATGGAAGCACTCTTCAGCTACTGCATGCTTTCAGCCCCTGGTTTCTGTGCAACAAACGAAGAAACTTTAATTTTGCAAAGCTATTTTTCTCTGATTCTGATAGCTCTGTACTAGCAACAAAACCGCCAGCCAGAAACTTTCAGCCTCTGCCAGTCTATGCACCTTTTGAATCCTTAACCCTAGAAGTGAAACATTATGGTCCATTACTTATACTATGACATTTCCAATAAAGCAAAGGGAAAAATATTAAATCCAGAAATTTCAAAAAGAAAAACGTCCAACTAGTCTCATAGATGCACATAAACAAAAATCGATAATATTTAGAATAGAGGAAAAAACCCTTTTTGATGCCGTAAGTAGAAGGGACAGGTATGATGCGTTACATAAATCCAGATGACAAGTACATATTACAAGAGGACCAGACAGGGATCCTCAAGTCACAATTTTATTAAATTTAAGAACTACCAACCATTCAAAAAAAATGTTCCTTCTTTAGGTACTTCCCTATCTACTCAGTCATACAAACTTCTTTATTAACTACACATAAACCCAAACACAACCCCACCAATGGTCCAACGCTGCTTTCTGAACTGAAACAATGACATGTTTTAATGTCAATGGGAGTTCTGCCCCCCCTTTTCAGCTCAACTCTGACTACTGGTGTTAGCTGCCTCTGCTGCTTCTTTCATATGGTATCAGATAACAACTTCCAAATCTATGTGCCATTGTCTGGCACAGTGGACCTAGCAATTAGACATTGTAGTTAAGATTACTGTAAATAATTGAATGATACACAATGACCAAAACGTAGAGTTCCCTGCCATGCACCATATCGAGGGTTACGTGAAATCAAGATTCAGGTTTCAGCATATTTAATAATCTCAGCAGGAGCTAGAAAAACACTGCCGAGGCTAAGAGTAGATGAGAAATCCATCAAGTTGAACGTCACAGGTTGAGGAAAGAAAGGAAACATTGCAACAGTGACTTTTCTAAACAATTATAGAAGGCTTGTTAATGAGTCTGGCCAGAATGTCACAGCTAGTCCTCAACTGGATGACTGGTAATTTCAAAACAGGCTCTGAAAGGAGAAGTCAGGAGAATGAGGGGGTGGCAGAGTGAGATCATTAGGACCCTGGCATAAATGTAGTTTGCTGTCTGGAGAGGCAGGGGAATATACATGCATAATTTCACAAGGATTAAGACTTGTGTGTCAAATCTGGTATATACTGTGGTGAATTCTTATGCAGCAGTGAGTCATCTAATCTGACAGTTGCTAGAGAATTAAAGCAGTTATTATAAAAAAAAGACATGTCCTGCTTCACACTTCATATAGATAGCCTCTTTAAAATTAAAATGCAATAAAGACATTTTTAAGTACAGAAGAGGGAAAGTATATTTAAGATTTTCTGTGTCTCACACACACAAGTACCCAATTTTAGCTATGACCTAAAATCATTTAACTGACATCCCTGTAGAGATGGTGACCTTTCTGCAACCCTGCACTCTCAACCTGGTAAAAAAAAAAAAAAAAAAAATGTATTCTGTTGTATGCATTTCATATAAGAGATTTTTCCCCCATGAAGAAAAATTAATTTGTGCTTCTTTATGATATAAATGAGTAATAAGAGTTGCCAGTGTAAAGGCTTTTTGAATCTACACCTTTAATAAGCAGGAATTTTAGCAAGACTTCATCCATACAGGATACAAGTATCCAACTGAACAACAACATATACATCCATTTGTACAGCCTGACAGGAAAGAGAAACAATAAGCTTTTACCCTTCACACTGCAGCATAGCAGAGACAGGCACCATACAGGTTTGGAAAAGCCATCACTCAGACCATGTATTCTTATATGAAAATTACTTACTGGCTGCTTTGCCAACAAAACTGACACATGGCCCCCCAAGGCCATTTTCACACGTCCTGGAGGACAGTTGTAATAACGGCTCTATTGTGTAACACAATACTGATCATCTGACTGATCTATGCAGTGTAACACCCCAGCTTCAATGCTGCTCAAAAGCAGCCTGAAATAAAGGTGTGTTTACAACATGCCTTGAGGACAGCTCCTTTAGGGGACATCCTGGGAATCTGCATAGTATATTTTACTAGATGCTACAATGCCTTTCAACTGAATGAATAGTAAGAAATCCTTGTGACGCATCAACATCCATTAAAAGCCTTGAATTCAGATATCAGCACAGCGCCAAGTAGCTACAAAGAGCACTTAGAGCTCTGATTCCCTATTAACTCATGAGTGAACCCAACTGCATCTGTAAAACAATCAATCTGCTCTTCCTCTTTCTCTGTCCTTCCATCCAAGAAACAGGATAAAAACTTGGTGAGAGAAGCAGCATTAAAAATGGAAAGCCAATTTCCTATGCAGTATACTGTTACCAATGCTCCTGATTGTTGGGCAAGTGTCATAGTATTAGGTGTTTTTTCTAAACGCCTCAAATCCAGGAGTTTATGGAAGAACCTCAGCTTTCACTCCCCTTCCCCCCCCGGCCCCAGTTAAGAGTTTCCATTTTTCATGGTTACTGAGGAAAAAAAATTGAAAACGTGACTTAACTATACCCTCAAAGCTCAAAACCGGACAGTGAATTCAAATCACCCAAAATGCATTTTAAACCCACTACCTCTTTCAATTTCATGTCAAACTCATGGGAAAGCTTTTATTTTTGTAAAGGTTTGGCAACTTTTATTTTTAAGGTTTTTTAAGTTTTTGAGGCTGGCAATTCCATGTTCCTCTAGATTCCATTTGACAGGTTGTACCCACTTGTCAGAATGATCTCTCTGAAGAAACACATTAAAGCAAAAGAACGTGTCCCCCAAACCGCAGAGGTACTTAATTCAAATATTCACACGGTTAAAACCATCCACTCATACCATGAGCTAACATTACATTCAAGTACTAACTATAGGAACTAATAAGTAAGGTTCCCTGGCCCCAGCCCAAAAGTATATCCAGACATACAGATTTGTTTCTTTCGGTTTCCACTGGATAGTGTGCCGACCACATCTCGTTTTTGAAAGCTCTTGTACTTTTGCTGATAGCATTGTTTTAGTATATGAGGCCCTTTGTTTCTTCTCCAGAAAGCAGCTTTGTATATACAGGCAGACACCAGAAGAGGAAGGAATAGGGACAACAAAGACCAATAAAATAATGCAACTTGGCCAAACAATAAATCCATACAATATTTGGGTCTAAGACGAAGCCAATACCTTAACCAACATTTAGGGGCAAATTAGTTAACTGAATGCACATACGGAGTTACTGAGACTGGTTATATATTCATTTAATATCTGCTGACACCTCAAGGAAAATATACTTTGAGGAAAAGCTGACACAAAGACATACACACAACCCCTCACTGCCTCACTTACTTTAAACAAGCAAGAACTGCAAATAAAATATATGGCATCTAGTGAGAACAGTTTTTGAACAGGATATTTTTCACATTTTCCATGTGGCGTCTGTGGTTCTTTAAGTGTTTCTACTAGGTTATCTGACACGGATAAAATGCTGGAAGAAATTGAAACCATCTTTTTCCAATTAATTCTTGTTCAGGAAATAATTTCAAGGGCAACATAATCTTGTATACCCTTAAATTAAAAAGGCAAGGAGTGAGATAAAATGAATTACTGTAGAAATACTTCTAATTACCGGGAGCTTTCAAAACAGGGTCCTTGAGTTTTGATGTTATTTTATAACCAAAATACTTTCCAAACTCCTTTATATATCAGTACGTCAGTTAGTTACCTCTAAGCTATACTAGAAAACAAGATGATTCATCCAGTTCTACTTGGTCCAATGTTATGCATGGTTAGAAGACTAAAAGCTCATAAAATTTCAAACAGCCTTGAAGAACAACTACTGTGAAGTGACATGTTGATTGCATCAGCCCCAAAGAGCTATAGTCCTCAGCTATGCAAGCATCAGTACAGCCAATGGAAACTACTACTGTGTTTCAAAGAACACATATGTAATTGCCAGCACACACACACACACACACACACACAACCAAAACCAGCGTCCTAAAGAAAAAACTTTCCGCTTACCTTGGAAGCTATACTAGTGCCACTACCGCAGCTCTGTTTTCAGAGATGCATTTAACATTTCTCCCTTTCCCAAAAATGCAGTGAATATACCTTCCTTGAGTGCATACAGATTCCCTAAAGCTGAAAATAAAATTACACCCTAATGTAAATGTGATTTCCATCACTCATCAAGGTGATAATTTTACAGCCATGCATAATGCATGGTCTCATACAAGTTGAGGCAGCAAGCACATGCTGAGGACGCTGGCAGATTTTTGCTTACCTTCATAAGGTTCTGGCTGCATTTCAAACTTTAAATCATATTAAGGAAAGTAACTATCTGATCTGAAGGTAGTTAACTACATTTGCATCCTTAGTACATTACAGAATTCTTTAACACCTGAATCAAGAAAAAAATGCCATCTTATTTGACCTCACTAAAGGTGAGATGCCTTGGCACATGCCTCACCTATAAACAATGAAAATATGGACATGGTTTGCTGGTCAGTCTCCCTCAAGAATCACAGTGCAAAGCCAACAAGTAAATGCCTGCAAAATGGACTCGCCTCCTGCAACCCAGCAGAATAAGACATGCCAGCATATATACTTGGACAAAAGAGTTATTGCCTTAACTTGCCCTGTGCATAAACATGGCACATCTCATATGGTTACTTGCCAGGTAGTGAGGTGACCCGTGTATGCCACTAAAATGAATAGGACTTTGCCAGTGATAAGGTATCACCTAGCTCAAGGAAGAGAATCAGAATCTAATTTTAAGTAAAACCCTATTGCCGGAAACAAATGGGCTTACTGAGCATGCTTAAAACCCCTGGACAATGCCTCATGTGCTTGTGAAACAGCACCATTCTCCAGTCCCAATGGAATTAACTGGTGTAAATAATTTTTCTTATCAAGAAAGAAGGATTACAGGATTCAAAAACATCTTTAGGGGAAGGCCAAGACAACACAATCAATGCCAAATGGAGTTTATTTGCTACCAAAGGGGACTTTTACTGTCTTTCATTTTCCCTCAGCCTGAATGTATGTGCCCAAAAGCTTGCAAAGAAAGACCATTTTTTTGCAATGTATTAGTTGGTCCAATAAACGGTATCATTCTCTGAACCAAGACTTGTAGAGTTTTCCGTTTCAAACAATCCCCCTCACTTCTTTCCACAAGACAGTAACATTCACTGGAAAGTTGTCCAGATAAATCTTTGGTACTCAAGTACTGTCCTGAACTGGAATGCTTTCCTCAATCTGAACAACAATATCCCTAGCATATCACATGCACAGCACACTGAGAAGTGATTCATGCAAACCCTTGCACACTTGTGTGACGTGATTTCTGTGGTACTGGTCATCATAAGTTCATGGAACTGCTCAAGGTAGCAAATTAAGCATCCACATAAGCACTTACAGAACCAAGATGTAGCACAGCATAGGTGTTGCAAAAATCGTTTGATCCTATGTTAACCTGGCAAGGGCATTTCTCATCTTAGGTAGCCACAACTACGCCTTTCAGATTAGTGCTCATAATGATCATCTTGGGAAGTAAAGGAGATACTTGAATATTTAAAACCGGGCTGCTTAAATTTAGGCATTTTTAACAGATGAGAGCTTTCAGGAGTGCTGAGTGTTTGCAGTCACCATTCAGCGCACTTCATTTAGGCCACTTAAGAGAAATCATGGGGGTGTGAGAAAGAAATAGCTTGCCCCCACCACCTAAAAAAAAGCCGTTTATTAGGGGACCTAAGCATCTGTGTTCAGAAGATTTTAGCCATAACGCCTACTGGGAGTTGGGGTCAGCGGCCGAAAGGAAAAGATATTGACACAGGAGTAAATTCATTCCAGCTGTAACTCTGATGAAGTTACACCGGGACTGAATCTGAGCCAGTGCACATAGTAATGTCCAATTACTAACCACATCCAAATTCCTCCATATACATTACTGGATTATGCTCAACACGCCAACCACCAGTTCTTTACCATAAAAATAAGTAATTTATCATTCAGTTACACAGGATAAATGTGTCACAGTGCAGCTATGGCAGCCTGAATGTCAAAATGTTGGCTAATATTTCTTTTAGTCTCTGTCGGACTGGGATACGGAGCATAAGATGCATGCACTCACAAGCGCTTCCATATTCAGCCAGAATATTATGTATTCAGCATGCTGTAGTATAAATAGCCCCCGTTCCTGCCCTACCAGTCCTGATAGAGACCAGCCAACGGACAAAACACTGTAGCAAGACAACGCGGTGTTTAAATTTTGATTATT
>NW_017728886.1:18298874-18302873 GCF_001723895.1 Crocodylus porosus
GCGGGCGGCGGCAGGGCCGGCACCGCCGCGCCGGGGGGCAGGACCCCGCGTCCAGCCGAACCGCACAGCCCCTGGTCCCAGCTCTCGGCACGACGACATCCTCCCCAGCCCTGACGAGACCAGCCCCCGCGGCCCGGGGAGGCTGCAGGGGGCACGGCGGGCATCGAGTACAGGCGGGCGCAGGTGCACGTGCACCCCCAGTCACCGCGCGCCACCTGCCACCGCTGCGGACGCCACCGGCGCGGTGTGCAGGCGGTCCCCGATGGCCGCTGGACACTGCCAGTGGTGTCTGTGGGTGGTTGCCACGGCCGCCTGCAGGAGCTCCCCGCTTGCCACCGCCATGCTCCTGCCGCCACCACCGGTGGGAGCTCGCCGTGGCCCCCAGCCTCCGGGGGCACGCAGCGTTCAAGGTGGCCATCATAGAGAACAGTCCAGTTGTCCTCTGTCCTCTATTGATACAAAACCCAATGCCTTTTTGTCCTCTGTTGCTCTCAATAGAAGACATAAAGGAGTTGTGTTTCATTCAACAGAGGACAAAGGAGCAGAAAACCGGAATATCCCCTCTGATGGCCACCCTCACCTCCGAAGCGTCCCCCTCCAAACCTTCCCTTACAAGCCATTGTCGAAACGTTAAGACTGCCATCAACCCTGGTGTAACAGCCCTAACACCCAGACCTGCCGCAGGCCAAGCAGGGGGGCCACAGCAGCCAACGTCCTGCTTCCGTGCAGCGTTGTCAGTATGAGCGCAGAGGTCGCGGAGAGAGGGCGTCTCAGTGCCACCAGAATCAGGTGGCAGTGATCAAGCCTCTACATTGCAACAGGGGTGCTCAAGCCCCAGCCCACAGCGATCCCCACGGATTGGAAATTTGGGGGTGCAGGAGCAGTGGAAGCTCTGTGGGGCCAGATCCAGCCCCACCTGAGCCATTGCCACGCAGCAGCATCAGGGCTGCTGGCTGCTCTCTGTCCAGCCCCGTCCCCAGCCCACCCCCACATGTCCCAATCAGGGCCACTCAGTCCTGCGCTCCCCCTCATGCATCAGGATTGCAGCCAGACTACTCCCTGCACTAGGATCAAGGCTGTGCTCCCACCCAACCCCTGCACATCCAGATTAGGGCTGGGCTGCGCACCCCCATCCAAGGCCAGATCAGGCCCCCACCCCCTGCCCCCGTGTGCCTCCACCGGTACCAGATCTGGCCCACAGATGGACCTGGCATTGCCCATCCAGTCCGTGGGGCCAAAAGGTTGGGTACTGCTGTGTTACAGTCCTAAATTCCTGGAGATTGTGTGCAAGTCTGTTGACCTCCCCGCTCCTGGCTTCTGACGGGGCAAAGTCTCAAACACCATATCAACAGACCACCCTTCCTCAGTTTTTGAAAAAGTATCACATCGTGGCTGTTACCCAGTGCTCTGGTTTTCATAATAATTAGTCTTCACACCACCCTGTGATGTGGGTATTATCCTCCATGTCTGAACTGGAAGACTAAAGAGCACCAGGTCCCGAGAAGGAGTTGATTTGTCATCTTTTCTCATTTTCATGCAGGTGGAGGTTCTGTGAATGTCCATCCCATGCTTTACTCTTGGGAGGCAGGAGCTGCATGCAGAGACCTGAGATGGCCAGACACTTCCGGCTGAGACTCAATTAGGTAGTGACACTAGACAAACACAGAGTAGCAACGGACACATTTTTTTTTAGGTTGAGAATATTTTTAATTTTAATCACACCTTCAGTATGATGGTTTAAAGACCCTTGAATTAAATCATTAATTTATCCCACCTGCTCTCCTTTGAGGCAGGCATTATATAACTCCCTTTTTACAAATGGGGAAATTGAGGTACTGAGGGGTTAAATAACCAAGGAAACAGAAAACCCGCATCAGAGACAGCTCTGACGTCCTGAATGCCATTTTCCTGCTCTAACCCAGTGATTCTCAACCAGGCTGATGCAGTACTCTGGGGTGCCGTCAGATCCTTTCCAGGGTGCTCTGGGATGCCATGTAGTAGTAGCACTGTTAAGTGTGCACATAATGATTCCCTGGATAGACCTAGAGATTTCAAGGAGGAATCCATAGTGTTAAAAACCTTCTGACCTGTTGTGGTCTTTCTGAATTCCTTGCAACAGAAGAATTGCTCTATTAGTCTAAAATGAGTGAAAATGAAGAGCTGACAGTTTCCAAGGGGTGCCTTGGGTCTAACAAGGTTGAGAAACACTGCTGTAACCACTGGACAACTTCCAACAGATACTTCTTTTGAACTACACAGTTCCACACACCTGGACCTTATATAAACAAAAAGGCTTATACATTTTGCATTGGCTAGGGAGAGATGTACCCGAAATGAAGTGAAAAGAGGAAGAAGAAGAACAGAGTTGAATTTGTCCAGTGTCCATGTTCATCACTCACAAAACATGGCCTTAACTTAGCCTATGTCCAGAGAAGCTGGAAGGATGGCTACTATTTGTAGAAGCAGTTAGAAAAGGGCTGGGAAACCACTTCCATAATTAAAGGAGGGATGCAGCATAAGGAAAACCATTTTAAAGATATAACACAAGGAAATCCTTCTCTTCTTATTGCCACATTCAGCCTATCACCAGCATTTTAATAAGGGAAAAGATTACATCCCAAATTCTGCCTCTGTCTCTTTCCTTTTATTTGTCTTTCCCCCCGCCCCATTCTTCCTCCTCTAGGGGATTCCTGGAGACATTTCTGAGAGGAAGGAGACAGCCACTAGACGATCATCTCATTCCAAAAATCCTTTTAATGCTAGTATAAGATTCCCAGACAGAAGGTGCATCCAACATTGAACTAAGCTGCTGCACTTAAATCTAGTCAAAAGGACAAATGGTTACCCTCTTTCAGACATTAAATGCAAGGAGCTGAACTGAGTGGCCCAGGACATGCCTTCCAGTCCTATGTTCTTCTGAAGCACACTGGCACCCTCCTGCTCCCTTTTCAGTTAATGGAAGCAAATCACAGAATTTAGGAGTGACTTCAAAAGACCTAAAACAGGCTTTAGGCTGTGTCTGAATCAGACAATTTAACAAAGTTTCCCACTGCTCTACCACAGGGTCTGGTGAACTGTTGGTGTCGGCATTGGTGGGAGCCCATGTACATGTCACTGCTGGGTTTTCCACTGTGTCATGTTTAAACTATGATGGTAAAAGCAGTCCTACTTTATTTCATTCACATAAACAGTCACTATCTCAGTTGAACCACTAACAGAACAAGTGGGAATATTTCTGCAAAATCCCCTAGTGTCCTCCTACAGTGAACAAGGTTTAGTAGATGGAGTCCCTTAATTCCATTGTGCTTCTACTCCCGTGGTTGCCATACAGCTTATTTTTATTAACTACTCCCATGCTATTCTTTAATGCACTGCAAGACTGGTATCACCTGTTTCACTCCTCCTAGGCAGGCCCACTGCTTTCAATAACACAGCAACAAATGTGCCTTCTAGGGCTATGCAAATTCCTCTGTGCTGTGTTTTATAGAGACAATATGTTGAGCGTTATAGCCACAGGCACAGAAAAAAAAACCTCCTCTGATCTTTCTTGCTTCATTCAGGGTAGGACTGAACCTGTGAAAACAAATAAAACCAGGGTTTGTAAAAATCAGGGTTCCTATCTGAAAATCCAAATATCACCTGTTTATTGTTTTGGGATGAAATATGCTGGAAGTATCAGCGTGTTTTCATGTATTAAGGAGCCAGTGAAAAAGGAAGAGACCCCAAGCTCTCCAGGGGGCAAGAGGCACACAGGGAACGAAAAAGTGTTCCCCGCACTGCAAAATTAGACCCCTGGATATCCAGGGGTCTAAAAAAACCAAAGTTTTAAAAAGCAGGGCAGGGCACGTGCCCTGAGGCAACCAGAGGCTGGGTCCCCCATGGAGATCCTCTGGCTGCCAGAGAGTCTCTATGGTTGGCTCCTCACCCTGGTGCTGAACATGCGGCCGGCCAGGCAGCACAGCACCGAGGCTCCAGTGCCATAAGTGAGGGGTTGGGGGG
>NW_017728886.1:18303003-18311237 GCF_001723895.1 Crocodylus porosus
CCTGCCTGCCCCACCAGCCCCCCTGATCCTGGCCCCTCCACTCCAGCATCCCCATACCAAAAACCACCCCCAGCACTTACTTGCGGTTGTAGCTGCCCTCTCTATCACTGGGGCCCCGCCCACACAGCACAGGGCAGAGGGACAGCCCCAGTGGCCCCAGCCTGGGCCCTCCTGCCCCCCGCTGCCTTGTGCTCCCCAGGGGGGAGGCTCTGCCAGGAGGCCCTGGAGGCCCCTCCCCCCCTCCCCCCCACTTCTAGGGTAAGTAGAAGCTTTTTTCCATTTTCTTTTTTTTTAAAGTGATGGTGCCTGGGGTTGGAGGGGCAGCCATGGAAGCCTGAGGGTGCAAGTGGGAGATGGGGCCTGGCAGGGCACCCATTGTGGGGTCTGGGGGAGTGGGGTGGGTGGGGCTGGGAGGGCAGCAATTGGGGGGGCTGCAACAGTTGGTGGGGGATGGGGCCAGATGGGACAGTAATTGGAGAGCTGGGGTGGGGCACGGGGCCTTGCAGGGGATGTGGTAGTCCCTGTGGGGTCCATGTAGCACCTGTTGGGGGGATGTAGCTTCTGTTGGGGGGCCGCAGCCCCTGTGTGGGGGGCCGTAGCCCATGTGTGGGGGGCTGTAGCCCTTGTGTGAGGGCCATAGCCCCTGTGGGAGGGCAGCAAAATATATATTGATATTTTCATGAATTCATGAAATATGTATTTAGAGTTCATTTCATTATTATAATAGAGACACTGATAGGCTTCCACATTGCTTTAACACCATAGATACATCAATAAAACATTGCCCAACTGATCGCTGTCTCTGTCTCATTCTCTCTCTCTCTTTATAGTGGTCTTTTGTTTTCCCTGTGGAGGAACACTGATTTTGGGGTATTTTACAGAGTGACTTTCAGATTTTTTTATCAGGGGTTTTTCAGTTTTCCAATAGGGAACACCAGAATTCCTGCTAGGGAGGCCAGTGGCAGGACCCTGCCTGCTCAGAGCTGGCACCTTGGACCCAGCTGGCTGTGGCTGACCTTCTGGCCAACTGAGGCCAGGAGGACATGCTTTGACAGTTCAAAGCGGGCCGCCACACCCAGAACATCTTCCGGGCGATAGCTCCCCGGATGGCTGGGCAGGGGCACACATGGCAGTAGTGCTGCACAGAGGCCAACTCTACAGTCACAGCCCACTGGCAGCTGGCCCAGAGGGGTAGATGCCTCTACTGGCTGTGCAGTCCCCATCCAAATCTGGCAGGTGCACAGCAGGTCACAACCAGGAAGCAGCCCCCACTGCCAGACTGCTGCAGTGGGTAGAGGATGCAGGAAAATCTCAGGGCTGCTTCAGCAGTCCAACTGGCACAAGGGGTAGTGTCCCCAGGTACCAATTCAGTGGGCCCAAGAAGCTCCTGAGAGCAAATAGCCCTGAGCTACTTGCCAGGGCAGCTTTTTGTACTTCTGGGGCCACAACAGGTGCTGGCCCTGGGCTCTAGCTCCCCCTGGCTGCAGATTGGGGAGGAGCCGGGCAAGGTTATTTAGCCCCAAGTGGCACAATTTGCTCCTCAACAAAGTGCATGCCTGAGCACATGGTCTGAGGCAAAAATCCCTGGCTCAAATTTGCACCGCTTCTGTTTGAGCTGCTGCAAATACACATGTTTGCATACGTGGATGTGCCCCAGCTGTCCAGAATTATGTCTTTACATCTGAAGTCTTTCAGCTGATGTGTCAATTATTTTTACTTTTATTTGATGGCTATGGAATCTGTACTTTCAGTGTTCTCCCCGCTTCCTAAATTTTCCCTTTTTTCAAGCTACACAAAAGAACCAAAAATTAAACATTTGCAACAATACAGCAAAACTTTTTGACCCTTCCAATATAAATCCAAGTTATTTAAATAAAATAATAATAATTCCAGGCTAAAATGTACTCTGCAAGTTGAGGGAATCCAATGCTCTTTTACAGTCAAACACACTTGTTTCAACGAGGTTCCTCGCATGAGCATAGACTACCTACTTATGTAAGGATTTGTAAGATCAGGGCCCACAGTCAGGGTACTAGATTTCAAGAAAATCAGTCTGGATTTTATTAACTTCCTTAACTTTCAAACAGCAAAAGAAACCATTCTCAGGACCTGTCCTATTGTGATCTTAATTAATTAATGTCTTAAGACTGTTAGATGGAAGGCTTTCTTTCTGCTTTTCCACTGAAGTCAAGGGTAAAACTTTCCCTTTAAGAAAAGCAGGATAGGCTTCTAAATAGAAATATTATGATTAAATAGTACTGTCAAGTGTGTATAACCCTTTGTCTCAAATACATCTTTTTTTAAGAGAGCTCTAGACAGCATTTGCATGCCATGCAGTACCTTAGGTGTTTAAGAGAAGAGATGGATATGTCTTTAATAGCTGAAAAAGGCTCTGATACAACAGCATTTGTACAGAATCTTATATAAAAAGTCTAAAGAATGACTTTGCAGGAATATTCTCATTGAAATCATTGGGACTATCCATATACATAGGGCTATTTGAACACAGCTAAATTTCACTGAAAAAAATAACTACGTTTTGATTAAGCTATCTCAGTGTAAAAAGTCAAATAGAGATAAAGTGTGGTAGTTTTTACCTTGCTGTAGCTAACTCGGCTAAGCATCTGGCTAGTGATACAGTGTTGATTTTGCCTGGCTGTAACTCAGGTAAAAACTCCCAGTCTATGATTTTATATCAAGATGAACACAAATTAACTATCTTAAAGTAAAACCTTTTTTTTTCCTCCAGGAAACAGAGTTTGATGCCAGATCTACACTAGGAACTTTTCCCCATATGGTAATGTCAGTGGAAATGTCATGTTTTTACAATATTTTATTCACAGACATTATAGATTTATAGACATTAGGTGCTGGAAGGAACCTTGCAAGATCATCAGGTACAGCCCCCCTGCCATAGGCAGGAAATCTGCTGGGGTCAAATGACTCCCACAAGATAAGCATCCAAACACCGTTTGAATGAGTCCAGAGTAGTTGCTTGCACCACCTCTGGGAGAAGTCTGTTCACTCGGAGTGTAAAGAAGTTTTTCCTTATGTCCAGTCTAAATTGGCCTTCCAGAAGTTTGTGACTGTTAGACC
Organism: Crocodylus porosus; assembly: GCF_001723895.1. Taxonomy (NCBI): domain Eukaryota; kingdom Metazoa; phylum Chordata; order Crocodylia; family Crocodylidae; genus Crocodylus; species Crocodylus porosus. Next base: position 18,306,100 of record NW_017728886.1, read on the forward strand.
TTGTTATCACTTGGGGAGCCCTGGGGAACAGCTGATCTGCCAGATCCTTATGTACTTACTTATAGGCTGCCACCAAGTCCCCCCTAAACCTTTGCTTCTCCAGGCTGAAGAGTCCCATGTCCCTCAGCCTCTCCTTGTATGGCTTGCTCTCTTGGCCTTTGATCATGCAGGTTGCTCTTCTCTGGATTGTCTCAAGCCTATCTACATTCCTCCTGACATGGGGGCCCCAAAACTGGATGCAGTACTCCAGCTGCAGCCTTACTAAGGCCAAGTAGAGCAGGAGGATGATGTCCCTGGTTTTACTTGAGATGTATTGGTGCACGCAAGCCAGAGTTTGGTTTGCTTTTCCAGACACAGCATTGCACTGGTGGCTCATGTTCATCTTGTGGTCAATCAAGACCCCCAAGTCTCTTTTGGTCGTGGTGCTAGTGAGCGTAGCACTGCCGAGCCTATCAATACGATGCTAGCTTTTCTTCCCTGTAAATGTCTTATTTTATTTCTGTATGACTGCCGCGTGGCACTCTCACATTTATGTGACCTTGTAGTTTTGGCTTTAAATCAAAATGAAAGCTTTGTACTTTTCCACGCTTGTATTAAGCTGCACATGCGTATTCTGTAAGTTTCATTTCTTATCTGTAAGTGTCATTCCTGCAGAAATGAAACTTATGTAGAAAATCTACCTAGTAACTATTATGTAAAAGAAACTATCCTATCCCTGTATGCTTAGCTTATATCATAGTTAGTGTCACAGAGGCAGTCCAACCAACATCTATAAAGAGGTAAAAAGGCAGGAAGTAGCAGAGACGACGACTGGACAACTCTTCAGGCTTGATCACCCTGTAGCCGGTCTTCAGCTCTCTGCCTGGGCGTATCCCAGCGAAAACCAAGGCCTCAAAAATCCAACAACCGACAACGATTCACCATGTTACAGTTTTGTATCCACCATCCCGTTTATGAGCTGTTGACCAGCCCTAGGACTAACTAGTGAGCAGCTGCACCCATCCCACAAGGGGTGGAAAGCAAGGGCTCGCTAGTGAACCCTGTGGGCCAACAGACCCCCTTTGAATCCGGCATACTGTAACTGAAGAAACATCAGTTCAGACTCCACCTCTTCACTGCCTCTCTTCGTAGCTTAGACAGCATATCTATGCTTTCTATACTTGTATTTACTGCAACTTCGTTCCAGCCAGTCTCCCCTCTTATTCATAAGAGGGTGAGGCCAGGTGAGTGAATAAAACAAACTTTTACTTTACCTTATATTTACTCCGTAATAACTTCTATCACTAATGAGCTGTTGACCAGTTCTGGGACTTAAGGAGTTGGCAGCCGCACCTAGCCCATTGGGTTAGAACGCAAGGGCTTACTCTGGAACCCCGTGAACCAGCAGACATCCTCCAAACTTATTATAGAAAACTAACAACTTACTCTAAGTCGTCTACTTGTGCCAACTCAGCGAACCTCGAAGGCGATCATAAAGCTACCTCCAATCCCGCCCCACAAGCCGTGCGCTCGACCGCTCCGTAAAGCCTGCGGCTCCCCAAGCGGTGCCAGAATCGGTAGCCCAGCATTCCGCCACACTCCCAGGGTGGAGCACCCTGAACTTCTCCGCATTAAATTCCATCAGGTTTTGGTGCATGCACCTTGCAAGCCTGTCCAGGTCACCCTGTATCCCCAGCCTGTCCTCCAGTGTAACCACCTTCCCCCATAGTTTAGTGTCGTCCGTGAACTTTGCCAGTCCACATCTGATGCCTGAAACCAGATCATTAATGAAAGTGTTGAAGAGTGCTGACCTGAGTACTGAGCCCTGAGGGATACCACTAGTCACCTCATGCCATGTTGATTTGCTCCCATCAACCAGTACTCTGGGTCCAACCCTGGAGCCAGCTCCCCAGCCATCAGACCATGAGATGGTTGATCCCACAGTTTTCCATCTTAGCCATGAGGAAATCATGGGAGACCAAGTCAAAGGCCTTCTTGAAATCCAGATATATGACATCAACCTCATCTCCCTTGGCCAGGCAATGCATCACCTGATCATAGAAGGAGACAAGGTTTGTCAGGCAAGACCTTCCAGCAACAAAGCCATGTTGGATGACACTCAAAGCTGCCTTTCATTAGCCTGCTGCTGATGGAATCCTTGACAACTTTCTCCAGGATCTTTCCAAGGATGGATGTCAGAGTGATTGGTCTGTAATTCCCTGGGTCTTCCTTCCTTCTTTTCTTGAAGACTGGGACCACATTGGCTCATTTCCAACCCTCTGGTACCTCTCCTGAGCACCACAAGTTCTCAAATATTTCCCCTAGCTCCTTCAGGACTCTTGGGTGCATACTGTCTGGGACCATGGACTTATGGATGTCAAGTCTCTCAAGGTGTTCCCTCACTTGATATACGTCAATTGTGGGCCCATCTCCTGCTCCCTGGATGCTTTGGATCCTATCTGACAGGGTGACCACTTTGGACAGGTGGAAGACCAATGCACAGTAATCGTTTAGGAAATTCACCTTTTCCTGAGCATCAGATATCAGCTGCTTCATTTGCTTTAGCAGGGGTCCAATGTTGCCTTTGCTCTTCCTCTGACTTCCCACATATCTGAAGAAAGACTGTTTATTGTCTTTAATTCCCATGGCTAGCCTGAGTTCAGTGTCCACCTTGGCTTTTCTGATCCACTCTCTACAGGTGTGGGCTAGTGCTGTGTAGTCCTCCTTGGTAATGACTCCTATTCTCCATCTGGCATAGGCTTCTGTTTTTAGTTTCAAGAGGTGTAAAAGCTCCCTATTGAGCCAAGGAGGCAACCCAGCGCACTGACTGCACTTCCTACGGGACGGAATGGACTTTCCTTGTGCTTCAAGGATTGCGTTCTTAAGGAACAACCATTCCTCATGGGCTCCCCTTTCTAAGGGGACATGGTCTCTTAGTGCCTGGTTGATCAGTCTCTTAAGGTTTTGAAAGTCAGCCTTCTTGAAGTTGAGGATTTCTGTTTTACTGAGACACTTTCCTGCCCTGCATTGGACAGATACCTAATGTAGCTTACACATAAGTTAGAGCTTATTTTGTTTTGGAGACTGGCACATTTTTGCCTGTGAAAGTGGCATTTATGTTAGGAGAGGTGTTTAGCACAGATGTACTGGCAAAACATTTCCAGCAGATCTAAAAGTTGTATCAGTGATGGCAGCGTTTAGCTCAGGATCAGGAGGCAATTCTCTGAAGGTAACCTTTGTAAAACCTATATAAAAAAATGGAAGCAAAGAGTAACCTCAGGGAACACTAACACTGTATGAGTTAGGGACTGAGAGAGAGAAAGCAGACTCTTGAGAATCAAATTTAGTCCAGATATATCTTCCTATTCCCATGGTACCCAAGTACCTGACATTATGTCTGTTTGTTAGACACTTTAAACTTTAGAAAGAAGGCCAAACACAGTGACAAGCTGACTGGCTTATGTACCAGTAACGCAAATGAGAGTAAGGCTGGCAGGATTTGGTCCAAGGAGTAAAAAAAAAAAGAGAGAGAGGGGTGGGGGGGAAGGAATAAAAAAAATTGGGCACTTGAAGGGACTGATTTACGAGGAAAGATTAAAAGAGCTCCACTTTTACAGTTTGCTAAGCAACAGCTTAGGTGACCCAATAAACCTGTCTACAATGATTTGAAAGATGAAGCCTGTAAGTTAGTGATTCTCAACCAGGGTGCCATGGCACCTTAGGGTCTCATAAGATCCTTTTAAGGGTGTCACACCATGTTAACATTGTTAGGTGTGCAAACATGATTCACAAGATAAATGCAGAGGCTGCATCCAGATGAGCACAGACGTACAGTACGTGGCACTGCACACCCATCTGCGGCGCCACACACCACACATGCAGAGGAGATCCTGGAGTCAAAAAAACCTACACAGAAAAAACGCAGGGCAGCTCACATGACAGCAGCTTGCACCTCCCAAAAACCACAGCCTGCCCAGCTGGAGCCATACTCCAACCACTGGCCACGCTCCTTGCTGCAGGAGTAAGGCTGCTGGGGACAACACAATTGCTGGCCCCAGCCTCCCCTACCCCACCTGGGGTAACCTGCTGTGTGCCAGCGTGCTCATGGCACAAGCATTCCCTGGAGACAAGCAGCAGCGGCACAAGGTGTGCCGCTGCTACTTGTCCCTGGAGAAACACACGTCCACACTTGTCTAGACATGGCCAGAGATTTCAAATAGGAATCCACAGTGTCAAAAACATGCTCACCTGACCTGTTATGGGCATTCTGAGTTATTTCCTGCAGCAGAATTGCTCTGTTATTTTTCTGTAGTCAAAAAACCAGTGAAAACTGAGAGCTGGCATTTTCCAAGGGGTGCCTTGAATCTATCAAGAGGTATCTCAAATCTAAAAAGGTTGAGGGCCACTGCTGTAGGGAGTTAAAGAAATATTTGGAAGGAGAAATAACTTGGATGGAATTAAAAAGGGAGATGAAATTATGTCAGAAAAGCTTCCAGAGAACAAGCATGAAAAATGGTTGATACCCCATCATTACAAACATTAAAACCAGAATAGATAGAGCCCTCTGCTGTAGGAAATGATCGTGCATTAATATTGGACACACTCTCTTCATAGATTTCATAGACATTTGGGCTGAAAAGGACCCTGGAGGATCATCGAGTCCAGCCCCCTGCCTCAGGGGCAGGAAGTCAGCAGGGATCATAGGATCCCAGCAAGATAAGCATCCAAATGTGTCTTGAAGGTGTTCAAAGTGGGTGTTTGAACTGCCTCCAGAAGCAGTCTGTTCCAAACCTTGGGGGCTCGGACAATGAAGAAGTTCTTTCTTATGTTCAGCCTGAATCAGTCACAGTGGCGTTTGCGACCGTTCAATCTTGTCATCCCTTGGGGGTCAACCATGACCCCCAAATCCCTTTCATTTGTAGTGCTAACCAGTGTAGCACTGCTGAGCCTATAAACATGCTGCAGGCTTTTCCTCCAAACCTTGCCTGACAGGACACAGAACCTTGCATTTTTCGGTGTTGAATACCATCAGGTTCTCGTCCACCCATTTCATGAGTCTGTCCAGATCCACCTGGATCACCCTCCTATCCTCAGGTGTGGATGCTTTACCCCAGAGTTTGGTGTTGTTGGCGAACTTGGCCAGCCCACTTCTGCAGCAA
>NW_017728886.1:18311338-18333278 GCF_001723895.1 Crocodylus porosus
ACAATGTCATTTATACTATATATATATTATATATATATATTATACTATACATTTATTATACTGTTTAACACTATGACACAAGCATTTCCCTGTAAGTTTATAAAGGAAGCTAGCACAGCTCAGAGGGCTCAGTACAGGATCTATAGCTAAGAACTGGTTCTGCTGGGGCAGGGTGTGCCCTCTTCCTCCACCAGAGAGATGGAAATCCTGGCCACTGCCATAGCAGATCTCAGGAGCCTTGCTTCCAAGCATTTGCCTACAAATAGCTGCCAAGTGAATTGAAGCAAGTTACTGGTGCTGTGGGCTATTGGTCACAATGTATGCCACCTTGCCACAGGTAGCCGTCAGCTTTCCCAACTCTGGAGCCCTCATGGTCTCTCTGACATCTAGAGCCAGGGGAAGGGATACCATGCAATGGCACTCAGTGCTTTCATGCCTCTCCAAGCCAGAGCTGTGGCAGACTCTTCTCCCGGTATGGACAGCATGACCTAAGACCTAATGTGCTGGGTTCAGAATCTGTATTAGCAGCATGCTGCCGCAGGCTGAAACTGAGGTGCATCTTCTCACAGTTTTGTGAGAGTAGTAGGGGTCTAGCGAGGACTGCTAATCTCTCTTGTTCCCAAGCACTACAATTTACTCACAAGCTTCAGACAATATTAATGGCAAGGTCTTGAGGCATCTGTGCACATTTTCCTTGTGACAACTGAGTGGCTAAGTACCTGTCTGATTACTTAAGCTGTCAGTTTCCAGTCATGTAAAAGGAGGAACCAAGCTTTCTCCCCTTCAGGCTGATTCTTTTCAAGATGAGCTCTTTTTTTAAAAAAAAAATGCCTTGGCTGTGCCTGTTTTTTAATTACCACAGGACAGAAGAGATTTTCATGGAGCTTGAAAGGACAAAATAGATGTGCCATGCATTGTGGGCACCTGCTCATGAAATAGCCTTTTGTGCAGTGCAACTGTCTGGCAGACATTTTTGATAGGGGAATTACTTCAGAAAAGGTGATGATATTAAAGAAAAAGTTATACTTTCTGGGGCTAACATTTCTGTGGAAAAGTTTGTGAAAAGAGATAATGGTCTGTGAAAAGCTGATGCTTGAATACTAAGGGAATGTCATACAAAAGGCAAAATGGAGAAATCGTTAGGGGTCTATTCTGCTGGCAATTCTATGGCATGCCTCAGGTTTTTGCATGCTTTATAAGAGATAGTTGTCAGTGTGGATATGCCATGTAAAGGGTGTATGAATTCCATCCTGCACTCTAAAATATACATGCATTTTTATTATATTAGCAGTCGCAGAAAACTCCTGTAATGTTTTTTCCTCATTAAAAATTGAACTGATCAAGATAACACACTGTAGACATAAGTTCCCAACCAAGTGAATTAACCAATCAGATCAGTCTTACATAATTCTAGCTATAATTAACAATACAATAAAGGCTTGATTTTCCCCAAGGAGGATACAGTAAACTCCCACTGGTTTAAGCAAGAGTTATATAAACTCTTGTCAGAAGGAAAACTGGGTGACCCACAAAGCATTTTTAAAATGGGGTTGTGTCTTTCTGGTTTGATACAAGGTTTACATTTTTTGCAACATTTCCCCCCTCTGATTATTTTTTTTCTGTAGTGAAAATATATCAAGAATGTCACTGTCTTCCCTGGTTTAGCTAGAGGATATACTGGGGATGTCAGAGATGTGTGTTCACCACTCTTTTACCATACAAGAAGGAGAGAGGTTTTTGAATCTTTAATTAAAGGCCTTATTTCTCTCAGGTATTCATTAGCCATTGGAATTGAACAGTGTTAACAGAAAATATTACAAAAAAGTTGTAAAAAGACTGACTCAGCTTCTTGAGGCATGATTCACAAAGGGCTGCAATACTTAACTTTTAGGTGCTCTACCACCTAGGCTAAGTACAGACATTCAAAAAGCCCAAGGTGGAACAGATCTAAGTTACATGGTTTTCTGTAAGTAGCATAGTTTTGATCAGTAGTGAACGAAGCACGCATTCACCCTTTGGTGGGGGAGGGGGACAGCAGGGAAATCTTAGATTGGGTTCCATCATTTTTAAACCAGCCTATGTATACCGAACCTCTATTCTGTTATAGGTATAAACCAGCTTTGTGTGCTGAACTCCTGCTCTGTTACAGGTATAGACTGGTTTCTGATCACTTATACCAGTAAAAGTATAATGTCTGTACTTGGCCCTAGGGACATTCACAGCTCCAAGGTAGATGCCTTAGGCTTTTTTATTCCATGCATGGGAAGATGGGGGCACAAAATTATTTCCAGAAGCCAGGCTGAACAATGAGACACTTCATCTGCAAGGAGAACATGCTGAGGAGCTAAGATCTAAGCCTTACTTTTGAAAGGTAGTGAGCAGTTACGGCAAGGCCAAAGCAGGTGCCTTTTTCTACTCAGCATCTACAGCCACGAGCCATCTTCTGGAGTTAGGCAACTAGGCCAGTTGAAAAAAGAGAGCGGAGGGGTCACAGTGTTCCCCTCCTCCCACAGTTACATGAAACAATTAGCCATTATGTGCCAGAAAGGGAGTGACAGAGCTTTCATTCTTTGGCAATTAGCAGACTCACCTGGGACATCCATCTTCTAGACCCTGCTTTAATGAATGTTTCATTATTTACACAGAGTGGAATAGCTCCAACAGGAAAGCAATACCCACCATATGCCTTACAATAAAGGACAGCTCAGCGGTTAGGTCACTTGTGTAGGAGTTAGGTTCAAGTCCCTGCTTCACATAAGAGAGATTTCAATCTGGATCTTCCACATCTCACATACATGCCCTACCCACTAGACTACTAGATACATAGGAGAGAGTGACATTACAGCTTCTCCCACCTCTCAGCTAGACACACACAGATCACATGTACTGGAGGATCAAGCCATGCAGTGAGATAGGCAGGGGTAACATCTCACTTAGGAACACAGCCAGGGCTTTAGCATGATCTGCTGGCTGAACTACTGGCTGGTTCTGCACACACTCACTAGGATAAATTTAGCTGCCTATGGGTACTTTACCAGCAGATGTAGGACATGTCAAGGACAGGGAGCTTTATATACAGGAGTCAAACCCATATATATGCATATATGAGTAAATGAATTAAAAGCATAACAAATCAAGTCCTACCTTTAGTAAGTAGAAATGACATCATACCCAGTCCTCCTCAGGTACAGTGCTATCAGTTGAGAGCCTGGCCCTTGCAAATGAAGACTGGTACTCAAGAAATGAGAACAGGGAGAAAGTGATCATTTTAAATCTCATGAAAAGAAAGTAAAGAGCTCTCAAACAACCAAAGGAAAAAAAGTTACTGTACCATCCACCTCCCCTTGATACTGTCACGTGGCCAGGCTGCTTACTCAGTGATCGGGGGAGAAGGAAGGAAAGAATAGAGTGCAGAATGACTTCTGCTACACAAGATATATGGCAGACAAAATCAACTCATGCAGAATATGTGTAAAAGAACAACAAGGAATCTTTGGAACTTGACCATATCTTGGATATTGGAGTTCCCAATACCTGTTGTTGAAATATAATTCCAGTTCCTTGTGGGGCATTAAAGGAGTATCTGAAGCATGTCTCTTTGGTAGACAAAAATCATTACAATGTCCAGACAAAAGGTCAAGACAGTTTGAGGGATATCTGTTACCAAACTGTATATGTGCTAACACCACTGTTATCAGCATATGCTCAATGCGATTATCCTTATAGATAGGGTTTATGGAGCATTAATCTAATTCTCAGCACTGCCATTTAAAAGTTCTAATCACATCATGTAAAACATGACTTCTTCAGCACAGACAGTGGAGCTGCTTTAAAAAGATTGTCTGCTGTCGCTGACACCAAGACACTGGTGCAGTACCTAATGCAATTAAATACAAGAAAACAACACTGAAATAAAAGTTAATTGTAGCAAGGAACAGATAAAAAACAGTAGCTTCAAATGGGCTTATTTCTAGTAGATGCTGAGCATTATTTGTATCTCCCACTGAAGTCACAGAGTACCCTTCAGGATGAGGCCAAACTCTCCCAGCCCCTTCAGGGGCACATTCCTTTGCATTTCTGCTAAGCACATAGGGATTAATCATCGTAGAGCAGAACAGCTCACTCAAATAATACATTTCATACACGAAGATGATGTTACACGAAGATGATGTGCCAACTGTGCATCACAGATCCAGTGAAGCTGGTGTGCACTAGCCAGTGTAGGTACCAGCAGTCACTTCCGGATGGAGCACTGCAGCTGTTCAAATGTGAGCTGCACTTTACTGGACAGAGTGAGCCCCTAGAGATATACAAGTATTGACATCTCACAGAGATTCTCCATGAGTCTATGAAGCAGGGTCATATGAATTTAAAGCTATTCTCTAAGTGTTTTTCTGTCAATGACTTGGAAGCTAGCATGGTCATAGTGTGAGACACAGCTGGCAAGGGTGAACTCAGCTATGGTTAATTGTAGCTTGATAAATATTGTTAGTGTACTGAATTCTCGTGCAACCATGTATCACTTCTGTTCTTTCCTTCTGTTTACCTTCTCGAATAGCTCCCTATGAATAGGGGTCTACCTAAATCGCGGGGGGCTAACCAATTTTTATGGCTTGATCGCAGCATAAAGCTCTAATTCCCAGTCATTTTGTGGTGGTCCCATCCTTCGATGCTGACTGGCAGAGAGGCCTACCCCTTGAGGCCTACCCCTTAGTGCTGATTAGCAGAGAGGCCCTGGGGGGAGGGAAGAGGGGGCGGCCGCCATCTTGATTGCTGGCTGCTCTTTGTTTGGCCCTGCCCCTTGGTGCTGATTGGTGGAGAGGCCCTGGCAGGGGGAGGAGGGATGAGGGGACAGCAGCCATCTTGTTTTCTGCTCTGCATGTTGCTCTGCCAAGCTGGCACTCCTCTCTGACTGGGGAGCCAGGATTTTATTTTTATTAATTTTTTTGGGTTGATTTCACAAATTGTGCAGATTTCTTGGACAATCCCAGATTTCACAGTTTCTTTGAAATCCACAAAACTGCAAACTAAGTAGGTCCCTACCTGGGAAGTACCGGAATAGCCCTTTTCCCCTTCAGCAAGTTCTGGAAACAATAGTAAGCGCATATCTTCTCTGCGGATCAATTTCTAGAGGAGACTATCACATCCAGCGTGCTCCACTTACATCCATAGCAGTTAAGTGCAGAACTCAGTTAACTACATAACATGACAGTGGTCCCAATATGCCTGAGAGGCATAAGGTGCTCTGAGAAACAAGGCAATAAGCCTTCATGAGGTGTGAAAAGCTTAACAGTCTGTTCCTGTTGTTAATGAGAATGGTTTACATTGCATTAGGGTAAATGTAGTCCCAAGGCCATACATGTAAATGCAATACACTGTACATTTAGTTAGTGTGCCACTTCTTTTCCTTGTCTCTTTCTGCTTGCCTTATTATGGATGGGCATCTACGGTATTTCCTTCTCAACTTTTCCCTCTTGCTCCTCTTCCTTAAGAAGGAAAGGCTCCACTGTGCGTGCTGTAATTGATTGGAGATTTTTAAGGTGCATTTTTACTATAAGAGGTCAAATTAAAACAGACACCCTAATATCAACTACACATATCAAATCAATACCAATGTAACTTTGATACTGTTTAGAAGTTTGCATTAGTATTATTATACTGTATTGTACTAGAATGCCATTAGAAGTCCTATCATAGGTAGCATTTTTCAGAGGCTGAATAGTATTTTAATATTGTTATACTATATAGTTTTTGAAAATTCCCATAAACACAGTTATAATATTGATGAGATGAGCCAGACATTTCTGAGAGGTAGCACAAGGCTTACTGAGAGGAATACAGGACAGGAACAATATCAGATATGTTATAACACACTGATGGCAGAAAGGGATTAAAAGTATTGAAGTAAAAGCTCATTGCTGCCCCTCTTCTCCTGTATCTTTCCCTTCCAGCCTAATCCTCTTCCCTGTGAGCCCTTCACCCATGCCAGCCCACTCAGCTCAGCTCAGGTGTCTCCAGTAATAGTTGCCACATGGAGGAACAAGAGCCAAGCAGCAGAACAGGACAAAATGAAGATATCAAAAAAGGTTTGAGAAAGCTTCTTGTACAGTGTTTTTAGAGCATTAAAAAACGTTAATGATTAAACCAAAGGAAATTCTCCAATACACTTTCCTTTTCTTTTCAAACTCTGGGTGTTGTCTGTCAGGTGAAGTCCTTGAAGTCCTCAGCTCTTCCCTTGTCCTTCTCCATTCTCTCTCATATATACTGTTGTTTGCTTGGAGTCCTTCCATACCATCTTAGGAGTAGACAGAGGTTAGCCTCTAAGGTGCTCTGCCTTCTATCAGATGAGTAGGTAAAGGCTGAAGCAAAACCCAACTGAGATTTAAATGCTCTCTTTGGTCTCTACATAGTCCATAAGTTCCCTGTACTCGTGTCTCTAGGAATTTTAGAAAGGATACCAGGAATTTTAGAAAGAAGCCCTCTCCACCCCCGTCTGTAAAAATAAACTGGTGAGAACGCTGACTCTTAAACAGCCCTTCAGAGACAATCCTCAGAGTCTACATCCTACTGAGATGAAAGGTGGGAATGGGGGAGTTCATATTTCTGGTACAGCTATTGATCTGATATCTCTGTTTATACCAGAGCACAGCATCAGTTTGCACTCAATTCACCCTTGGAGAGGCTTTTTCTAGGGATTAGAAAATATTACTTTTTCTAAACCAAAGCTAAGATTCTACAGATGTTGAAGAAGCTTTGATGGTGGTAGGGGGAGGGGAGGCATCCTTTATTCATTGCTGAATGAAATAAAGCACATTTGGGTAAGATATCATTCTTTCATTATGAAAGATAATATAAGAAGCAGAAGCATTAATAGTAGTTTTCCTCCTCTCAATTCACAGTACTCAGAAAGCAATGGCATATCCCATTCAGAGCTAGGGCCTGTCAAATAGCAGTATCAATTTTGCACAAAAACTAAAGTCTTCCCTTCAGAACCACTTTTGATGTGAATCAGATAGATAATTTTACAGAGCCAGCCTCAGATATTATTGTGCATCACTCTCCACACAATCTTTAGTTAGAAAATTGAGAAGACAGTTTTTCTGACAGCCAAATCTTCCCCCCCACTTCCTCTATTTTTTCTCATCTAAATTGTTTCATCTTCAAAGAGTCAATTTAGGTTCATAGAGACTTTTCCTTCTTCCTTTGTCTTTCTATGACTTTAAAGGGAGTATGGTGACTGACTATTAGAAGAAGAACCCATACATGACAGGACTCATGATGCCCCTGATGAACATGCAGCTCCTGCTCACTCTGACCCCTCAGGGGGCCATTCCCTGTTATTTCACCTGCCGTGCCAAGGTGTTGCTCAAAGGGTTGGGAGACTGCCCCAAGGACCCAGAACGGGTCCAGTCCACTGCAGACTTGCCACTTGGGAAATCAGTTATAGCCTTTCTGTCTCTGCTGGTGTCCCAGGACACCGGGCACCTCCTGGGCTGCGCTCATGGCTGCTGTCCACCCTTATAACCCATGCCTTGCAGATGTCAAGCCAGATTTCAGCCTGCCAGCTAGTCCAATTAAGGAGTCCTAAGCCTGGGCCCACTTGCACTGGCCTGGATCCTCAGCCCGATCCTTATCATCAGCTGCCACCTGGCTCTTGTCACCCCCTCAGGCCCTAGCCTTCCTTCTTCAGCCCGAGCCTGTCTGCACCTTCTTTCAGCTTCTGTTTGTATTTGTTCCCTATCTCGAGGCCCTGTCCCTGACAGGGTCCAACTCCAGCATGCCCTTCTGACACCCCTGCGTGCAATGTTCCCTTTAAGGGGTAGCGATCCATGAGTGCGCTGCTTTGGTCCATGAACACACTGCTTCGGTCCGTTCCTGAATTGGTCCCAGCTCCCCCTTTAATATTTAATATTACACTGTGTACTAGATGCATTCTTTAATATTAGTCTCAGTCTGTTTATTATCTTGTTAGATATTTTTCTTTAAAGGCCCAGTTCTGCTTTTAATTTGCATTGTTGTAAATAATAGAAGAAACTAGCTGTAATACCCACATGCTGCCTTTTAATCATGTCTCTATGGTCAGGATTAAGGCTTAATTAATACTTAAAATTGGGCAAGCATATGAGTTCTTTGTCTTCAGACACCAAAGAGCTAACTTTGTCTCCAGTACCTTTGTTACATGAAACGTGTGCACCTCCCTGTCATGTCTCTGTGACCCACATGCAGGGATCTGCCTGCTCCCCGCCTCCGTGCCTCGCTGCAGCCTTTGAAAGCGGTGTGGTGCCATGTGCGTCCTGCCGCTGGGTGGACCAGGCAGCGAGACACATGACGTCGCTTTCAAAGGCTGCAGCGAGGTGCGGAGGCAGGGAGCAGGCAGAGCGTGGGAGACCCATGGGGCCACCAGGCTTTGGCGCAGGAGCTGTGGGGCTTGCAGCACGGGGGTGAAAGCTAAGATTAGGGTGAAGCCAGCAGGGCTCAGGATGAATCTTGCCCAAAGGGGCTGGGGAGCAGAGCAGTTCCCCAGAGCCAGTGGAGCCCACGCAGTGCCCAGCTCTGCCCCAGCCCCCGGCCCTGCTCCCACCTCTCCCCAGGAGGAGCTGCTGCCCACCCTGCGCCATGGGCATGGAGGAGGAAAGGGTGGCAGTGATGGTTGCGCACTGATCAGTGGCCCAGCCCGGCATGGGCTGTTCCAGCCAGGGTGCACTCTCCCGCCCCATGGGGATGCAGGCGCAGTGAGGAGTGGAGTGGAGCAGAGCAGAGTGTGGCCCCCTGGAGCTGAGCGGTAAGCGCCCTGCACCAGCCCCGGTGCTCAGCATTAAAAAGTTACTGTGTGGCAAGATTTTTTATTGTGCACATGTGCAGCTTAGAGGAACCTTGGCTACGTGGCCTCCTAGCCAGCCCTAATAGTCACATCCAGTAGTAAACATAACTGCAACAAAATGTACTAGCAACCACTTAAAAACCAAAAAACTCTCCCTCTCTGGGTAAGAGATATCTTGCCTGCCCTCCTTCTTTTGGAGCTCTCCCCTCTCAGGGTGGATCGGTGCCTGCCAGGGTGTCTTCTGAAGCCCCCCTCTCCCAGGAGCTCTGTTTCCAGCAGTGCACTGGGCCAGACTGCCTGCCTTTCTCCAAGTGCTGGGCTTATATGCCCTGGAGCCATTTTATAGTTAGGTGACTCCCTAATCAAACACAGGGGTTTTTCCTTTTACATAATGTGCAGTCTGCCCCTGCTTTGTTGCAGCTTATTCCAGCTGCTTGCAGCTTTTATCTTCTGGCTGTGTGGGAAATACGTACCACCCATCTGGCTCACTGCTCTGCCACAAGCCTTGGGCTCATCTGCCTTCCTATGCATCAAAGCTAGCCTGTTGTCCCTTCCCCTTTAAGTAATAAGGGCCTTTGACTCCCTGTTACACTCTATAGCACTGATATCCTCCTCAAATTTTAAGAAACTTCACAGTTTCTCTGTGGGAACCACTTTTCATCATGTTTTGTGTTTAGGGAAGCCACACCTTTGCGTACCTCCATCTACCTCTTATTGTAGAAGCAAGAAGCAAGAACACTTTGGGCACATCTACACATCACCCTATGGCAATGTAGTGATGTGCTATATTGCTGTATGGTATGCTATGGTGACGTAGCGATCATGTGGGTCTACATGTGATTGGCAGCTACGTCACTGTAGCGGCACATTCCCCTGGTATACCGCACTGCTATGGCAACATACTAGCAAAATCTAACCATGCGCTGCACATACAGTGCAGTAACCACTCAAACTGAACTGTGCTTTAGTAATTCCAAAAGAAAATACTAAAGCACAGCACTGTAGCAACCTTGCCGTATGGCGACATGTGTAACAAGAAGCCCCTTCTTGCAGAGACCTAGCACACTCATTGCATGGGTGTGGCAAGGCTCAGAGCAAGCCAGAAAGCTGAAATGGTTTTCTGTAGGGGAAACCTACAAACTACATCTACATATCAATTAAGCTCAGTATCACTAAGGAAAACAAAAGAACTAAAATAACCACTTCAAAGCAAAGCCTGTAAAAGACAAGAAAAGCCAAGGTGCATTGAAAGCATGACTGTAAATATACCCTGGTGAACGTGTTCACTCTTTGATTAAGACCCATTTCCCAAAGCAAACTTCCCATATCTGTCTAAAGTTTTATGCTAAATCAGTCTACATGACAGCATCCAACCTAACTCACTTACTGTCCCCAGTAGCCTTTGATCCTCACTACCCCATGTTGCATTTTTGTATCTTTCTCACAGTGCATTTTTATATTTCATCTGTCTCATTTTGCCTTGGCTTTTCTGTATTGTATGTTTTATACCTTTTAACTTTTAATGAATGTATTTGTTAGAGTATATCATACCTTGTATTACTAAAATTATTATTATAAGAATGCATTGGAATTGTAATCACTGAAATTGTTTTGCTGTATTGGGCTGGTTCCCGTGAGCCAATGCAAGTATGTATGAATCTGTAGATAATTGAATGACAGAGCAAGAGCCTCTGGCTGTTAATCAACAATAGCCTAGCCAGAGGAACTTACCATTACAAAACTCTACTCTACAAGCCATTTAAGCAAATCAAGCCCCTGGGATGGACACAGCCAATGAGTCAATCAAGTCAAGGGTGGACTCCCAAAACTGCACCATCGGGCGGAACCCCCAGTGACTGCGACTAACAGCTGTTGTGCACTACTCAAGACCCGCGTGGGACAGCGATCTCTGGATTGGGCAGCCAAGATAATGCTGGGGGATCACACGATTCTGCCAGAGAAGAGATAAAAGGCAATGAAGCGTGACCTTCTCTTCCAACACCCGACCTACCGAGACAGAAGGACAAACAGGCAACCTTCTTCGGAGAAGACACCACCTTGGAGGAAGCTGACCATCGACAGCAAATCCACAGGGCCTCAGATAGGTAGATATACTAACGCCACTGCTCTCACAATCACTACAACAGCTACTATACACTATACTACATGGGTTTGAATGACATGAGTTTGAATGAGTGTGTGTGTGTGTGCGCACGCGTGCGCTAAGGTGGCCAGTACCCATTATAACCCCCCAAAATTTGCATTTATAATTTTATTAAAACTTTACATCCTGTCTAATAAACTAGAACTTATGATGATCCTGTGAGTTGGTCCTTTGTAGCCAACACATGTATACGCGCCCTTTGTGTCCCAAAGCTTGTTCAGCATCTCTCCTAAGTGTACAGCTGGTCCAATAAGAGATGTAATAAAAACAAAAAAGAAAACAATACCCCAAAAAGAAAAAAATCTTGATTCTCACATATGTTCTGGACCTTCATATCTACAACACTCCAACCTCTGACCTGACCGTAGAATCATTTGTTGACTATGGCATGTATAAAACATAGAATCAAACGTATGTCAGTGCATGTATCCCATGCATTGCTTCTTATGAATGGCTAAAGTAGAAGACAAAAGCCAGTCTTTGGATTGTTTCACTCGGGTGAAATTCTCTCTTCTTATCTTATATAACTGCTTCCCAAACTATGGCTTGGGAGCAACATGTTGCAGACACCTCATTGTTGCTGGTAGTTACAGAAAATTTTGATTCTCCACAGATTCATGTTTCTTCAGGTTTTTGCAGGAAAAGAAAGGTATGAAGCCGCCTGCATGTGATTTGCTCAGTATTGTTGCCCATAAGCCAGTGAAAGTTGGAGACTACTCCACTCATGTACAAGACAAGAGACATCATTTCTGCAATCTTTGTGTGATAAAGACTGTCAAGATTATACAAAGGGGAACTGCGTTGTACTGGTTTTAACTCAACAGAACGTTGGGGCTCTGAGAATGTTGATGTCTTGACAAAATCATTTTGGTTGTGTTATAATGTGAGGAAGTGATTAGCCATTAACTTACGTTATTCTGATCTAAACATTTATTCCTGGTTATGATTCAGTTTAATGTCTCCACCAACAGTTATAATTATCTTTGTTAGCCAGAGTTGATTGGTAATCAAGTGGCCCCACTTACAACACAACCAAAAATTCTAGCCTAGATATATTTACAGTAACCTTATTTACCAGTGCATTGCAAATTATGTTATCATTCCTGAATGCACAACATGGCTATAATATGCTCTGCAGAGGTGGAATTTTTTATACAGCACTGGAGAATGCTTATTTTCTTTATGCTGTAGTGTCCACCAGTAAAGTAATGCTCAGGTACAGTAATCTAGAGTCATGCTTTAATGGAGTTGCTCTAAATTTCTACTGGTATAAGGGATGAGAATCTGACTACTGAAACGCACATAATGTAAAAAGAGGCAAGCATTGTTATTGCAACAAATTTACTTTGATGTGTCTTGCTAATTTCAGTCACGGTGAGCCTTGCCACATCAATAGGAAATTCCCTCAGCTTTGCAGCTTCCCACCTGCATATCTACTAAACGGAGGGTGGCCTGTGTTTAATAGGTGAAGAGCTCCTATATCATTTGGTGCTGCTTATAAGAGCCACAAAATAATGCATCCTGATGCTGCTTTACAATGTGTGAGTTGTTATACTGCATTAGTACATGGTGAAGCTATGTTGCTTCATTTCTACTGATGCAAGATGATTCTTGAGCCCCATTTACTCATACCAGCTGGTGATGACCAGGGTATTCTCCCCTCATTGCTTCTCTCCCCCTGTCCAGGAAAGTCCATTACCCATCTGCAAAAGTAAAAGAGGTCAGGCAACAGTTTTTAGTAGCTCTCACACAGCCAAATTCCAGTCCTCCCAGCTCTGAAATGCATACCTGTGGCTAGAATCCATGCAGAATGTTTCAAGCACCAAGTAAATGCATGGAATTTGAGAGCCGCAGGTACAACCGCATACATTTCTTATAGCACAACAGTCACATACAAAAGATCTCTGCTTCAAATATTTGTTTGGCTAAAAATAAAAGGAGAACGAACAAATTATATGAGCCAGGAGAATGAACAAATTATATGAGCCAGGTAGTGAATGACTGAGTGAAAGGAAAACATAAGTAGAATGTAGATTTATATTTGGACCTGGAGGCAGAACCCAGAATCGGACCCAAGCTTTTCCACTTCCAGAGAGGAACAGCCGTAATGGGAAGATGGGGAGCGGGGCACAAGGTGAGGACCCAACACATGTGCCATTTGAAATCTTAGATAAGTTATTGGGGTATTTGAAATTATACCTGGAAGGAGTTAACAGAGTTATTCAATATACATCTGCAGGTTTATGCATCATGCACACATATAAAAAACATTTAAAAAATCAGTTTCAAAGTAGTGAAACACCAGCATCAAGACTGCCTGGGCAACCTTCAATTTGCTCCCCTTGTGCAACTGCATTCTGATACAATCTTTAATTACATGAACACACCAGGGTATAGGTTATTCTGGGGTGAGTGAGGAGGAGGAGGGGGAATTCTCATTCCGTCCTGTTGAAGCTGTTCCACCTTGCATGGCATCATTAAACATTCACTGGGATAGAGCAGTGATTCTCAATCAGGGTGCCAGGAGATCTTCTGAAGGGGTTGTGAGGAGTGAGGAGATAAGCACAGGCTCAGGCTTGTCCCTGTCTGGCTGCTGCCCTCCCCCACTACCCAGCCCCCCCTGCAAGAAGAAAGGCACTGTAATATTGTTAAATAAATTAGTTTTTGAAATGGGGTGCTACTCAATTCACAAAAGTTAGGGAGGGATGCTTGGGTCAAATGGGGGGTGCCCTGAGACAAAAAAGGTTGAAAACCATTGGGCTAGAGAGAGAGATAAGCTACTTGACAAAAGAGGGTACTACCTCTCCTAGCAATATTTAAGACTGATTTGTCCTTCCTTTTTTAAAGAAAGAGCTTTGAGGAACCAGGGTTATGAACCCTAACTGGGGGGTTGGGAGGGGGGAACCCCCCTGTAGCCCAGAGGAAAATACCTGCCTCCTAAGGAAGGGTGGGGATTATAGGACACTCCTCTCCTGAGCTTGTCTTCTTCATTAGCTTAGGTGCTGGCTCTTGTGGATCCCGCTTCCTGCACAACGTATAGGGAATATATGTGCCTAACTTGGAAGCTGTGGTTTCACTAGGGCATCTATCCAGGTGTCTCAACACTAGGTGATGCAACACTCAGTCTACAATCGGAAATATTCTGGAGACGACTTTCATAGAAAAGCCCACAAGAACATACTGTTGTGAGAACAGAACTTGAATACTGCGCAGTAGGCAATGCATGGGGCTGCATTTTGAAAGAAAAGGGGCCAAAAGCCTTGAATTCCTGTTCATCAAATGAATGCTGTCCTTCACATGAGTCATCATCAGGAAGGCACAGCCCAATGGAATTTCAGCTCTATTGCTGCTACTGGAGCTGAAGGAGTACTTCAGTTAGCTAGCAGGAGTAGTAGATTGTTATCTTACATATGGCCTACCCACAGGGTCTTGAATATGCACTGCAAGTAGGTTGCGTAAGATTTATGAACATAAAGCTCCCACTAGGAGTTTTATGTATATAGACATAGGAGACACAGACAGAGATATAGATACAGATATAGATTAGATTACAGGTCTGAGTTTGGCTTCCATCTAGTCTTAGGGAAACAGTTCTTTAATGGACTTTTGTAACACCCTTGACAAGTAATTATGTCCAGTTTCATGACATTGAATTTGCAGGAGATCTGGCAGCACAGATTTCAGAGGCTGTTACAAATGGGCACTGAATAAATTGTCCAGCAATCTGTGCGAAACATGCTGGTTGTTTTCTGTGAAGAAATCATTATTGTTTTTCTCTGTTGACTTGATTGGATCTGCAGTGTAATTGCTTCCAGTTATGAGGATTAATTGATCCATTCCCTTTCTTCAAGTCATTGAAATCTAAACTGGGGCATGAAGATGAAGTGTTTAGAATCTGAGCCTGAATACTTGCTTTCCACCACCTGCTTTGTATTTGATTCACTGTATGACCTCTGTGATGAAATATAACCATTCTTAAAAAGGATATGCAGGTATGTATGTGTGGATATAAATTATTTTAAAAGCAAGCTGTTCAGGTTGCAAAGTCAAATACATGAAAAAATGGGAAATGTGACATATGCAGCTGTTTGTGCAACCTGAGTTGAGTCCCCTTGTGCACGTGCACTGTGATATAGTCTTTTATTACAGATCAAACAGTATTTGTTTCCATTGGACCTATGCCTCAGTCAATGGATGTGATAGAGCCCTTGTACTCTTACTCTCCCCAATGAATGTGAGTGTAGTATACCTTCCTCCCAGCTGTGTTACCTTGTAGCTTGCCAAATAGACTCTTATTTTATTATTTCCTGACCATGATTTTAAATTGAAATGGGCCAAATTCAAACCTAGTGCAGTTGTGTGCAACTGTATTGCAGTCAGCTGAGTCATACCCACTTAGTTCAGGACTGAATTTTGCCCCCAAGTCTCCTTTGTTATTAATATAACCTCAATACTCACATCTTTTCCAAAGGCAGCATCATATGCCAATTTGATTATCACCCTAACTAATGAAGTGGCAAGAGGTACATTCACCATAGCAGGAGCGTCTCCCTTTGCCTGTGAACATCTCTTGACTAACAATTGGCATGGCTGGAAAAAACTCCACCTCCAGAGATGTATGTTTAGTTTCTTCTGATCCCTAAATCAAATGTCAGGAACTTCAGAGCCATGCATCCTGCTCTGCTTGATCAAGTTCATAAATTGCAATCATAATTAAACCTGGAGTGCTAAAAATGTGCTCCTCTACTGTACATTCTCTAATCAAATCTCCTGTGCTGCAAGTAGGCAGATTTGCAGAGTCACTGGTGAGTCTCCCCTTTCATAGCTTTCATAGACATTAGGGCTAGAAGGGACCTCAGGAGATCATTGAGTCCAGGCCCCTGCCCCAAAAGCAGGAAGTCAGCTGGGGTCAAAGGATTCCAGCAAGATAAGCACCCAAATGCTTCTTAAAGGAGTCCAGAGTAGCTGCTTTCACTACCTCTGGAGGGAGCCTATTCCAGGCCTTGGGGGCTCAGACAGTAGAGAAGTTTTTCCTTATGTCCAGCCTAAAACAGTTTTGGAGGAGTTTGTGATCACTGGCCCTTGTCATCCCTTGGGGTGCTCTGGTGAACACATGTTCCCCCAAATCCTGATGCACACTCCTGATGTACTTACACGCTGCCATCAGGTCTCCCCTGGCCCTGCGCTTTTCCAGGCTGAAGAGGCCCATGGCTCTCAACCTCTCTTCATAAGGCCTATTCTCCTGCCCTCTGCTCATGCATGTGGCTTTCCTCTGGACTCTCTCAAGCTTCTCCACATCCTTCCTGAATTGTGGAGACCTGAACTGGATGCAGTACTCAAGCTGCAGCCTCACCAGGGCAGAGTACAGCGGGAGGATGACATCCTGAAATTTACTTGAGAAGCATCTAAGGATGCAAGCCAGAGTTTGGTTTGCTTTACCAGCTGTGACATTGTATTGGTGGCTCATGTTCATCTTGTGGTCAATTATGACCCTCAAGTCCCTTTTGGCCTTGGTGTTAGCGAGAGTAGCATTGCCGAACCTATAAGCTTGCTGTGGGGTTTTTTCCCCAAGATGGGGTACCTTACATTTGTTGGTATTGAAAGTCATCAGGTTTGTATCTGCCCTCTTTTTCAGCCTATCCAAGTCAGCCTGGATCAGCAGCCTATCCTCTGGTATGGACACTCTACCCCAAAGTCTGGTGTCATCAGCAAACATGGCCAGTCCACTTCTGACACCTGTATCCATGTCATTGGTAAAGACGTTAAAGAGAACAGGGCCAAGGACAGAGCCTTGGGGGACACCACTAGTCACAGAGCGCCATGACGATTCACTTCCATCGACCACCTCTCTGAGTCCGGCCGCAGAGCCAATTCTCCAGCCATCAGACTGCGATGTAGCTGACACCACAGTTGGCCAATTTTTCCAAGAGGAGATCATGGGACACCAGATCAAAAGCTTTTTCAAAGAAAGGAAAACATTCAAAGCTTCAATACATATTGACCTCAGAAGAGTCTCCTGATCCGGATAATTATAAAACCTGTACACAACCACTGGAAAAAGCATGTCTGGCTGTCTCAGCTACTGTTATTGGCAGAAAAGTAGCGAGATCCTCTTGTCTGATCATCAGACATAGAACCATAAGGGACATTGTGGGTCCCCAGCTCCAGTCTGCTGCTGTCTCAGGCAAATAAGTTCCCCTTTCAAAAACCAAAGCTGCCTTAGTGCTATTGGAAGGCTTTTCTAGAACCTCAGTGCTCTGATGCTTCTGATTTCTCATGGGCAGCATATGCCCATTTGTTTTTGTGCTAGCACAGTCCTTTAAGCTTAAACAGCTCCTGACAACCTGGAAGATAGATATCAGGATTAGGTAGTTCTCCACCAGCAAGTTCTCAGAGAAGTTGTACATTCTTTCTCATTCCCCAAAACCACGAGAGTCTCCAGTGGGCTGAGGGCTGGCACTTTTTCTCATAAAAAAATTCTGGATTGATCCAACAGTTTACAAGACTGGACAAAAGAAGAGTTTGTCTGTTACAGACAAAGAACGAGTGTCAAACATATACATGATGGAGCCAAAAGGAAAATTATCTCTTGAGAATTCTTGAGACCATGCAAGATACTTGGGTACCAGCAATGTCCTTGAGAAGAAGGGTCCTTCATAATGGTTATTTATAGTGGTGAATTCTTTCTTCATCTAACATCCCTCCTAGGAAAAAAATATATTCTTAGCTATTGAATGTCTTAGAATTGTAAGCTTGATTTTACATGGACTGATCCCTCAAGAACAGATAATGAGAAGAGTGGTGCAGTTGAGGTCAATAATTGCCTCACAAATCTGGCTAAGATGATGCTAGAATGTGTTGCTGCTGGTGGTAGACAGCAACAGAATTTGAAGAGTAAAGGGAAGGTGGGATATAATCATCTGGAACAAAATATCCTGGAGGTGGGAACGCATGTGAACAACAGGACACCGGAGGAATAATTCCTATATAAAAATCTAATTCAAATCAAGACTGGAGGAGCGTACCTAGAGATAATAAGCAGAATTACACTTGGAATTAGCCTTGTCTGCAACATGCAGGTTACTTTGATCTCCTACAGAGTTTAGAGGCTGCAATTTAGTCATAATTAATTTGCCCCCTGTGTTTAACCTTACAAAATATTGTTATAGCAAGTACAGGCTGCCTGACTCTCAGAAAGTTCTATGAAAATATTTTGCCCTCTTTTCAAAATTGAAGCAAATGACATGAAATTGCACCCTGTATGCCACTCACAAGTAGATAAATGAGATGAGCCAAATCCTCTTTTATGAGGAGGCTTTTGCCAATGGTGAATTTGGCCCAGTAACCTGCCATATTCCTTTTCTGCTAATTACTGAAGCAGCACGATGCAGCAGAGAATTCCAGCTCGGTGCTGAGCTGCATTCCCCATATTTACTGCCTCTTACCTGAACTCAAGATCTGCAAGCAAGAATCACCTGTAAACATGGCTATTTTGAAATCCCAGGAGCCTAAGTAAAGGATAAAGTTGAAGCTAAGGCTCTAATTTGTCTCCTAGGAATAATTTGATTTAGAACAGGACTGGGAACCTCTTTACTCATCCGGCAAAGAACAGTTGCTCACACAGGCCACCCCACGACTTCAAGAGAATTATTCGTATGTTTAAGTGCTCACCCATGTGAGTACGTCTTATACTATCTTTGTCCTACATTTCATTTTAAGATCTGTTAAATTAGTGATTTAATGATGTGAGGCAAGCATTTCTTAGGGTGGTATCTTTTATCGGGCCAAATATGTAGTTGGGATAATGATGAAGTGATTCAAAGCCCCATGAAGAAATGAGGATCAAGTGCTGTGATACACTTAGCAAACCATAAATATAGCCCCTAGCAAAAATTTGCTATTACAGGAAAAAACAGTTAATGACAGGCAAGAGATTGTCTTAGTCAAAAGCCACTGCATTAAACAAAATATAAAATAAAATTAGCATCTAATCCCACAGTCTTCACTGAAGGAAAAATCTCATGAATTTCTGTCTCATGTAGATGCACCCAGTATCTCTCAGGAGATACTGAGCACACCAAGAAATGGCACCATAAATGATCCTTTAGCCAAACCAGGAGCAAAGAACAGTGGAGGAGCTGCCTATTGCATTCACTTGGCTGCTCCGTGCAGCTAGTCTGTGAAAGGATCTTAGAGCATCCCTTTTCATCCTTATGGATCAATACAGGTGAATACGGGATCAATACAGGTACTGCCTTGGGACTTCTGCAGGGGAAGTATAAACTGGTGAAAGTGAACCAGTAGAGGGAGTTGTGGCTACTCAGTCAGATCACGGCGGTTTCCAGGCAGTTGTATTATGGCTTCAGAATTGCTACCAAGGCTGCAATAAAAGCAATGCATTATGAATGTCAGCATGTCCTAGCCAAGGCCCAGGTTAAACCTGAGGATAATGACAGAGCTCCCACTCATTCTGAAGTCTGGGTTCATTTCAGAGTTGGCTGATCATCAGCAAAACCACCTGAAATTAATGACTGGTGAAAAAAATTGGCCTTGAAATCTCAAAAGGTTCACCTCTATATTGCTGTTTCTACCATGGGGTTGTGGGGTTGCTATGACAAAATGAGAAACTCTCTGACTTGACAAGAGTAAAGGCTTATCTTATTGTTAGGCAGGACTGAACTGGGCTTGAACCACAAACTGAGCTAATGCTCTGTGTCACCCAACATGGTAGCACAGCAGAGGCCCCTAGTTGATACTAGAGTTCAAGCCATTTGCTTTCCAGCAGGGAACAGGACTACCAGGGCATATGTTACTGACTATTCTCTCTCAAAATTACTCATGAGCGCTCTCAAAGGAAATGTAGTTTTGTCCTCCAGGGAGACAGAAAGGGGAAACTGACAGTCTGTGGATCAAGCAACAGAAAAGAAAAGGCTGCATGCTTCCTGCAAAGGGGCTCCCTAGAAAGATTCCTGGATCTCATCAGTATGGTTGGGGCGGGGGAAAGGGGCCGATTTTAAGGTGTGATGTAACATTGTACTTCCATTTTAGCTGAGTCGTAAGTACTGAGCAGTAAATAAAGGCTTTTGCGGTTTGCCCGGTGTTCTGACCGAAGTACTTGGGCATGCAAAAAACAGAAAACAGTTCACTGAAGCTTTCTAAACCTCCTAAAGGGCTCCAGTCAAAGCTTATTCTGGGGGAAAGCTAACCTTGTGGCTAAAGTACTGGACCAAGACTTAGTCAAGTCTAACTCTTTCACAGGGTGCTGAAACAAAAAATTGTTACCTTATGGGAGACAATCAGATATTACAATAATAAATACCATGTCTTCTTTTCTTTGGCAGTCCCATGCAGCTGAAGATGATTGTCTTCCATTATTGTCTTATCTGTGGGTTTGAACATGGTTGATGAGGCTGATCCAGGATCGATTCAGGCATGCTGTTTCTGCTGCTCCTATTTTTCCATTTTGCATTGTTGTTGTAAAGTTTCAAAGTACTGAAATCCTTGCAGCAGACTCTCCCTTCATTTGGGGAGAGCCTAGGTGATAGTCTCCCATGAGTTGCTGTCGATGTCACATACTTTCAAATTGGCCTTAAGGATGTCTTTGAAGCCCTTTCTCTGTCCTCCTCTTGAGAGTACGCCTTGACTGCACTGGGAGAATAAAACTTGCTTCAGGAGTCTGGGGTCAGACATCTGGATGACTGGCCAGCCCAGTGAAGTTGATGTTGTATGATCATCGCCTCAATGCTCATGGTGTTTGCTTGCGAGAGGACACTAAAATGTTGGCACATCTAGCTTCCCACTGGATTCAAAGTATCTTCTGTAGGCAGTGTTGATGGTACTTCTCCAATGACTTAAGGTGTCTCTTGTACATTGTCCACATCTCAGCACCATACAGTAAGGCAGGGATCATGATTGCTTGATAAACCATGAGCCTGATTTCAGATCTGATGTGATCTTCAAACACTTGTTTCCTCAGGCGTCTGAAGATTACACTTGCACACTTGCGGCAACATTGGATTGTCAGTCCCATTTTATTGTATGCCTCAGTAAAGATCCTAACAATTGCCTGAAGGTCTACTTCCAAGTGAACACACACTACAGCATCATCAGCATACTGGAGCTCAATGATTGAGGTCAGGGTGGTATTAATTTTGGCTTAGAGTCAGCTGAGATTAAACAGCTTACTGTCCAATCATAGTTGAGCTCCACTCCGACTGGAAGCTTGTCGGTGGTCAGATGTAGCATTGTGGTAAGAAATATTGAGAAGAGTGTTGGAGCGATAACACACCCTTGCTAAGATCCTCAAAGGGATCTGTGATAGATCTGTTACTGAGAACCACCACTCACATACCATCATGGAGCAGGCAAAGAATGGTGACAGATTTTGGTGGACATCCCTACTTTAGAAGGATCCTCCGCAGTGATTCTTAGTCTGGAAAAGCTGTTTTCATGGAAGATGCCTGACAGAATGGGACCTTGTTCCTACTTGAGAATGATATCAACAGAAAATCTGTAGGAAAAACAGGCCTCCTGTATCCTGCCCACTTGAAATGGCATATATACAAACCCCGAAATGGCATATATACAAACCCTTCTTCAGGGGTGGGCGGATGAGACTAGGATGGGATTCAACACTGACAAGTGCAAGGTGCTGCACCTGGAGAGGAAGAGCCAGCACCATAGCTACAGGCTGGGGAACTCTTTTCTCATCAGTGGAGAGGCAGAAAAGGATCTTGGAGTCATCATTGACTCCAAGATGAACATGGGCCGGCAGTGTGGTCAGGAAGGCCAACCACACTTTGTCATGCATCCACAGATGCATCTCGAGCAGGTCCAAGGAGGTGATCCTCCCCCTCTATGCGGCACTGGTTAGGCCGCAGCTGGAGTACTACGTCCAGTTCTGGGCGCCGCACTTCAGGAGGGATGTGGACAACATGGAGAGGGTCCAGAGGAGG